>NC_047016.1:52532670-52868465 GCF_902652985.1 Pecten maximus | reverse complement strand
TTTCAAGCACAAAATAATGCTTGTAAAAAAATAATGATATAATGTACAACAGGTCAATCCACTGAAGCTATCATAGAGTACATCTACAACATATACAGGGTATCGACTTATAATGTACAACAACAGCAACCAAGGTATCATACAATATCAAACTTTGATGAAGTAGACAAGAGACTTGGACAACTTGTTATTATGAACTCCCACGGACCGACATTCCAGAACCCTAATTACGTATGTAGTAGGATGAATTAACTAGTAATTTCAGTCATTGTTGTTATTTATTGTTAAGAAAACCAATTCAATTGTGAAATTCTGGCTTTAAAATAACAATTAATTTTTTAATGAAACATGAGATGAAGAAGCAGCATGAAAGTTTAGTCATTATTTTCGCCATGAGAAACAATCTAATATTTAAACCGCAGCCAACACTAGTCAGACAGCCATTGGTACACACATTACTATTCAACATCTACACTCCTCTTTAAACACTGAAAAGCCAGTAGTTGTAACCAGGTGCCAAATAAAGACTGTTAATTTGATTTTCATGGAAAAGACATCCTTTTAAAATTACACTTGCCAAATTACAAACACAAAAAGAATCTGTCAAATTGATCATCAAAGTTTTTCAGAGTCAACTGATATATTTTTGGTTTCGAGTAACAGACAATATGGAAAATGAAAACATTCAATACAAAATGAAAAGACTTAATGTCAAAAATTACTCAACAAGCATTCATGTAATTTTACCTTTGAGCCGCTAAATAGGTTCATGATTCCTCCACGCTTTGGTTTGGTTTTACTGCGTCCCGAGAAGGTGTTGGACTTGGAGGTGGTACCGACGGGTGTATTGTGATGGTTACTGTTAGACTCTGGGAAGGGACTGCTACTCAGATCATCGAACGGAATGTCCTCTGGCACGGGGAAGCCAGACTTGTACTTATCCACCACAAGTTTGGAATCCTGACAATCACAAATGTTTCAGTTTTTAAATGATCACATTATATAGGAGTATAAAAGTATCTATCAGGAAATCTTCACAGAGGTAAACAGAAACCAAGTGACAGTTCAAGAGTCGACAAAAAGCATCAGGCCCACTTGTACAAGCATGTGTGAAAGTATCCAATTCTTGAAATACTGAAACAGTTGTCAAAATTTCAAACAGACCTGCCAGGGTATACAGGGGAAAATATTTCCAAAATATTGAATTCATTATTAATGCTGAAAGCTTTCACCCATGAATAAGGGTCATATAACCCTGCTCAAAATGGCAGAGAAAGATGTCCAACAGAGAACCAAAAGAGAGCACCACGGCACTATCTAACAACAACTTACTTGTTTAGCATCAATAGAACCTGCAGCTTTCTCCATGCCATCTATACATGTATTGATGATCGGTACCACATTACGCTCTATGTTCGCACACTGCTTAAAAAACTCTTTTTGTCGATTGATACGGTTCTCATCCATAGTCTGCAATTGCTGTAATGAAATAGAAACAAATATTACTTGTCTGGGTGAAGTTTGATTATATCCCTAGTTGTAAAATCTGACCATATTACTCTGAAGACTGTTGTACATGTACCCTACACACAGGTTGTACCGTTGTTGTTTACGCAGAGAAACCATTGGTTTATACCGCATAAAATTAGTTTTGAGGTTTAGTGTAAGACTGCTCGCTCTAGTGTATATCTGTCCCCTCCCCTCCTCCTTCTCTAGACCTCAACACTGTGAGATTTGTGTGCAGAAATGTGGGATTTGTGTGCAGAAATGTGAGATTTGTATACAGAAATGAGAGATTTGTATACAGAAATGTGAGATTTGTGTACAGAAAAATGAGATTTGTATACAGAAATATGATATTTGGGTACAGAAATGAGAAATTTGTGTGCAGAAATGTGATTTGTATACAGAAATGAGATTTGTGTGCAGAAATTTGAGATTTGTTAACGGAAATGTGAGATTTGTATACAGAAATGTGAGATTTGTGTGCAGAAATGTGAGATTTATACACTGGAATGTTAACAGATTAAAATATAGCCCAGAAAATGTATCATAACTATGACCTTTGACCCTGTGCCTGACCATGACATTTGACTTTTAGCATACAGACATGAGTGTGTGATAATGGCTCAAATGCACACACACAGAGTTCCCACTATAAACATACTTTACATCTAAGGCTGAGCAAGATAGACATATACATGTGAAATAACACAAATTTATCACATGATCAGTGATCATAAACTTATAAATGGTAAAACACCCCAAGTCATTTAACTGATAACACTATTTACATATACAGCACATGGCATATGGCATCACTTACCCGAATCACTTGTAGCATCACTTACCTGAAAGACTTGTGGCATCACTTACCCGAATCACTTGTGGCATCACTTACCTGAAAGACTTGTGGCATTACTTACCCGAATCACTTGTGGCATCACTTACCTGAAAGACTTGTGGCATCACTTACCCGAATCACTTGTGGCATCACTTACCTGAAAGACTTGTGGAATCACTTACCCGAATCACTTGTGGCATCACTTACCCGAATCACTTGTGGCATCACTTACCTGAATCACTTGTGGCATCACTTACCCGAATCACTTGTGGCATCACTTACCTGAAAGACATGCAGAATTATTAACCTGAAAGACTTGTGGCATCACTAACCTGAAAGACTTGTGGCATCACTTACCTGAAAGACTTGTGGCATCACTTACCCGAAAGACTTGTGGCATCACTTACCTGAAAGACTTGTGGCATCACTTACCCAAAAGACTTGTGGCATCACTTACCTGAAAGACTTGTGGCATCACTTACCCAAAAGACTTGTGGCATCACTTACCTGAAAGACTTGTGGCATCACTTACCCAAAAGACTTGTGGCATCACTTACCCAAAAGACTTGTGGCATCACTTACCTGAAAGACTTGTGGCATCAATGCCGTGAAGTGGTCTCGTTGTTGAGTGTTGGTCTGCTGCAGTTGAGAAGCGTAATCATTTTTACACTTCTCACACTGTTGACCTTTCAACATCATTTGGTTCCTATGCTGTAATTCACAAAAAAAAATATAAACACTTTGATTTCATACATTCATTAAAATATTTAATATGGTATTATGAACACAAGTACTAATCACACATAGTGGTAACCTGTTGTTTTAAACCTCAAATTTGAGAATTTGAACACAACATGATTTGTTTCCCCTTAGTCATATTTCACAGGAAAACAGTTATTACTATGACCTCGACATTCCAACCTATAATTGTGTTAGTGTTTAAAGTATCTGATATCAACACTATTGAAACTTGCTGAAATTGATAAAAATTTTACAATAAAACATTCTAACAAATCCGGGGAGAACTTGGAAAAACAACCAGGTAGTAAGTCAATCATTGTAAAACATTGTAAATTAGCATAATATTCAGAACCAATAAACTCATTAGCATTACTAATAAATTATTAATGACAACTCTTTTTATTTGATAATAGATTATATATATATAATTGTACTAAATAATATACCAAAGAGTTTATATCTACAACAACTACACAAGAAGTGTTATATAATGAAATAAATAAGTTGGTTTTTTTTACATACAGAGACAAAGAAATTATTATACAGGTTCTTGTAATACAATATATACAAACAAGAGATCTAGTTTATTACACGTAGACACTAAATACACAAAATCAAAGTTTCCAAAAAGAGACTAGATTTATATAGTTAGTAGACTGCTGCACCATAACTATAAGCTCCAGCAACATCAGACGTCCAGGAATGTGTCACAGATTCTCTGGTATCTACAAGTGTTTCTCTGTGATGTTGATTATATTTGTCTGTTTACACAGAATTATCTTCAAAGATTCAATTTCCTACGAGTACAATTCCTGTAGTGTAGTTAGACTTTAACCAGGAGTTTGCTCCCTTTGTAAGTTCCAAATAATAAATTCCAGAAAGCATCCGATTTGTTATGTATTAACTCCAGACAGCCATATCTGCTATACACATAATCAGCTCTCACTTTTGTGAGAAAATGTAAATCACAGAAATTTAAATATTCTAGTCTGTGCAACTTCATATATAGATATATGTATAAACATGTACGTAGCATCAATTTGCTGCAATAAATTGTGCAAAACTAATCAGATTGCTGCTTTAGTGAACATAACAAATTTCCCACAATACTTCTACAAACATCCTCAAAGCAAAACCTGCCTCCATTTTCATTTTGTTGTATTGGCACCAAACATCCCCAAGGTCAGGAGTTTAGGGCAATCTAACTACAAAATCACACTTCGCGAAAACTCATATTCAGATTTTACAAGAATTCCACGGAAGTGGAGGTGTCGCCTGTGTATGCGAATAATTAAAGGGCCATAACTCTTTAAAACTAGGACTTGAATAAAAAAAAACAATAACAAACTTGTCCACAGTATTATGGTAACGAACATTCTATTTTCGCAAAAAAAATTAAAGGGCTATAACTCTTTTAAAAAGGTCCGAATAAATTTGGTTAACGAACTTGTCCACAGTTTTCAAAGGCGACACAAAAAGCAGGTGGGGCAGTCAAAAGTTTACGCTATTGAATTTCTTACCAAATATAACTTTAGAAAATGACATGTTTTTTTTCTCTAATAGATATAAGTTACTATGCTCCTTATATCTGAAAAGACATGGTCTTAACAGCAGCAGAGGAAGAATGAAGATAAATATGTATACAACACACCGCTGATATAATGCTCAGTGAGGTTATAAAGCTTGTATCAGAGGCACTGGGAAAGCTCTTACAGCGCCTAACCCTTCCTACAGGTCAACTCAACCAGTTATTGTTTTAATAAAGAATCTCCTGTCGGGGACTTTTGTGGACAGACACAATGGATAAAGATTCTGATTGAGCGTGTTATATGCCTGTATAATTTACAGATTTCGACTGAGTTGCCTGCTTTTTATAAGGATGAAATTTTACATACCGCCTCAAGATACTGTTTATATTTCGCTTGCTGAAAATTAAGATCTCATATTTGTCAAAAATACTGCCGACCTTCTTTTATGTTACCTAATCCATATACAATGTAATAAATGTAAAACACTTTTTTGAATCCAACACATATCATCATCAGGTATCTTTTTAATCTGGCCGTAGTTTCATCAATATTCTCCAACTTAAAATGTTCTAAAGGAAAACATAACAGTATTTAAGGAAAGTACCTTAACTATTAGAAAGATGTATTCCTTAAATCTGATAATGCATTCATATAAACATTTCAAATTAAGAAATTTCCTTAAGATAAAGAAAGTAGATGAAACCAGTGTCTGAGTATGTCACATTTTTTTTATTTCTACAATAACTATAATTTTGCCTGATAAATAATTTTTGTTTTTTCTTATTTAAGGAAAAACAAGCCAAACATAGTGTTAGACACTTAACAAATCTGACACTGTTACTAGATATCTGACAATGTTACTAGATATCTGACAATGTTACTAGATATCTGACAATGTTACTAGATATCTGACAATGTTACTAGATATCTGACAATGTTACTAGATATCTGACAAACCTGACACTGTTACTAGATATCTGACAATGTTACTAGATATCTGACAATGTTACTAGATATCTGACAATGTTACTAGATATCTGACAATGTTACTAGATATCTGACAATGTTACTAGATATCTGACAATGTTACTAGATATCTGACAATGTTACTAGATATCTGACAATGTTACTAGATATCTGACAATGTTACTAGATATCTGACAATGTAACTAGATATCTGACAATGTTACTAGATATCTGACAATGTTACTAGATATCTGACAAACCTGACACTGTTACTAGATATCTATGACAAATCTGACAATGTTACTAGATATCTGACAATGTTACTAGATATCTGACAAACCTGACAATGTTACTAGATATCTATGACAAATCTGACAATGTTACTAGATATCTGACAAACCTGACAATGTTACTAGATATCTGACAAACCTGACACTGTTACTAGATATCTGACAATGTTACTAGATAGCTGACAATGTTACTAGATATCTGACAATGTTACTAGATATCTGACAATGTTACTAGATATCTGACAATGTTACTAGATATCTGACAATGTTACTAGATATCTGACAATGTTACTAGATATCTGACAAACCTGACACTGTTACTAGATATCTGACAATGTTACTAGATATCTGACAAACCTGTTACTAGATATCTGACAATGTTACTAGATATCTGACAATGTTACTAGATATCTGACAATGTTACTAGATATCTATGACAAACCTGACAATGTTATTAGATATCTATGACAACATGATTTTTATGTCACCTTGACTTGTCCGATCATACTTACCTGTTCTTTACCTGAAGATACAGGTGTGTTGTCTCGTACTCACCTTTTCAACCTCGGCTCTAGATAAGTTGATATCAGCGTCAGCCTTGCGGTAAGCTTCCAGTGCTTTTTCTGACTCTTTAAAGGATTTTTCATACTGTCTTCTACTCTATTGACGAAAAGGAACACAAATCACTACTACCAGATTCATTGATATTTTACACATTATGATACGATAGTTGATTCATTGATATTTTATACATTATGATACGATAGTTGATATTTTACACATAATGATATGATAGTTAATTCGTTAATATTTTACACATGATAAATTATACATTATATACATTATGATATGTTAACATTATCCCTACCAACATTCATCGTATTTATCATACATGTAGACAGTTATAAAACATGTTACCTCCTCTGATATACAACCCATTATTAGACAGGCTATTGTTTGTAAATACCTTTTCTAGCTGTCCCTTTGATACTTTCAACTGGTCCTGTACTTTGGATCCATCTAATAAATACTGTAAATAAAAACAAAATCATTGTATTTGTGTTTAATCTCAAATCACACATTTTCTCATACTTATTTCAACAATTTTGAACATCACGTCACAACAAAAACTTTAATCAACAGTTGTGTAGCATGTAAAATAATGCCTTATCAAGTTATCTACATCGTTTAACTTTTTTCTTTCATTCATTTGGGATGAGACCTTTGGCCTGATTTTGGAATGAAAATCGTTGATATAATGCTAGACGCTATTATTTGATAAGGTCAAGGTCACGACTATGACTGTGAGAAAGTTTTAGGGAGTAGGTTTCATTTATTATTATTTTTAGTGTTTCTTTTATTGCGAAATAATTTCAATAAGGATAGGGCTGATTTTCAGCTCTAAAAAGCCCTCAGCGGCCAGATGCCCTTTCTAAAGGGTGTCTGGTAAACATTTGTATTGATGCTGATGTCAAAGTTGGTATTTATATCAAAGAGTGCAAACCTGTCAGTTCTTTGTATAATACCTGGTATAAATTAAAACTTAAAATTGACACTCATGACATTAACTTTAGATTTAGGTCAAAGTTGGGGAATCAATATATGTTTTGTATTTCCTATCCTGGACAATGTTAAATTGCACTCTTAATGTGTTATCACACAGGAAACACTCAATCTGGTGATAAACTCCAAGATGGCCGCTAACACCTACAATGTATCTGGATCCAGCTAACGAGTAAACTGGTACATACAACTGATAAGGTTTCTACAGATTTATAGAAATGTACATTAAAATGAATCTGTTCTTTAAAGAGATATTTCACAGAACGACTTTTTAGGTGCCAAGCGAAAGCTAAGAAGCTTTTGGCAACCGTTAATTAAATTTGGCAACCATTGCTTAGTTTTGGATCAAATTCAAACCAAAAGCAGCTCAGAATGAGATTACTTGATAAAAGAATTTGTGGGATTTTTAATGAACTGTCCATTACTTAGAGCTTTGATATGGATGAAAAATATTTAATGTGGCCATCTGGCTTCTATAACTTTCAGGTCAAGATAAAATATAACTTCAGCAAGTAAATTATAATGGTAATTTTTGAGGGAATTTTCATTTTAGCATGACAATAGTTCAGATTCATAAATCAAAGATGGCCACATTTTCTCTTTTTTTAAATCTTGGAATTTGTTTAAAAGCAAGATTAATAACATTTATTTGAAAAATGTTTTATTCACAGACAAGAAATGATCAGTAAGACAACACAAAAACCTGTTTTCAGATACACAGCTTGTACCTTTTTACGGTCGGCCTTGAGTTCAGCAACAAGGGATTGCAGCTCCTTGATGACAGAGCTCTGTGTGTTTTCTGCGATGACTTCATGCTGTCCAGCCAGATCGTGTAGTTCCTTGATCATGTCCAGAAACCCATTCGCCCACGTGTACCTGGGTGTCAGATAAACCACTATTAGTACTAGCCTTTCTGAAATTCAGCTATTTACCAAAAATATCATGACAAGTAATTAGTTAATTATAAAAGTCAGGTCCCACAAGAGCCTGTATACAGAATTCAGCACCACGTTTTCGAAAGTCATGATATCAAGCTGGTAATGGTAATCATTTTTTTTGGAATTTCTACAATGCTGTTCCATAAATCCATTTTCTACAGATTTATGGTATTTATGAAATGTATAAACAGACACCCTTTTTCTAATACATAATAGCTGTGTTTTGTATATAAATCGGGGGTCAATGATCATTCTGTTTTTGTAATAATTGTTTTGTTGATTTTTTGTGTTAAGAACTGAGTGAAATGGAGAAACCCTGAGACAACACAGCTGCTATTGGTGGCCCTATAAAGAGTATATATATCCCAGTACACACACCAATAACAAATCTTGTATCAACACTTACTGATACTCATCTTCATCCTTCTTCCTTGGCTGATAATTCTTGACTAATTTTCTGCAATTATAAATAAATTATTTTTTAAAGTAATACCATTTCAATGGGTTTTTATGACAATTATTTAATAACCTATTTGACAATGATAAATGACCTATTTGACAATCATTAATTGCCTATATATCTATTTGATAATAATTAATTGTGTATTTGACTAATTAATAACCTTTTTGACAATAATTAATGAACTATTTGACAGTAGTGTATATTTTTTAACATAACACTTCAATGAATCACTATTCTGCTACAAATAGCTATTATAGGTAAATATCAGAATCTTTGTGTTAAAAAAATATCCACCTATTATTATTATTATTATTATTATTAGTTATTCATAGCTACAGACCGATGCACACCAAGTGTACATGCATATAAGGTCACATTTTAACAAGAGGCCCAATGGGCCTGTATCGCTCACCTGGCTCAACAGCAAATTTGCAGTTGATTGAGGTCATTTCTACAGATACTATGCTGATAACAACTTTATTCAAATATCAGAGTAAGTTAGGTTTATTCATGTCAATATATTTTCTAGTCCTTCATTCCAGCATACTATTGGCCTAAGATCGGGTCTTGGTGACTCTTGGCTCTAAGCATGCTACAGACAGGCCCAATATCAAGTCCCTGGGCGTCTTGGTTATTGAGAAGTCGTTAAGATTTTAGCCTATTTGACCCATGTGACCTTGAATGAAGGTCAAGTTCATCTATTTGAACAAACTTGGTAGCCTTCACCAAAGCATGCCACAGGCCCAATATCAAGTACCTGGGCCTTTTGGTTATTGAGAAGAAGTCGTTTGAATATTATAACCTATTTGACCCATGTGACCTTGAATGAAAGTCAAGGTCATTCATTTGAACAAACTATGTAGCATTTCACCCCAGCATGCTACATGCCCAATATCAAGTCCATGGGCCTCTTGGTTATTGAGAAGAAGTCGTTTGAAGATTACAGCTTATTTGACCCATGTGACCTTGAATGAAGGTCAAGGTCATTCATTTGAACAAACTTGGTAGCCCTTCACCCCAGCATGCTACAGACCCAATATTAAGTCCCTGGGCATCTTGGTTATTGAGATGAAGTCGTTGGAAGATTATAGCCTATTTCACCTCTTTGACCTTGAATGAAGGTCAAGGTCATTTCTTTGAACAAACTTGGTAGCCCTTCACCCCAGCATGCTACAGGCCCAATATCAAGTCTCTGGGCCTCTTGGTTATTGAGAAGAAGTCGTTGGAAGATTATAGCCTATTTCACCTCGGTGACCTTGAATGAAGGTCAAGGTCATTTCTTTGAACAAACTTGATAGCCCTTCACCCCAGAATGCTACAGGTCCAATATCAGGTCCCTTGGCCTCTTGGTTATTGAGAAGAAGTCGTTGGAAGATTATAGCCTTTTTGACCCATGTGACCTTGAATGAAAGTCAAGGTCATTTCTTTGAACAAACTTGGTAGCCCTTCACCCCAGCATGCTACAATACAATATCAAGTCCCTAGGCCTCTTGGTTATTGAGAAGAAGTTGTTTGAAGATTATAACCTATTTGACCCATGTGACCTTGAATAAGGTCAAGGTCATTTTTTTAAACAAACTTTGTAGCCCTTCACCCCAGCATGCTACAGGCCCAATATCAAGTCTCTGGGCCTCTTGGTTATTGAGAAGAAGTCGTTGGAAGATTATAGCCTATTTCACCTCTGTGACCTTGAATGAAGGTCAAGGTCATTTCTTTGAACAAACTTGGTAGCCCTTCATCTCAAAATGCTACAGGCAAAATATCAGGTCCCTGGGCCTCTTGCTTATTGAGAAGAAGTCGTTTGAAGATAATAGTCCTTTTCACCTCTATAAGGTCAAGGTCATTTCTTTGAACAAACTTGGTAGCCCTTCACCCCAGCATGCTACAGGTCCAATATCAAGTCCATGGGCCTCTTGGTCATTGAGAAGAAGTTGTTTGAAGATTATAACCTATTTGACCCATGTGACCTTGAATGAAGGTCAAGGACATTTATTTGAACGAACTTGATAGCCCTTCATCCCAGCATTCTACAGGCCCAACATCAAGTCCTTGGGCCTCTTGGTTATTGAGAAGAAGTTGTTTGAAGATTATAGCCTATTTCACCTCTGTGACCTTGAATGAAGGTCAAGGTCATTTCTTTGAACAAACTTTGTAGCCCTTCACCCAAGCATGCTACAGGACTAATATCAAGTCCCTGGGCCTCTTGGTTATTGAGAAGAAGTCGTTGGAAGATTATAGGCTAGCCTTTTTGACCCATGTGACTTTGAATGACGGTCAAGGTCATTTCTTTGAACAAACTTGGTAGCCCTTCACCCCAGCATGCTACAGGTCCAATATCAAGTCCCTGGGCCTCTTGGTTATTGAGAAGAAGTTGTTGAAATGAAAAGTTGACGTCGGCCGGACGCCGCATCACGGCATAAGCTCACTTGCCCTTTGGGCAGGTGAGCTAATAAATCAAAAAAAATTTTAACTAATATAAACAATAGAAATGATTATAGCTTTACACAGTAAATAGAATTTGACAGTGAGGAATCTAGCTAAGAACAAAAAAAAACATTTTTTTCAACATATATATATATATATATACACCACACAAAGAAGTGTACAGAGCTGTATATATATACATGTATACACCACACAAAGAAGTGTACAGAGCTGTATATATATGGTCCTACAGGGAAAACTTACTTGAGTTTATTGGCATATTCAAATTCTATAGAACATCTCTCTTTAAGAAAGTGTTGGTACTTCTCACAAAAGTCTATGCCCTTCTGAGTATGGTCTGCTATGATGTCATACTGATCCTGAAAAACACAACATTTACAGTCAACACCAGCCTCCAAAATCAATATCTGTTTTATAATACAGAGTTACGTAACATTGGTCTTGGTGATTTGATAAATCTTGACAGTCAAAGGAAAGAGACTGGAGAATGTTACTATGTAATAAATCAGAGATCTACCATATACACGTATACATGTACATATATACGTAATTAACATGTACTACCCTGTAAGGGTCCATGTTTTTTTCTGATCTGAACCTCACATTCAACTTCTTCGCCACAATTTACCGTATAATCATATATATAATGACAAAATTTTATTCAAAAAATTTGAAAGGTTCCAGTATTAACTACAAGTTCTTCAAACACTGTAATTATATACTGTATATATATACTAATTATACTGATAATCTAGTGTATGACCTCTAAGCTGTTGGCTACAATTATGTTTCACTTTGAATTCAAGCCTTTATAAATATGATCTCAAAATTTGTTTGGTGTATCATTGCAAGTCTGTTTCCATTCAAACGATAGATGTCGAGAGTATACATTATATGACTCTATAAAGTATGTACATGTCTCCTAAGCAATCTGCATGTTATAGATATATATAACCTCAAATTTGTTAGGCCCCTGTAACATACCATACATATGACAAGTGCTGCATGTGCTGCCAGCATGTTTTCTTTAAGCCTCAGCATACATATGCATGACCTCCACTTTGTTTCGCTATGACAAGTATGTAACTCCTTCTAGCTTTGGTTTATAACCATCTAGTACCACACCATATAATGAGCTGGTTGATATGCCTTTCTCGTGACAAGTGACGACACAACATCTGGAGCAAATTATCACTGCGAAAGTGTAACTCCTGAAAGTGTTTGGAGATGGATTTTCTGTCATTGAACATTATGACTAAAACATTATTTAAATTGTTGACCAATATTGGGTACAAGATTTGACTAAGATTTTACTATGTATAGCAACAAAAACCAATAATTGATCCCCCAAAAATATCTTTTGTTATCAGAAGGGCTAAATGTAATACAGGAGACACGCTGGCATACGGTTTTGGACATGGGAAATTTAGCTTAAAGATATATATCGTCTAGACATTTTTTGGTATATATACATATATATATGAAACATGCATATTGCCTATAATATTTAGTGAATTCTAGCCCTAGAGTAAATCCCTGTCTTTGGTACAATACTGAAGCTTACTAAGAGGATGTTAGGTCCAGATCTAACGGAATAAAACAAGAATAATCAGTGAGTGTATTTAGCTCTGTGGATTGTAGATCTAAGGGAATAAAACAAGAATAATCAGTGAGTGTATTTAGCTCTGTGGATTGTAGATCTAAGGGAATAAAACAAGAATAATCAGTGAGTGTATTTAGCTCTGTGGATTGTAGATCTAACGGAATAAAACAAGAATAATCAGTGAGTGTATTTAGCTCTGTGGATTGTAGATCTAACGGAATAAAACAAGAATAATCAGTGAGTGTATTTAGCTCTGTGGATTGTAGATCTAAGGGAATAAAACAAGAATAATCAGTGAGTGTATTTAGCTCTGTGGATTGTAGATCTAAGGGAATAAAACAAGAATAATCAGTGAGTGTATTTAGCTCTGTGGATTGTAGATCTAAGGGAATAAAACAAGAATAATCAGTGAGTGTATTTAGCTCTGTGGATTGTAGATCTAAGGGAATAAAACAAGAATAATCAGTGAGTGTATTTAGCTCTGTGGATTGTAGATCTAAGGGAATAAAACAAGAATAATCAGTGAGTGTATTTAGCTCTGTGGATTGTAGATCTAAGGGAATAAAACAAGAATAATCAGTGAGTGTATTTAGCTCTGTGGATTGTAGATCTAACGGAATAAAACAAGAATAATCAGTGAGTGTATTTAGCTCTGTGGATTGTAGATCTAAGGGAATAAAACAAGAATAATCAGTGAGTGTATTTAGCTCTGTGGATTGTAGATCTAACGGAATAAAACAAGAATAATCAGTGAGTGTATTTAGCTCTGTGGATTGTAGATCTAAGGGAATAAAACAAGAATAATCAGTGAGTGTATTTAGCTCTGTGGATTGTAGATCTAAGGGAATAAAACAAGAATAATCAGTGAGTGTATTTAGCTCTGTGGATTGTAGATCTAAGGGAATAAAACAAGAATAATCAGTGAGTGTATTTAGCTCTGTGGATTGTAGATCTAAGGGAATAAAACAAGAATAATCAGTGAGTGTATTTAGCTCTGTGGATTGTAGATCTAACGGAATAAAACAAGAATAATCAGTGAGTGTATTTAGCTCTGTGGATTGTAAGACCTGGAGCCAAAGGCCTGGTGCCAGGGAGTGGTATATATACAGTGTTATGACACTGATCAGGTCTAAGTATGTAATTTATAACTCCAGGGAGCTAGAAAATACTATGTACCCAAGACTCTAAAGTATTCTTTCCAATATTTCCAGAATGAAATTTTACAAAATGTCATCGTCATGAAAGTGAAATGGATTGGATAAGTTATCATCTGTCTGGTACAGGGAACATATCTTAGTGAACTTTATCAAAACAGCTGTAGAAGATCTACAGCGTCTGGGATCTGTACATGTTACGGAATTCCTCTGTACAGCTATCTGTGATATCACAGCTGTAGAGATTTAAGTAACACCTGTCCTGACCGGAGCCCTGCGTAACATAAACATGGGGATAATGATCGGAATCTGGTAACAAGCTTGTGTGATTTTTTAACCTGCTGTATGTCATGATGTTTAATCACTATAAAACAATATATAACATGATGGTAAAGTAAAAGAGCAGGTTCAGTTGCAAGTCTTAATTAGATGGTGCCAGTGCTAGTGTGATAGCTGGTCAAATGATGTACGACAAATTATGGATAAGATCTGGTAAAGAAAGAGAACAATTCTCTTTAATCTGATCATGATGTCCCATAGTAAAGATGCTTGTTTGAAAAAATAGAATTCTCATGGCTGTAAAATTTAATAATTTTAAGCATGCAGTATTTTCAATTGCTTGACTTTCAGCAGACACTTGACGGTATACTTTATTTCTATGACTCTAAAATCAGTTTTTATTCTTGTATTTTGAAAGCAGGCACTTGTCTATTTGACTTTAAATACAATATATTGAATTTCTATAATTCAGGGAAAATTCTATAACATCTTGCTAGGATATTATTAAGTGTCAACTCTGAAATGAAAGACTTGACCTTGACAATGTTCAGTGTTAAGGTTGGTAAATATGAGACTAAAAATGTCTAACAACACAAGTGTGTGTTACTAAAATGTGTCAACAAGGTCTGCTTCAACAATCAAGAGTACGTAAATAGGGCAAGCAGAACTCCAGGATTGTGTATTGGTGGTGTACTGCTATAAAGGTCCCTCTCATATGTACCACCAGGGCTTTTTCTGTGGTCTTTTTTGGGCCATTAATGGGCCCCATTCCTAATTGAAACTATTTCATATTTAAGCCAAATTCCCAAAATTTGCAGTTTACTCCTGAGAAAATCTTTCCCAATTCACCAATTTTCTTCCCAAAATGAGACAAAAAGGTCCTTTCCCACACCAGTGAGAAAAAATGCACCCACTCCTATAAGTACACTAGTACTCCCACCTTGTTTTAGGAAAAGGTGATGTGTGCGCTAAAATTGAATCATAAAAAGGACCTTATCCCATGCCACTGTTCTGTCAATACAATCTTCAGTATATTGTAACCCAAGACTCTGGATTGGTTTTATTAAATAAAAGTATATGCAATGAAAATGAAAATATTTCAACCCAGATTTCACACAAAATTATTTCCCTGTATGTACATCCCTTTTGTGCACCGATTAGGTCAAATATAGTGTATGAATATATCAAATGAATTTGGATTGGATAACACTATTAAGTATTAATACCACAGTTTCTCACTGGAATATGTATAGATGTTAAACCTGTACACAGTATAATGGATTTCTTCTCTCAACCAACATTCACTTCCTGGTTAGAAATATGAGTATTTTCCTGTTGTAATATTGTAATCTAGTTTACGTCCGGTCATTTATATATATAATTAGCTGATATAATCAATTCCTGGTACCAAAAGAGAAGCATGTTAAAAGGACCATTTTTGTAATAGAATTTTTCCCCCTTATAAGTCTGATAACCAAAATTTGGCCCAAAGCAGTAGATCTAGTAAGTGTTGAAGATGTCCCCACTTTATTTTCCAACATAAACAGTAATTAATATAGATCCCACTTTATTTTCAAGCTGTGAAGAAGGAAAAGTTTCTCTGTACACGAGTGCAAATCCTCTAAATATTTCACTCTTAAGATATACAACATACTATCAGTATGGGGGGGGGGTGTTCTAATATGTTTTATAGATTTTCAGATTAGTGATTGCTTTAATCTGCAAACTTATTAGCTGAATCACAGAAGAATTTTAATTCATATTTTATGCCTAAAATTTGTGTAATAAATTGAGAAACTCCCTAAAACATAACATGGGTTCATCAATGCCAGTTAATTAAAAGAAGCTGTTTCTTAATTATGATTTTCTACATCAACCTGCTGCTTTATGAACTGGTCTACAATTATCTGTTTGCAGGACATGTCCGTGGTGCTGTTTCTATTTCCGATCTTTGATCAATAACAATTGTTACATGCAGTATAATAAAATTATGCTACATTTGTATACATCAATTCATAATAGTAAATAATTTATTCCTGTTTCCTTGTATTCTTTTTCAGGAAATATTTATATTGACAGTTTTTTTTTTAATATTACTTTTGATTCTGAAGTTTTTTTTACTTCAAATTTATTCAAAATTAGCAGTCTGTCTTGCCAGTTTGTTTAAACTGTATGTGAATGAATTAAATTTTGTCAATTTTAAATTGTGTCTCCATCAGATCTCTATTACAATGATCAATTATAACCATAATCGATGAAAAGGATTATATCAAAGTTAAATAGGAATTACAACAAAAGAGACGATACATTATCCAACAAACTCATAAAATAAATGACAATTCAGTCATGTAAGGCTGTAAGTACCCTGTCTCTTATCATGGAGTTTCAATATCATGGATATGATCATTGATTGTGAGACAAAATGAGCCAATCATTTGTTAAACTTACAATTACTATCCATTTCAACATGCAGAACAACAAATATTGACGTGACAAACAGTACAACTTCATACCTTGGTTGTTATTTAATTAGCTATAATAGTCAATTACAATCCTATTGTCAAACTAACTACATATATCCATTTAACTATCAATAGCTACATACCCCCCTTAAAGTCGGGTTCATTTGTATAATCCAATTATCCAGCAGTCTCAACCAAATATACTTGTCATCACGATCAATAAACATAATTATAATATAACATAAACAATATAATTAAACAATAATTCAATGTTATTATCACAATATCAACATTGACTGCTGAAACAATATCAAATTTAGTCGGAACAGAGTCAGTACACAAGGGAAAGGTTTCAAGATTTTGAGTAATATGTGCAATTATATTAAGCATAATATTTATCATGCAAAAACCGTGTTCAACATTCTGAAACCTTATAATTATAAACTGGTGGTTTTCATGTATATTGAAATAATGTTCCCTGTGACAAACGATGTATTAGGCCTAACACAAGATCTTTAGTGTTGTGATTAGTACCCGATGTCACTACATTACTCAAAATCTTGAATCTTGAAATCGACTGCGAGCCATGTGTGTAGGTCCTTATTCTTGGTGTGGTTCCTGTATTAAAGTGTCATATGTAAAATAACATTGCTAGTTAAATCATCAGGACAATGTGGAGATACGGAGATTGGTAAGAGCCGGCAGTATGTGAAATCAGACTGTCACATGATAGGTAAGTGTGTCTGCGGGCAGGAAGTGAAATAGGGAGCCGAAAACCAGGCACTACCATCCTAGCCTCTGCACTGGTACTGACCAAATGACATTGGTACCTATAGGGTCTATTTCCATGCGACCTGCTTTGTTGTGTTGGTGTGTCCTCTAATACACAAAACCTGTACTTGATCTTACTATAATTAATACATGTGTACATCTAAAGTATCCGTACGTTGTCGTGCGACAGAACAAGTCGTCACCAGACATCGGAAGTTGACAACTCAACTCAGTCCAAGAAAAACGATCGCTTCCTCATTCAATGTAAACATGATACGATTTCGAAAAACGCTTCCGTAAATACCACTGCTTTTACAACGACTTACCCATAACTCTGTTCCCCAATTCATTGTTGCATTTATAAGCCAGCAGGCTGTGAAAAACACGTATCGTCTAAGTAATCTTCATTTATATCACACCCTGCTATTGAATCTATTTTCCAATATGGCTGTCTACTGAGTCACGCTCAAGTAACGTTTGGAACGAGATCTCGTAGTGAGAAAGGCCTACCAATATACCCACCAACTTCTTTGCTGATTTTCTATATTTTCTATGAATCTTAAAATGATATCACATGTATAGGCACAAAAGATCGACATATCTCTATTTGATTGTATTTGTGACAGATTTCTAGGAATTCTTGAATAAAACTGTAGTATTGACCCTATTTTAGCAGTCGACAATTTGGTATGAACAAACAACTAGTTCATGCATTGTTAGCTTCAAATTCCTTTTAAAAAAATCGTCATATCTATAATTTACATAGTTGCAATTGTTCTCTTGGGACATTTTAAACAGTATGATTCATTTTGATTCACACATAAATGTATTTATTTCAAGTTTCTGAACAGAGAATTCGATTTTACAATAAATCGTTTGTACACATGTATTCTGACAGTGCCTAGTATTATAGACTTACTCTGCAGAATTCGATAGGCCTACTTGAACGACTGTATATTTTGTATCCGGTACTTGATGCAAATGTCTTTAAAGAAAAAATATGATTCGTTACAAAGAAAGTTGTCGTACACATCGTATAGGTGACGTCACAATATCAATTGAAACAATGAAGAGTTTAAATAACATAAACACATTTTTGATGGCGACTACGAGGAATAATAATAACCTATGTAACATCTATGTCTATGACGGTATGAATTCAAAAAAAGCATTAGACAAGAGACTATTATTTAATTTTACTGATCTAACTTAAAGGTTATCTTCAATTAATTTATATAGTATCTGTACATATATTTATACATAACATAGAAACCAGGCTACATAACATAGAAACCAGGCGCGGATCCAGGAAATTGAAAGGGGGGGGGGGGGGGGGGGGGCAGTAATTTAGTGGTGATGCGAGCGCCGTAGGCATAGGCGTTTTTTTAAGGCTATACAAATTTTTTTCCTCATCCTGAAAAAAAGGGGGGGGGGGGGGGGGGGGGTCCTGACCTCGAGATCGAGTTATTGCGATGGATTCCCCAACCGTCATGCCGTAACTTACTACAGTACATTATATTCATATCAATATTTCTAGCATCCTCGGTAAAACGATCTGGCCAACTGTCACCCACAGGGACCTGACACGACTCCCCAACCCACGGTCCTATGTATTGATACTATAATATGGACCGTGGGTTGGGGATTCATCGAGTCCCTGTGTTGTCACCCTAATGTTTGTTTTCTGAGGTATGAGGTCCCGTAAATGTAATCTTTCTCATTGATTGTATAGTGACGCTCAGCGGTAATGTAAATACAACGTTATGATACTGGTGACATATTGTAGTCATATGAGACATTGTTCAATGTTTATCGACATTACCATCCGGGGATTAATGTGTCATCATATATCTGAGTCTGAAGTTGGGTGGCGAGACCAGGGTTTATAATGGCTAGTTTTAAAATTTTTAAATGTACTAAAATTATATGCGGGATTTTTATGTAAAACGCATTAGAAATAATTATTTATTTTGCTGATCGTTAAATCAAAATCAAAATAATTTCAAAACTATCATGATCGATGACATTCTACATAGGAATTCAAATTAAATCTAAAAAGCCGAAATTATATACCTTTTTTGGGGGGGGGGGGGGGGGGGGGGGATCAAATAAAGCCACTCTTGTTATTCCGGATGGAAGCGCACCACTTGTGTCTAAAGTTGGAGGAAACCGCTGAGTATCCGGGCCTAACTTTTATCCCGTCCTTCCCCTTTAATAACATTCCCAACTAAATCACTTATCAGCATTAACACCTAGGGGGTATTTTTACTGATGACTGTTAATGGAACGCACAAAGAGAGTTTATTGTCAGTATATAGTAACTGGATATAAAGCAACCCTCCGCAAACTTAAACTTAGTTTAACAAGAAATAATTTGGAGAAACCTTATCTTACATACGTTCGACCTCTGATGGAATATGCATGTGGAGTATGGTTCAACAAATTCTCGAAATCTAGATATAATTAAGCTGCTAGAATTGTCAAACTATACTGCCCATATATACACACACATACACAAAACAAAAATATTAATTCGCGAAACTGGTTCGATCCCTTTGTCATTTTACAGGCTAATAAAATATGTTTAAACTTAACTGAGGTATGATAGTGGCACGTGATAGTGGCACGTGATCCGAGACACGTGGGCAATGTCGTCCCATGCTGAATGTGAAATGGTATTCATTGTCATCATATGATGTACTATTTCTCAATTTATCTAAATATATTTCGGGTATGGTTTTGGTGATAACTTGTTGTGTCCAATCTATTTGATAAAAATGTTTCAATCATATTTAACCCGACCAGCGTACGTTGTCATGCACGACCACCGGTTACCATAGATACATGTTACATTGTTTACACGGTTTTTCATAAACATACCATAATTTAGGAAACTGTATCGGTTTCGAAGTCTACCATGTAGAATATTCAACTAACGATCACTGATCCTAAAGTATGTACACTCAAATTATATGTTAACAATTCTAACGACGATAGTATTTACTACAATGTTGATTTTAATGCATTATAATCCTGGAAAGTACAAGGAATTAATAATAAAAAAAGAGTTAGTAAGAGCTAAGTTTAAATTGAGGAATTATTGTTTCGCAGGAATAACAGTTATTGTCACCTTAAGTTTAAATTGAGGAATTCTATAGCCATAATTGTATTGCAAAAATAACGGTTATTGTCACCGAAGTCTAAATTGAGGAATTATATAGCCATTATTGTTTCGCAGGAATAACGGTTATTGTCACCTTATGTTTAAATTGAGGAATTCTATAGCCATAATTGTATCGCAAAAATAACGGTTATTGTCACCGAAGTCTAAATTGAGGAATTATATAGCCATTATTGTTTCGCAGGAATAACGGTTATTGTCACCTTATGTTTAAATTGAGGAATTCTATAGCCATAATTGTATCGCAAAAATAACGGTTATTGTCACCGAAGTCTAAATTGAGGAATTATATAGCCATTATTGTTTCGCAGGAATAACGGTTATTGTCAACAACATTAAGTGGCAGTAGAAAGTGAAACCAGAAGTTAATGTGTTATGCAGCTTATATAACAGTTGGAGTTTTCTACGTTTTCTGCGCGGTTAGAGTTTTAAGCATGTTTCATGATATGTTTCCAATACGTACATACGATTTTAACAAGCATCTTCTCTCTGCACCTTCTCTAACTCAGATCTATACGCATCCATCCCATAATTCGAGGACTGCTTTGCCAAAAGACAGCACAATTTTAAATCATGTACGATTTATATCAGTTTCGATTTTGAGACAAGGTCAAGATCGGATGTTATAAAAGTATCATGGGTAAAAAATCAACTTAAAAAGTAGCAGGCAAAGAATAGGAACCTTGCTGTACTCCTGCTTTGGAAACACCGGGGAAATAGACTCTTTTTTTAGCTATGACCAAACATCCAATGTAATAATACTATGCCAGGATGACGTGCACTTTACACGTGTTTAAAAATACGGAATGAAGTCTACTGTATGTAATAGTTTATTTCTATAATTAATGGTTGACCATGGAGATGGGATCGACTGCAAGTTGATATTATTTCATTTATGATTTGCATGCTCATCAGTTTCTTTTTTGATTAATTCATTGAACACTTGCTTACAAAGAAATATAGATACTAGTTGAATTTAAGATATACATTTTTTTTCTAACAAAGTCATGCGTGTTAACATTATAAACCATTTTAGTGTCAGTTTAATAGTCACTATGCCCTATCCCCAGAAATCGATAACCAGTTAAAGCAGTTATATAAGTTGTAAAACCGATATATTAAAGGATTAAAAAAAATAGATAAATAAAAAAAAATAAAAAATATAG
Organism: Pecten maximus; assembly: GCF_902652985.1. Lineage (NCBI taxonomy): Eukaryota > Metazoa > Mollusca > Bivalvia > Pectinida > Pectinidae > Pecten > Pecten maximus. The sequence continues at coordinate 52,846,570 of NC_047016.1, read as the reverse complement.
AAAAAATCTTTCGTGAAATAAGAATTGTATAGTGACTTGTATCTGTCATCTTGCGTTGGACCGCCCGTCAATACGGAATCTGCCTTTTATAAACAGTCATCTTAACCCTCCACCATAGACCAATGTAAAAAACCTCCATCTCATGTTAAATCAAACCCATCTGTTTCTGTTCTAAAATTACACATTGAAAAAGAGAAGAAGACGAGAACAATACCTATTTATCACCATTTTGGAACCCGTAAGGGACAAATATATCATGCTCGACTACGTATGTTGTGTCCATGGCAACCATCCAGTAGAGTATTTTTTGACTCCCAAGAATGAGATCTGACTTTTAGGGATTGAAGGGACTTGTCTATTTGACATAATGTTTTGACCCTTCAGATTTCTGAGAAATATTTATTTTACTTCTGAAATTGCTGAAATTCAAGGGTCAGTTGGATGCCATGATTGTCTAAGATTAACCCTGATGACTTGTTTTCTACACGCGCGGTTTTTTGAGGGCTGAATCTGATTGATCTCACCACGGAATTAACCACCATTATTTTATCATCGTTCGCCAAAATAAACCTTCACCACCACACGATTGCCGTGGAGCATGTGTGGAATTGTGAAGTTTTTGTTTCAAAGTTTCAAATACATGTAATGTCGTCTGCACACGAATACCAGAAGGAAGCCACACAGGGGAAAAAATTGGGAGTTGCTAAGTTTAAACAACGTTTTTTTAATGAAAACAGAAGTATTTCTTGGGGGGGGGGGGGGGGGGATCTGAACTTATATCTAAATTTTTTATCCAATCGAATTAGGTGGTTTTGTTGGCGTCCGTACCCGATGACGAGGGACAATACCAATGCATGTTCTGTGACTCGATCTATTGATACTGCGTGATCAAGTACAAAAGAGTAACATTTCGATATTTCATATGTAAATACATGAATGTTTCAAACCTCACTGCCCCTTTATACTCCACTTGACCAGGAAGTAAACGAAAGCGGAATTTGCGTGTTACTTACTGTGAGGTTTTTGTTAGTAACAAGAGACTTGTATATCAGGTATATACGTCTCTGGTAGTAAACAATATCTGATAGGAGAAACTGATTATTTTGAGTCCTGTTTGATGTCAAATCTATTTTCTGTGTCTAATCCTTATATTTAACGTGCCAATGAGCGCGGAAAATAGTTGAACTTCAAATACAAATTTCGAAATTTCAATTTCCCAATACGTGTGAAATTATTATCCACAAACCTAGCCAGTGAGCTATCGTGTGTTGTTGATATAATCCCGGTATGGTAATATATATTATTCAAAGTCAAATAGTCATGTGGAAGATTTTCACTTCCTACCACAATCCGAATTTGATCCACACCATTTCTTTTGTGCAGATTTGTAAACCCTACGATCCTCATATAGCTATATAGTGTTAAATGCAATACACATTGGGTGGAGAATTTGTACAATCTAATTCAAATTAGACCTGTAATGTTCGTGTGTGTATCATACAGGCCCGCAGTAGAGCGGAAATTAATTTCCAAGTCTAATCTTAATTAGGCCTAAATTGGGAATTTGTGCTGTCCCTGATAGTTGGAGGGTGATTTGGCTTAGGATACAAGGACAACCTCTAAGTATATATAACAGAGATCACCATAAACAAGCATATTGGGTAGTGCTGAAGTAATTAATACATGTCCCCTATTGACCCCGCTAAAAATAGTAAGTGACCTTGACCCTGAAACTCGAAACCCGAGATGTGTGAAGTTTCTCACTCAAGGAAGAAAGCCGGCCGTTAGAGCGGTGACAATCTTTGGCATTACGTATATATATACGTAGTTTCCCGCTTTTACTGGTAGGAGACTAATAACAACGACATTGATAAAGGATTATGTTGTTTTATTTATAAAACTTGATCAGATAATAAATAAACATGCAAATGCTAACATATACAAGGGCAGATAACTCTACAAAGATTGATTGATTGGTATATAACCAAGGAGATACAGCAATAGCAAGCTTTTCTTCAATCAAACACATTTTACGTCACCATGGATACAGACACATCACTGGTAACCATGGAAACACGACAATATTGACCTGTGTAATGATGTGACCACTAGGTGTCGCTATGCACACTCTAGTGTGAACGGGAATTTACAGAGCCCTGTTTTATATGTTGTACACAACAAACTAACAATGAACTTTAAGTGGTGTTTTTTTTTCTCCCATTTTATGAATGGTTGTAACAATGACTTCTCAAAAGGCATAAGGAAAAAAAAAATTTTAACAGACAAAACAACTCAAAAGTTGGTTTGAATTGGAATTTAACACTTCATATTATTATGTCATTATCATTTACTGGCACTAATACTAAATATCTTTAAAGGATTTGTTTCTATCTTCTGTATCCAGTATCTTTAATACTACAAATTCACTCATTGGCCAATCAATGGTATCGGGCACCATTTGGAAACCATGCAAACTAATCTATGGCCAAAGTTAACTGAATTTGTCCAATTAGAGCCAACCAAATTGCTAGGTTATGTATCTAGTATATTTTCAGAAACTTTCCATGTACTTTGGTGTGGAATCACAAAATTTCGACGGATCTACAATATATTTTCTGTACAGTTTATTGTCCACAACATAAAAACAATCGCTTCAATGCTCAAAAATGATTCAGTCCAACACTATAATATCTTGGTGCGTCTCGAATATGTCTATCAGTGGAACTGTCCTAACCAGGAATAAGTTTGTACCCTACGATGAAACCTGTCTATCCTCCACAGATCATGTAGGTAATGCCAATATTTACTCTGAAGAGAAGCTTGTCTGGACTGGACAAATAATATATAGTCTTGTGACACGGATATCATTGACTTACATTGACACCAATTTCACATGATTTGCATCGGGCAAGGTCTTTTACTAGCACAATAGACACCAATTTTGTGAGTCGTTTTTTTTTTAGGACAGAACAAATCTAAGGTCCATTTCGAAAATCATGTCTTGATCAAGGCAGTCCACATCATGTTTGTCTTTATTCGATAATGAAATTTGATGTCTTCATTGGAAAAAATTTAGAAAATTTTATTTTGGAATCTAGAAGCTTTATATTTCCTTTTTTTAAAGTTGTGTGAGGTTCCAGGGTCACGTCAAAGCTTACTTTATCACACTGTCTCTTCAGTTCCCACAAAAATACCATTGCCTATATCCTATCACAACAGATACAAGCTTGTACAAAAATAAAAGTTATCCTGTTTTACTTGAAAGACCACAGCTGAACAACTCATAAATTAACATACATAAATATACAAAACAAGATCAAAGCCACTGTCCACCAACACAACAGTTGTTAAATAATTAAAAGTTAACGAGGAAAGCTTGAGATGTATTATTAAAATCTTTTAAGACTTCGTAATATGTGAAATTGTCAAAAATTCAGTCTAGGTTCACGATCCTTTTAAAATACTTATTCTTTTCAATACTTGAATCACGACGGATATTACTATCCGTTGAGTACAAGCTGTGGTGGGGACAGTGCATACCGTACTACATGTAGAAGACTTGGCATACTCATTATAGCTTGTCAGCTTTTAGCCATTCTCAATCAGCTTGTGTCAAAATCGTGTTCTAATTCAAAACTCTCAAGAGTTTGTCAGGATTACACCCATCACCAAGTCTTTCACTCGGGAGAAATCTCCGCCCTTGGGGACAATGCTCCAAGCCTAGAACACACCCTCAATGGTAGAGATTTCTATTTTAACACTTTAAAGTGATCAGCTGATTTGAGTTTATCATTAACACTTAACTATATGTACTCAATTGCACAGTTAACAATGGAATATTGAATTCACACTCACCAGTGTATAATTGTGTTCAAGTTTTCCTGGCTGAGTTTCATTAATATTCCAATTAACAAAATACTTAAAATTTTACACAGGAAAGTATAACAGAATTTGAGGAAAGTTCTTTAGCTAAGATCTTTTAACCTTGAATCCAATCATACTCTCCTTTGGAAAATTTAAAGCTGTTTAATTTTCTCATGGAATACTGATGAACTTAGATAGAAAATACACTCTGTACCCTATCAAACTTGTTATAAATAATCTGAAATTATGATCTGTAACAAATGTTAGACATAGTATACATGACTGGAAAACCTCACAAACTGCTTTGGCGTGTTTTTAGTTTTGTTCAGAAGTAAGGGCAAACAAACCCCTAGTACTAGAAAATGATTGAGCAGAGCAGTGGAGTAGTAAAAGAGATACAAGGAAGACTACAGATCTAAGAGGACAAAAGGTCATGGGGTTATAGGTCACAGAGAACCAGGAGGTTAAGTGTTATAGGAATACAGAAGTATCCGTCGATAATACTGAAGAGAAGCGGACAATACGAGGACACAAGTAATAAAGTTTTGCAGAATACTGGTCATGATAGAGTAAGTATGAAAAGATATAGATGATTAACACACTCAGTCAGACACACAGGGGATCCCCAGTGATCCAGATTCTGTTATTCCAAAATTTTTTTACAGTTTGAGGATTATATATGGGGACTGGAATAATTTTACATAAATTCCATCTTCCAATCATCCAGAGAAATATTGTTCATCAAGTTAAGGATTCCAGATTAATGAAATTTAACTGCATACTTTTTCTCGTGTGTATACATAAGTTCAACATGTAACCATATGTGTAACCATGTCAATTATATAATTGTTATATATGTAATTAGGTCAAATATGTAACTGTCACGTGTGTAACTAGGTCAACTATTTGTTACGTATACATGATTGTGTAGATAGGTCAAATATGTAACTATTACTTGTGTAACTTGGCCATGGTCAATTATGTAACTGACATATTTGACCAGGTCAAGGTACTTGCACATGTGTTTGTAGGTTTACCTTGTAACTAGGTCAAGTGTGTAAGTTTCGCAAGTGTAATTAAAACAAATGAATATATAACTAGGTCAATTGCATTACTAACACAAATAATTTATAACACTGTTTTTAACAAAAAATTATATCATTGCAAACATGCAAATAAACATTACCTTAACAAATCTCCATATTCTCACTTTTGTATAATTAAATAACGTTGGTAAACCAGTTACGGTAGAATGTCGACCTTACACTGATGTACGAGATAGGAAAAATTCATACTGAACTCCCCCCTTATATATAACACAAACCTGCCATGATACAGATTCTAACTCAACAAGTGATAATCTCGTGTTTAACTGGTAATGGACACTTCTCACAGAGACCAGTCACTTTAACAGAGCCTTCCAACATCAGAAGGATACTTATGAAGCGTTCCACAAATATATAGGATATCTACATTGACTGTCCTGGAGGTATTACAGCAGTTATGTTGGAATAATATATGTTTACGGTCGGCATATACAGACAATCTTCATTAACATAGTTTTAATATCTAAATGTAATTCAACAGATACAGATAATTGTCCTGTAAATGGTACACAGATGTCTTTAAATTGTCTATAGCTACCTACATATTAGATAAGATTGGCCCCTTTGGATTTGCTACATCTTCGAATTCCTTAATTATACCTTAACTTGGAAAAATAGTTTTCTCTCTATTGAACCGAGTAACTTATATCAAACACTAAGTAAACCTAAATTCTCAACCAGAAAGTGTTAGCTTACTTGCTCTAACCCGGTTAATGTTAAATTAGTATTTCTCAAACCACATAATTTTCTAGGTGAATTTGAATCTAAAAACAATGAAGTCTGCAATAAACAACTCCAGATCCATATTTACTAACTTCCATATTTCAGACACACAACTCTCTGACTTAAACCATACACATCTCTCTGACATACTTTTATTCACAGAGCTCAGGATATAGTTAAACCATACACATATAAGTTCTTTGTCACGCAAAGTTTAAACCATTGGACTTTAATACATACAACACTTAACCATGCAACTCTTGCATTGGACATAAACAAATTAACACACAATTCTCTGACTTGCATTTAACCACACAACTCTTGGACAAACTAAATTTCATCACACAATTCCAATGTATAAAACATTCACTCACACTATTCTCAGATACACAATATTTTACCTCACTACTCTTTGATATCTAGTATTCATTCCACATTTGTAAAACTACTCCGGATATTACAATAATTCACTCCAATACAAGAAACCAAACAGCAATCTAACTTAACAAGCATCCTACCAGACATCCAGAGATAAAATCTTCATGACAGCAGTCTGACCTTGACCTATAACCCAAGTGAACAGTACTGTAAAAGAGAAATTTCCCCAACAATGTACTATTAATAACAACTATTCTATCACCCTTGTACAGTATATACCTACTCTATAGGCCAATCTGGACATGTTTGAAAACATAATATCATTCTTTAAGACTAGATTTGTCCAGGGTCGGCAGCTGGCAACTATAATGTTTGTGTGAAAAGTAACACAGAGATGACAGATTGGTAGTTATACTAGGCTTCCTTATCAGAACTTTACTGTTAAATTGACTGACATTCATAGTTAAAGAGTCACCTGTATGATAAAAAGTACACACCTATTATTAAAGGAAACATTTGATCCTTAAAAACAATTCAATGTTGAAAAAAGGCTCCTTTTCCAACATACCATCATGATTTGAAACTGTGATCACATTTAGATATTAATAATATGTACTTCAATAAACACTTAAAATATTTAATACTTGTTAAGGTTAAAAAAAAAACGTACACAGATTTATAGATATTACTCATTTAAGTAATATCTCATTACTAATTACTTGTGTTAAGTAATATATTGTAATCATATAGATATTTCCTAAGGAAATTTTAATCACATTTATGGAAATTATTTCCTAACAGAAAACTTGTAACATTTAACTAACACAATATATAGATATCATTTCCATAATTAGTAAAAACTTTGTCATCACATTTGGAGATTTGACTTCTATAAGTAAAATTTCTCAACAGATATCACTTCCTCCAGCAAAATGTCAGTGGGTAGTCTTTTCTTTAAGATATCAATAAGAGACCTATATTAATTTAGTACATTGTCATTTGAACTATTTAATAATAAAAAAATTCAATGGACATTGTACTTATTCCAAGTTCTTTGATCCCTATAGCAAAACACATGATCTGGAGTATCCAAATAGCATTGGATAATTAAAAGATGTTAGTCGCTTGGTTCCTGTGTGTTGTCTGTGAGTGGTAAATGATGTTGTGTGAAGGATGTTTTGTTGATATGTAAAACTGGACACTTTTACACACAGACATTTTCGCATAATTATAATAATAACACATCATAAGAATCGCAGTTTGGACACGTTTGCAAAAATAATCATGAATTCAGTGGCTATATAATATACCAGCTTGATAAATTTTGCATGTGAATATCTTGTTGTAAGCAACAGACTTGATATAACCAGCGAAGCTTGTCCAGTTCCGTAACATCCCAACCCACGCAGCTTGGCTCCAGACTATGCACCGACTCGAAGCCAACCGCAGCTCACGGAGCACTCAGGATATCTGCAAGATTTTCCAGATTTTCCTCACAACCCTATGCCAGTATTGTGTAGCTATAAAGATGTTTGAATTTCTCATGTTTTCCTCAATGCTACATCTGTAATTGTCTACTACACATGTACCAGCTAACGAGTTGATCACACCTTGCATTCATCACTGTCCTAAAGTTGTTTCAAGGTCGTCACCTTGGCTCCTTGTTGTCAGAGAATCACGCAACACTTGCAGTATCGTTGCCGGCCATTTCCGACTGATGGTGGTGGGGTCACTGGTGCAAAGTAGGCATGTACTTTGATGTTTGGTAGTCGTGTCTACAAAACAACAGTAACCAACATGTAAACAAAGCTCTCTGACACTCGAAATCAATGGGGACAATAATCCAGGTCTTCTGCTTCATTGCGAACAACTGCCATGTAAATCAAAATTCATTCTTAAATGATTGCTAGATATTACTTTCAATGGACACTGTGCTTAATGTCCCTTGATCCCTAAAGCAATAATTTGCATAATTTTACTAGAACTTGAAAATTATTTCATTTTTCCTTCCAAATTATTAGACGTTATATTATGAATACTTTTTTTAACGGGGCTACAGTAAATCTGAGGATTTAACCCCTAAATACACAGAAAATATTTATGGTACACCGTACCTTTATTCGAGACTTGGTTAAATGACACGGAGACATTGTGAGAAACTAAGCTATCAACACCGAAGACAGGTTTCCCAGCATCCCTTATTTCCTGAGTCACCAGACCGTGACATTTACCCGATATTCAGAACGGCAAATTTCCGATATCACTATAGGTGTGTTGTGTTGTCCACTACATGACCTAAACTACAATAACTGAAGTTGGACTTACACATTTTGAGCAATGGATCTAAATGCAAAACTTTATTTTTATGACTTTAAATCAGAGTTGAGACAAAAATGACATAATTCTATATTTTAAGTTTTAACATACAGTTAGACCAACATCTGCTTGTGTAATATTAAAGGAAGCTATAAAGTTTTACACTGACTCAAACCTTCTAGTGAATACTTGGATAAAGCATAGTGCTACTTTCTTTTTAGCAATACTTTACCAATACATCTTCAAGAATTAAAAACACCAAGATGAGATTACTACTTTACATTTACACACGCTTTACAGTAAGTTCTGGAAGAGTGACTTACGCGGAGTCTGCGGATACCAGCCCGTGTGATGAGCTGACAGTCGTACAGTTCTATACGCTCCAGTCCTTGGCAGCCCATCAAGTGTTCTAGTGATGCGTCTGTTATAAGTGGGCAGTTGTCCAGCTCTAGGATGTGGAGATACTCTGTTGCACATGTCCCTGTTCCGATGTGACGGATTCCTTCATCTGTTATCAGCTCGCAGTGGGACAGACTCTGAAATGAGAGATAGTAAACTGTGTTGTAAGATCTAGAGTAGGATGTCCGAAACTTACATGTATCATTACATTGTTTAATTTGTTAAGGAAACGTAAATGCTGTGTGCAAGATTATTTTCCAATTCAGTCAATTAAAAAAAAAATCATCATGAAAAAGAAAACAAGCCCACATACACTTTCAAATTGGTAAGACTGCCTTGATACCATAATATCATAATTTGCCTATATACTGTCCAGTATGGTCCTACAGGTGAACTCAGGTATGAGTAGTACATTACATAGGCCTATGAACTAGCATCTGAATAAACTATGCAACCTTGCTACTTAACTTCAAACCACATATGCTTTGGTAATGTACAATTACCAAGCAGGCATCAATAAAATACAACCAATGACAAAAATAGGTAGGATATCACTGTTTTGTGGAATGTAATTTACTAGGTACTTACAAATGCCCTGATTCGGGGACATTACACTTACCAATGAGCTGATTCGGGGACATTACACTTACCAATGAGCTGATTTTTGGAATTTTTACTTACTATACTTATTAATGCATAAATTTGGGGACATTAAACTTACAATGTGCTTATTTTGGGACATTGCACTTACTGATTTTGGGGTGTTAGACTAACAAATGCCCTGATTTTGGAACAATATAACCAATGCGCTGATTTTTGGACATTCCACTTACCAATGCATTAATTTAGGAAAATTACTCTTACCAATATGCTGATTTTGGGACATTACACTTACCAATGCGCTGATTTTGGGACATTACACTTACCAATGTGCTGATTTTGGGACACTACACTTACCAATGCGCTGATTTTGGGACATTACACTTACCAATGTGCTGATTTTGGGACACTACACTTACCAATGCGCTGATTTTGGGACACTACACTTACCAATGCGCTGATTTTGGGATGTCACACTTACCAATGCGCTGATTTTGGGACACTACACTTACCAATGCGCTGATTTTGGGACACTACACTTACCAATGCGCTGATTTTGGGACACTACACTTACCAATGCGCTGATTTTGGGATGTCACACTTACCAATGAGCTGATTTTGGGATGTCACACTTACCAATGAGCTGATTTTGGGACACTACACTTACCAATGCGCTGATTTTGGGACACTACACTTACCAATGAGCTGATTTTGGGACACTACACTTACCAATGCGCTGATTTTGGGACACTACACTTACCAATGCGCTGATTTTGGGACACTACACTTACCAATGAGCTGATTTTGGGACACTACACTTACCAATGCGCTGATTTTGGGATGTCACACTTACCAATGCGCTGATTTTGGGACACTACACTTACCAATGCGCTGATTTTGGGACACTACACTTACCAATGCGCTGATTTTGGGATGTCACACTTACCAATGCGCTGATTTTGGGACACTACACTTACCAATGAGCTGATTTTGGGACACTACACTTACCAATGCGCTGATTTTGGGACACTACACTTACCAATGCGCTGATTTTGGGACACTACACTTACCAATGAGCTGATTTTGGGACACTACACTTACCAATGCGCTGATTTTGGGATGTCACACTTACCAATGCGCTGATTTTGGGACACTACACTTACCAATGCGCTGATTTTGGGACACTACACTTACCAATGCGCTGATTTTGGGATGTCACACTTACCAATGAGCTGATTTTGGGATGTCACACTTACCAATGAGCTGATTTTGGGACACTACACTTACCAATGCGCTGATTTTGGGACAGTAGTTGGACAGGTAATTCAGTGTAGAGTCTGTTATCTGTAAGAAACCAATTGCGTTAGTCCGACATACAATTGCCAACTTCTTCTATTCGATACTGGTTAATCTTCAGAGTTGTTGAAACAGATAGTCTGGATAAAATTGGTGTATTGGTAAAAAACCTAAACATGTGATTGACTGTTATTATTTCACACAAGTTTCAATTCATTCAGATACAGAAGGGATAATAAAGTTAAGACTGTCTTTAACTTTTCAGGGTCACTACCACTTCAATGTATTTCTTTAAAGATGGATATAGACTACATTATTTTTGACATAATTTTGTATTCAGTAATGATCATTATGTACTTACTTGTATACATTCTTCCAAGTCCATTTTCTCTAAACTATTGCAATTCTGAAAATACATAACATGTCCTGTAGATCCCGCAGTGTTTATGTAAATAGTACTTCATATAGATACTGTATCAATACAGATACCTTGGCGCTGATCCAGTCTTTTTTGTTTTGTTTTTTTAAATGCAAATAATATTATTCCCTACACTGAAATCTAATTACCTCCTGTAGTGTCTACAGTGGTTACCTTCTCTGACCCTTATACACAGGTATCACTATACACAGGTATCAGTATACACAGGTATCACTATACACAGGTGTTACTGTACACAGGTATCATTATACATATATATCATTATACACAGGTGTTACTGTACACAGGAATCATTATACACAGGTGTCACTTTACACAGGTATCATTATACACAGGTATCACTATACACAGGTATCATTATACACAGGTATCACTATACACAGGTGTCAATATACATAGGTATCACCATACACAGGTATCAATGTACACAGGCATCACTATACACAGGTATCACTATACACAGGTGTTACTGTACACAGGTATCACTATACACAGGTATCATTATACACAGGTCTCACTATACACAGGTGTCACTATACACAGGTATCATTATACACAGGTGTCAATATACGCAGGTATCACTATACACAGGTATCATTATACACAGGTATCACTATACACAGGTATCATTATACACAGGTATAATTATACACAGGTATCACTGTACACAGGTATCACTCTACACAGGTATCAATATACACAGGCATCACTATACACAGGTATCAATATACACAGGCATCACTATACACAGGTATCACCATACACAGGCATCACTGTACACATGTATCACTATACACAGGTATCACTATACACAGGTGTTACTGTACACAGGTATCACTATACACAGGTGTCACTATACACAGGTGTTGTTGCAGACTTACCTTGGCCAGGGCCTGGAAACCATTGTCTGTGAAGTGGGAACAACATGCTACCTCCAATGTCCTGAAAACAACCAAAGTGTTTAATATCACAGTATTAACCTCATCAACAAGCCCATAATTTTATCATAATTTAACTTATTGTTGCATAACAAAGGATCAAACATGAGTAGATTGACTATAGTGAAAGATCTTATTAACAACATTATCATTCAGAGAAAGGAAATGCTCCTTTGTACGGCAGATGAATTTTGACTTTAAAAAAGTTTTTCTTTACTACCGAGACAGCAATGTGATGTCTTGTATTAATGACAGTTAGTGATAAGTTTTTCTTTACTACCGAGACAATAGCATGACATCTTGTATTTATGACAGTTAGTGACAAGTTTAAACCTACCTTAGATTGTGACAACCCTGACCGAGGGAGACGAGGGCAGCGTCTGTTAACCTCAGACAGTTAGATATACACAGAAACAGGAGCTGGTGACAGTGTTCCCCTATCTCCTGTATAGCTTCATCTGTTATATTCTGTAAACATTTGCCAAAAAATAGTTTAAACTGAGGAAGTACCCTATCTCCTAAATAGCTTCGTCTGTTTTATTCTGTAAACATTCCACAAAAAACAGTTTAAACTGAGGAAGTTTTAACGAAATATTCAGCACAGAAATGTCCCACATGCAGAGGAGGAGATTTTCCTATAAATCACATGGTGATCCTGTGGTTGCTAGGGAAAAGATCAATATAATATTCCCTAGTTGAGGGTGTAACCGAGAAATCTCCATCACTGTTTAATATGGGAGGATATTATTGGTTGTCTAACCCGAGATTTGCATGCTGATGATTGGAAATGTCTCCGCCATGTACATACACAAGGTAGAAGATGATATTTCTTCGACCATCATACTATAATATTAACACAGAGTCCAGTTGATCAAACATTAAACAAAATATTACAATGTAACACAACATTGTTGACACGATATAATTGTATCATTGCCAGTACATGAAATCTGTCATACTCTTGGGGGTGACAGAGAAATCTTGAACAGGTAAAACGAGAGAAAAATCTGTGAATAATGGAAGAAAATTCTATCACACACAGGGTAGGAAAGGACGGCTGAAACACCCTTAGATTTTATAATAATGAATTACTGATGCGACATCATTGTATTGTTTCTGTGACATCATACAATGGTTGTGAATGATGGATTGCCCTTCTCAAACATGAAGTTTTTTTTTTATGAACAAATTGGATTCATGTTAATTTTGGATGAAATAAATTTGTATGCAAGGAAAATCATCAAATATGGTCTAGATGTGTTTTGTGGACAGGGCTATTTCAACCCTCCTGTTAGAGTTTGTCTGGCCAGCACTTTGTAAGCTTCATGCTGACCAGATGACACATGGGTTGAGATGGATTAATACAAGAGGCCCATGGGGCCTGTATCGCTCACTTGGTTGGATTAGACCAAATGTCAAAATAATGTTCATATTCTATTTGTTTTATTTGTAAATCTCTAACAATGCTATATATGGTTATAGTGTGGGAATCCGAACTGCTTTAAAGATTAATGAAGTCTAGACTCTCTAAGGTCTGAAAGACCTCAAGAATTGTTTTGAGAACATGCATGCATTCATCACTTTATGACTAGTAGGGATTTAAAGGAATGACCTTGATTTCCCCTATTGGGCCCCACCCTTTTGGCCCCTCGGGGGCAGAGTCACCAATTATACAAAATCTGTTCGCCTTCCCCCAAGGATGTTTCTGACCAAATTGGGTTCAAATCCATTCATAACTTTATAACAAGTAGCGACTTAAAGGAATTACCTCTATTTCCCCTATTGGGCCCCACCCCTTTGGCCCCTTTGGGGTCAGAGTCACCATTTATGCAAAATCTGTTCCCCTTCCCCCAAGGATGTTTCTGACCAAATTGGGTTCAAATCCATTCATAACTTTATGACTAGTAGCGATTTAAAGGAATTACCTCTATTTCCCCTATTGGGCCCCGCCTCTTTGGCCCCTTTGGGGTCAGTCACCATTTATGCAAAATCTGTTCCCCTTCTGCCAAGAATGTTTCTGACCAAATTGGGTTCAAATCCATTGATAACTTAATAATAGTAGCAATTTAAAGGAATTACCTCTATTTCCATTATTGGGCCCCGCCCCTTTGGCCCCTCGGGGGTCAGAGCCACCATTTATGCAAAATCTGTTCCCCTTCCCCCGAGGATGTTTCTGACTAAATTGGGTTCAAATCCATTCATAACTTTATGACAAGTAGCGATTTTAAGGAATTACCTCTATTTCCCCTATTGGGTCCCACCCTTTTGGCCCCTTTGGGGTCAGAGCCACCATTTATGCAAAATCTGTTCCCCTTCCACAAAGGATGTCTCTGACCAAATTGGGTTCAAATCCTTTGATAACTTAATAACTAGTAGCGATTTAAAGGAATTACCTCTATTTAAGTTGAGACACAATGGTCGCCATCTTAAGAGTGTTACACAAACTATGATAAATATAATCATTACTCATGTGCTATTCTTTTTATTCAATTATAATAATTAATTATATATTAATTAATTACTTACTGAACAACTATGGAGATTGATTTTTTTCAGATTTTTACAATTCCTTGCTATATGGGAGATTCCAACATCTGTCACCTGAAACAAAATTATTGAAAGATTTGAAAAATTATTGTCAAACTTTGAAATAATCTTATTTCTAATTTATAGAGAAGACTACAACAAGCAGTGATTCCTACTATGACATCAATATCAAATTATTTTTTTCTTTTCTGATATATATTACATAATAGCTCTGAATATGCATTCTAAGATCTACAGTTATATAATCTGTTACTAGTAGTCATTATACTCTAAGATATGAATTGTATTCCTGCTCCAACTGGCATCATCAATACAAACATAAAGTAGTAAAGGGAGATAATCAATACATTTCATCAATATCTAGGCATCAAGATACCAATATTCAGCAAAGAATGCATGAATGCTACCTCCTGTAATACTATTCATTAAAACATATCGGAGAGTTGTTACACCTCCAATATTAGAACAACAAGATCAATGGTGACTTGAGTGAGGGACCTTCAATGTGTATCAAGAGAAAATAATCAGATGGTTAAAGTTGACCACACCATACCTAGGGTAACCATTTGTCTGGTCTCTGTTACAATATGACTTACCTGTGATAACCCTTTGTCTAGTTTCTGTAATCACTATGACTTACCTGTGATACCCCTTTGTCTAGTTTCTGTAATCACTATGACTTACCTGTGATAACCCTTTGTCTAGTTTCTGTAATCACTATGATTTACCTGTGATAACCCTTTGTCTAGTTTCTGTAATCACTATGACTTACCTGTGATAACCCTTTGTCTAGTTTCTGTAATCACTATGACTTACCTGTGATAACCCTTTGTTTAGTTTCTGTAATCACTGACTTACCTGGGGTAACCCTTTGTCTAGTTTCTGTAATCACTATGGCTAACCTGTGATAACCCTTTGTCTAGTTTCTGTAATCACTATGACTTACCTGTGATAACCCTTTGTCTAGTTTCTGTAATCACTATGACTTACCTGTGATAACCCTTTGTCTAGTTTCTCTAATTACTATGACTTACCTGTGATAACCCTTTGTCTAGTTTAGGTAATCACTAAGACTTACCTGTGGTAACCCTTTGCCTATGAAGGTGTGTAATACTGTACAGCCCTTCGCCAGGGCCTCTACACCGTCATTCGTGACCTCTCTACACCAGGACAAATTAATGATATTCAAATTGTGACAGCCATCACTGAAAACAGAAACCATTATTATATACCACCTACATTAACATCACAGAACAAATCCTAGTTACAACTAAAACTATCTTCTCCAGGGCCAAATTATACATCCTACCTTCCCACCACCTATGAGGTTATTTGTAGAACAACAAAATTAATTGTAATCTTGTAACACAGGGCCATGGCCAATTTAGCTTAACTAGGTAAATTCTACCTGTTATAGATTACGCACATCTACAATGTACAAGGGTTATTGTTGGTAAGTTAAGTTGAAATCCCATTGCATTTATATGTCAAGGTATTTAGTGATGGGAAACCATTACAGATGTACCCCGAATGCTGCCCATATTCCTGAAGATGATAATACAGGAAATAAGGTGTTTAACACAGTCTGACTGTTGATTCTGAGAGAGTTATGTAAGGGCTTAAAGTTGTCATGTGTACATTTAACTGATGATTTGCAAATACATTCAGGTATAGAAGTTGACAGTGTGATGTTAATATGTTATGGTGTGATATGTATTCCAAATACTGGCAGAAGTTTATGTGGTAAGTTCTACTGATGGGAGTATGCACGCACACAGACAAAGTGATTAATGTATATATTTACTTGGTGGTGGTATAGTAACTTCACTATACCCTTAAGAAGCCTCCCCTGTTCCACACTTTGATATATTTTGTTTAACGTCCCATCAACAGCCAAGGTCATTTAAGGACATGCCAGGTTTGGAGGTGGAGGAAAGCCGGAGTACCCGGAGATCCACCAACCTACGGTCAGTACCAGGCAACTTCCCCACATGGGTTTCAAACTCGCAACCCAGAGGTGGAAGGCTAGTGATAAAGTGTCGGGACACCTTAACCACTCGGCCACCGCGACCCCGCTACTCTACAAACCCACGTCGAGGCTAACTAGCTAATTGGCCATTAAATAAGAAACCACTCATTGGTAGGTTGTCATCAAAAATCCCAATATAAAAAAATTTTGCTTGGTTATCAAACGCTTCACATTCACATCATTCAGACATCTTACCTGACGGCCTTGAGTGCAGAGTTGGTGATCTGTGGACAGGAGCTAATGTCCAGCCTGTGTAACTTATGGCTGTACTTGCCCAGGTTCTCACAAGTCCTATAGGAAACAAAATCTCAAATCAACTCTACACAGTAAAACATATTACAATGGTTTCCAGGTACCCATTAGTAAGAAATTGGTTTTCTGCAATAAAAATATGTTTACAATGATTCCACCTGTTTTTATTGTTTCTAATGTAAAACTGACCAAAATTTGTTTTTATGGAGCCAAGGGAAATTTCTTCGAAATAAGTCGAATTCTGTGGTGATAGCATTGTTACCCCTGGTTCCTCTCTCTGTCCTGATTACGAGATGTGTAATAGTGTCAGATGAACTTTAACCCCCCTCCATTTTTAATACATGTATTTATACCTCTACATTCTATTTAATTTATAGCCAATACCAATAAGGTGTCATGAACTTTGAACTCTCAATACTTACAATACAAACAAAGTATCATGAACTTTGAACTCTCAATACTTACAATACAAATAAGGTATCATGAACTTTGAACTCTCAATACTTACAATACAAATAAGGTATCATGAACTTTGAACTCTCAATACTTACAATACAAATAAGGTATCATGAACTTTGAACTCTCAATACTTACTATACAAATAAGGTATCATGGACTTTGAACTCTCAATACTTACTATACAAATAAGGTATCATGAACTTTGAACTCTCAATACTTACAAGTCTGTGATCTCCTTACAATTGTTGAGATTCAGTTCCTCTATATTCCTACATTGCTGAGCAAAAGTCCTGAAACACAACATTCTATGTTAAGTACTACATGTACAGCTAGAAATCATTTACTTCATTTCAATGAGACTTCAGATCCCAAAGTTATCACTAATAATTCTTCAAACACACAAATGTAGAGAGAACAGTTTTGATATTAAGTTATTTAAACATTATTCTCAATTTATTTTTGGTTTATGAAGTCATAGACAAAAATACGGATGGGCATTCTTCATAGATGCGACGTCAAAAGTAGTTCTACGTGTATTACGTCATTAAAAATGACGTAAATTTTTTCGGGCTATGAAGAAATAACCTTAATTTTCCAACCAATGAAAATGAGTGTAACAGATGAAATAAAATTATTTATCAGTAACTCATAATATGTAGATCTTAACCCTAGAAATAAGAGATCCCAGAGTGATCTTGGCACCCACCATTAAACGATCTTTATAGGTTCCATGTCAGATTGATCTCTCTATTTTTCACTTCCTCTCATATACTAATCTGTGTAAATTGAGAAACATCCCTCCAGTACTTTTCAAACAAGGGCAACCTATATATGAAATTTAAGATTTAGCGATAATGACTATCTGTTGGCCATGTTGTTTTCAGATTGGTCCCCAAAATGCAATACAAGGGACCAAGGGGAACCTACATATGAAATTTGAGAAAGATCCCTTCAGTACCTTCTGTAAAATAGCGATAACAAACATCAATTGTCAAAATCCAAGATGGCTGCCTGTCAACCATGTTGTTTTCAGAATGGTTCCAAAATGCAATAGGCATAACTAGCGACCAAGGGGAGCCTACATATTATTTTTTTAGAAAGATCCCTTCAGTACTTTCTGAGGAAAAGTGATAACAAACTTCAATGGTCAAAATCCAAGATGGCTGTCTCTCGGCCATGTTGTTTTCAGAATGCTCCAAAAATGCAATATGCATAACTATAAAGACCAAGGGCAACCTACATGTGAGCAGTTGCTACATATAGATATACTCCCATCCCTCTAATCAAAACTTAAATATGTCCAAATGTTCAGGAGATATCTTGTACACAAGCTTTTTATTTTGGAAGTGGCAAAGTGTGATTTTTGAGCTTTAACTTTAACCGATGAACACCAAAAACACTTCGAGCGTAGAACTTAATGATGTGATGCTATGGTGTGAATATGAAGTAAATCTGTCCGAGGTGGCGTAAGTATTTTTCAAGAATCTTGTTATGGCACAACATATTTTCGGAGAAGTGTTATGGAGCAGACAGCAATGCATTCTTCGAGAGGTTGATCATACACACAAGGTTATCACGAGCGGACAAACGAACAAAGTGATTACTATACCCGCCTTACTAAAGTGACAGTATAAACGGTCGGACAAACAAACAAAGTGATTACTATACCCGCATTACTAATTTAAAGTGACAGTATAATTGTTTGTGATAACTAAGGTGCTGGTTGTTATTCTTCATCAACATAATAAGGTCATTGAAGTGAGAAATCCTTGAGATACCCAATAACTTTTCTACATTATATACCTATGCCACCAAAGTGCAGTATTACAAATCTTTGTCCAGTCTACTTTTACAGAATTACTGCAACAGTTGTACAGGCCATGTAAACACAATGTATCAGATGGATCGAACCCATGGATTAAAACTGAGCTCTCTGATATCTAAGACCATGTGACCAATCACAATGCATTACAAGGTATTTTATATGAAACATTCCTTTGCTTCATTAAAATTCTAGATCCAGATAAGTATCAATATAACTGGCAGAAAAACTTGTGATTTGAATTCTATTTATTGATCAACCATGCACCAATCATCTAGGCAGACAGCCTCAATATTGTACAAACATTACCTCAGGGCCGCATCTGTGATGCTCTGACATCCGCGAAGACTCAATGACTTCAGAAATCCGCCGCAGCGCTTGGATATATTTTCAACCACCAGGCCCTGCAAACATTATAAGGATCCAGATTACAAAATCTACACTCTCTATCTTATCACAGGCCCATACAAACATTGGTAAGAGGCAGATCATATGACTTACGTTTTGCATATATAACAGATGATGGACACTGATGCAAAAGAAGTCATAAAGAAGTATCAGAGGGCTTTGTTTACTGGTTTGGATTTTATTATCTATAAATTTGACACTGCAACTTTATAGAGTGGAACAAAAATTAACAAATTTGTCCATATATATTAGCTGAACAAGATAGAACCATGTCTCACTGTTCTGCTTGTAATTTGATTTTTGCCCTAAAATGATACCTCCGACAATCAAAGACAGCTGATCTAATAATATCCTTGACACCGAGACTCATGAATCAGTAGAAGTTGAGTTTATATATTAAAACAAGCTTTTAGCAACTCTAAACATCAAGTTTTTGTAGAAGTCTGTAAAAAGATTTTAACACATCTGACCTCATACCTCTTGTGTATGAGTTGAGGTAATTATATATTGAGTCATTTGAACAAATCAGCTCTTCAGATCATGATAGCCTTGCCTCAGAGCATGTGTCTTGACTCTAGACTTAATTGTTCTATATAAGAAGTCACACAGGATATTATAACTGTTGATACACAACTGTAGTAAATACAAGACTACATACCACAATATCTCTCTGGAACTCAAACAGGTCAACTCTTTGCCAGTTACTGCCATCCAGTGCAAGGACATTCCAAAACTGTAACAATTATAAATAATAAACAATTAGTGATAAAATTTGGTTCAATGACAACAAAGAAGTCCACAAGGCCTACACAGATATCAACTCTTTTGTTCAAAACCTTCAAAAATGTATAAAGTTACAGAAAATCTTTTTCTAATACTACAAGCTAAGGAACCACCTGGATCAGAATTCCTACATATAGTAAGTGTATATATATATAGTGTAATTGCTAAATTTCAAACACGCAAATCTTCAAAGTAGGTACGCTTAAGTAAATTATCGTTTTAATAATGTGACACTAATGAATGACAGATGATACCAAGCACATGGATCTCACCAAACAGCAGTATAAGGATAGAGTATATTTTGTATTGATTTTCATTGATTCAGAACTTCCACTAAAACTAAGAATACTAATCCACAAGTACAACACACATTATTTCATGTTACACATTATTGAGTAAGAATTTCACATTGAGTATCATAGCCAACTTGGTGGCAGATTCCAGGTTTTTAGTCAGTTCTGATTTCCTACCTAGGTAAATAAAATGTCGGCCATGGCCACTTACCCTTGCTACTTGGGCACATCGACATAATGAGACGACGTCTAGAAATGAAAATATCCTGAAAGAGAATTAAACAAGTAATTGAATTGTCTTTTGTCCCAAAGATAATAGATATAGACAAAGTGGAATCACACTTGCCTTCCATACAAGTGCCCTGATGGGTGTTCAGGATGATGAACTCTAACAGTAGCACATGCATGACAAGATATTGACCATTCTGAATGTTCATAAGCTATTCATGTGTAACACTTTAATCCGCACCAATAAGATAGATTAGTATCAGCTAATACTGGTATATAATTACATAACTTGTCTTGCAATTGTTGTAAAATATCTAAAGTTTATAGTCATCTATAGATGTTATATAAAACAGAAATCAAACAATAACAGATATTGGTTACAAGTATAAATCTCAGATGTTAACACTATCTTTCACTGTGTCCTTCACGTAATTCTTCTACTCATGTCTATATATCTGCTCCTTTTAAAGTGTAACACTTCAGTGTTTAACCTCTATAATAGCTAGCTTGCTGCTTTCCCCTTCTTGATAACTGCACACTATATATATATATATATCAAATTTGTAATTATTATTAATATTTTGTCTCTATATAGATGCATGTACGGTAAACCTCCGGTTAGTTCGAACACGCGGATAGATTCGAACACACATTTTTTTCCAAGAAAAACAATATTTTTTAGCTACTAATAGTTCGAAACTCAGGTTGTTTATAACTGACACTATTTCGGATAGTTGGAACTGGTCAAATTAAGAATGTAAAGTAAGATTTTTTTTCGGCCAAACTCCATTGAAAGCTCGCGACGACCCAGTCCCGACGGCCGGCCTAGAAAAAAATGCCAAGCCGTATATAAATCTTCATTATCAACAAGATTTCACAGATTTGTTACCTTAGTAGTAACTCTTTGGGCAGCTTTTTATTTATAGTAGCATCGTCATCTGTGATACCTATGGGTGTGACCGGTATGGACTGAAAACAGAAAAAGAAATATGTATCAGAACAGATATATATAGGTTTTCCCAGCTTATTAAAACCATACAAATAACACATTACCTGTAAGTATGCAAGTTGCTCATTGGTTATTTAATGCTGTTTGTAAACACAATTCATAGTCACATAATTATGTGATTTTAAATACAAGATGCCAAGGCCTAGGTCAGTCATTCAAGGAAGCTATTAACCAAATTCCATGATCCAGATCTAGGGTTTCCAGTTTAGTAGACAGACCCTTCAGAGTATATTCTTGCCACCCAAATTAAGTCAAAACTCAACCGACTCATGGGTTTGAAGGGACATGTCTACTTGACACATAGATACATACATGTATATGCATTTTTTTCATATCAAACCATTTTCGGAGAAATAGTTGTTTTACAGTTGTTAAACATGAAAATCAAATCGATGAACTGTGACCATAGGTAGAAATGATCTTCAGATGATATCAAAAGACAACAGGTACAATGGGCCTTTGTCACTCACAATACAACTTTGAAGTTGATCTAGGTCATTTGTGTGGGTGCTAATTTGACTAGCATTTTATTCAAAATGTGAACATAATGAGAGTTATGGTGATGTTTATTCATTTAAATATACGTTGTGGCCCTTCATCCCACCATTCTACTGGCCCAATATATCATTACCTTAATTGTCTTGCTGATACAGAAAAAAATAAATATTAAACATTTTATCTTGATGACCTTGAAAGTAGGCCAAGGCCATAATCTTTTTTTTTTTATAAATGTTGATAGCTACTTTCTAGAATGCTTCATTGTTCAATAAACATGTGCCTCTTGGTTAATGAGAAGTCATTTAAAAGATTGTAACATATTTGACCTGTGTAACCATAAAAGTAGGTCAAGATAAGTCATTGGAACAAGCTAGGTTGCCCTTCATCCCAGCACGATACTGACCCAATATATATCATACCCTGGGGATTTTGAATTAGTTAATGAGAATAAGGCACTTAAGATTTTAACATATTTGACCCATGACCTTGAAAGCAGGTCAAGGTCAGTAATTTGAAAAAACTTGATAGCCCTTGACCCAAACATACTACTTGACCTAAGCAGACTATGTATACTGGCCCAATAGCATAACCATTGGCCTCTTAGTTAAATTATGAGAAGTTGCATTGTTGAATAACACAACATCATAATAGTTATCAAAGACTTCACCACTGAGAAATACAAGGGGGCCAGCTGGAAACTATGGACCATATAAACTTATATCAACTTGTAATAACATTGACTGAGTAAGCCAGCAATTTCAATAAATAGTACATCTAACAGTGACCTTGACATTGATATAGTTTAAAAGGTAAGTTAATCAGATAGCACCATGTAATCATTAGTTTGAAAGAAACGAACTTCCATCGATCTCAAGAGGACAGAAACAATCTGTGCTTCAGAATCATTCAAGGATGAAATGTCTTTCATCTTTTACCATCAAAACAAACATTGTTATTGTTTTTGACGTCGCCTTAAGTTTAGCTGAGAATTGTAAAGTGACTTCAAAACTTGAAAACATGACAATAAGTGAAACTATATAATTTTTGTGTTTTTTGTTTGTTTTGTTTTTGGTAAGTGTGTTTGACTGGTGTGGGGGGGGGGGGGGGGCTGAGTGGTTAATTTATCACTACTTTATCACTAGCCCTCCACCTCTGGGGTTGTGAGTTCGAAACCCATGTGTGGCAGTTGCCTGGTACCGACTGTAGGCCGGTGGTTTTTCTCAGGGTACTCCGGCTTTCCTCCACCTCCAAAACCTGGCACATCCTTAAATGACCCTGACGTTAAACAAAAACAAACCAGACCAAAAGTTTGACAGGTTTTCTGAGGATCATGAATGGTGGCCACATTCTATATGCAGTAGATTATCGTAGATATTGGATTTTAACTCAGGGTGTACAGTTTTTTACCAGAGAAAAGTGGGTGGTATGATATTGTAATTTAGTATTCAACCAATTCATGTTTATTCTGTAAAATTAGAGAAAAAATGCATGTCCTATCATGTTAAAAATAATCACAAATTTTGTTCCTGAGATATAATCCAAAATAATTTTGATGCAAGACTAGGAAAGCATGAGAAAATGATGAGGTTAGTATATTAACCTAGGAAAGTATGAGAAATGGAAGAGGCTGTATCGCGCGCGATACAGTCTAGATCTGGGGTCACGATACGATTTGTATAAAGATATTTGAGAAACTGATGACCTATCAGATATCTGGTATTCCATCGTACAGTAGTCTTGTTTGTGTATGTGGTGTTTCCTGAATATTTGAATCTCAATCTACATTTGTTTAAAAAAGCATGAATTTTGGCCGTTTCCCACAAAGCCTTCTCGAATTCAGATAATTTGGATTTGAAAGAACCCCAACAAGCAGCTTTATTTGCCACTGAAATGTTGTACGCTAAAGTCTGTCTAGGGAGAAAAATGTTCCAAGTATCGCGATACAAATCAAGGATAGAAGATGCATTGATGCACCACTCTGTAATTCAATACATTGTTGCATGATCAGATTGTAACACCACTAGTAACTAAACTAGGAAAGCAGGGTTTTCCCGGACGCAGGTTTTCTGCGTCTAGGACGCAAAAAAAATCACGAAGGACTCGCAACAAAAAAGTATTTGCATCCGTGGGACGCAATAATAAATAGACAAACGTCTTATTAAATTACATAACCATATCGCTAAAAAAATAACTTTTTGTCGGTATTTTGCCGTGTTTATTTCTCGCTGGTATCAATCGGCGTTTTTACAAATCTAGGCCTGGTAATAGCTATAAATAGGTCATTTATTATCGGGGTAAATCCGAGTCTTTCGCTAGTTTGAAATGGTAAAAGTCTTAAGTTCGGCTAATCAAAGCGTCTAAACAACTATGATGTAGACAAAGTTTGTAACCATGCAGCGAAGGATCGGAAGTTTCTTTGGTGGCTGTAACGTTAACTGTTATTACAATATTCATTATTCAGTACACATGACAATTTCACAAAGTTAAAAAATGGGACTCCTGAATTTCTGCTGGGACTCCCAGTTTTAAAATTGAGGAGTCCCTGGGACTCCCTAAAACAAAATGACAGGGAAAACCCTTGGAAAGTATGAGAAACCTAAGAGGATGTAGTAACTAAAGTAGGAAAGTATGATCCTTAGGAATACAAATTATAAGGCAGGATGCAATTAAAAAATTGGAGCTTTTGATCATGACCATGCAGTATTCAATTAAAATTAAATGTCAGACTGCATATTTTTCAGTGAAATAATTTCTTGTTAATTATCACACTCATTAAACTTTCCCATCAAATTATACGATGTCACATTGTCAGTACATATTAATTTTTCGTTGATTGACAATTTATACGATGCCACTTTGTCAGTACATATTAATTTTTCTTTGATTGACAGTAAATATAATTAATAGTCATGTACATTAAGAAAAATATTATTTTCTCCTAATTTGATCTTTAGTGATAATGCGAAAATCATTAATAAAGACAAAACCTAAACAGTTGTCACTATTTCACGAGTATAAATATCTGAACTTCAATAAGATATAATCATTTTTCCTCCTTTGTTACATACCATGTGCCCACAGCCCAGTACACAATAGCCTTATTTCAGAAACTTCGATGCACAATAAAAAATGTAATATGGCAGGTTTTACTTTGAAACAGCCTGAAAAAACAGTTATAGCACACCCGTAAATTTAGATTTGTTTGCTTTTAATATGCAAATAAGGACACAAGAATGTAGGCTGCTTTGCTACCAGGCATCTTCCTGTCAAATGCCTACGGCCGATCAGCTGAGAGATGTCAGTCGAGAGGAAGAAAATAACAACACTGGTTTCTTGCCTTTGTGTCGACATTGTGATGGATTCTGTGCCAATAAACTCACCTCTGTTCTGCTATGGTTGTGGTGATTGAAATTGTTGTAGTGATTCATACTGATAATGCATCTAGAAGTCGAATGTCGTCAATTTTTGACTCAGAATCAATTCATTGAACAAAAGAAAAATAATAACACGAATGGCCATTCCTACTCGCTGAGTAAAACTACATCTGATTGGTCGATTGTTGTGACGTAATTTCTTGCCCTTGACAGGTACGCAAAATTAGCAGTATCATCTACGATAATTGACTTTAGCAAACTGATGCATCTATTTCATTTTACAATAATTTGCACGTTTGGGAAACTTTGCAATCGAGAAGTTAGTGGCAAAAGCAGATCCACGGAAATGCAACCCTGTCAATCTATTTGTTGACATCCTGTTATCATCCAATGAAAACCACCGTTACAGATGAGTGATTCGCAATGCCAATGTTTTGGTTTTTTGTATGACGTCATATTCGCCTCGTCCAACTTTATCCGCTTTACAAAAACAATTATTATACCAGCTAAAAAAACTTAACAGAACTTTGTAAAAAGATGGACTTTTTTTTTAAAAAGTGAAAAACCAACAACCACAATATTTGTTTCAGCAAACGCATTGAGAAATTAATAAAATGATTTTTGTAAAAAAAATGAAATCGCCAAAATATAACCAATATTTTTCCATTACTGTAGTAATATATAGATCTATATTAGTATCAGTATTATTATTTAAAAAAAAACAACAAAAACAAGTCTATTACTGATTTTTTCATATCACTTTATTATCTGAGCCAAATGATTAGACGATGATTAGGCCTAATCAATAATCCTGGTTTTATCATTAATCAATTGTGACGTCATAATATGAACAATGACATTACGTCATGAATTGAACTTTTGATCTTGACCTCCATGCTTAATCATATTCATATTGAAGCTATCATTTAATTGTTGCTCGCCAACTCGGAGAAAAAAAGAAAAACCTCTGAATCCCGTTTCACAAATCATACGGAATCTTACACTGTTAAATAAATGTTCATTTTATGATAGTTTTAAGAAACACGAGTCTTAGAAGTTTTTATTCTTGCGAGCCTTTGTGAGCGAAAATCAAAACTTCAAGACAAGTTTTATAAAATCTTATATAAAATGAAAACAAATATAAGAAACTTTCATCAAATAACTAATACATATCGACAGTTTTTGTTGTGTCAAAGTGTAGGGCAAATCAAACGGTTGCAGCCATTTTGTTACGCCATGTACAATTAATAAATGGGTAGCTGCTGGGGTGTACATTTTCTTTGTTTTAAATTAAAGTGAAAACCGATCAGACGTTGATTATTACCGATCTCTATAAACCGGATACCTGTGTAAACCGGCCAAATTGTCTGGTCAGTGACATCCGGTTTAGACAGGTTATACTGCACATGCATTGGGCGAATTCACTGTTCACAGACCCATTGCGTGATAAGATATCATGTGACATGAAAACTCATTTGGGATCCCATATAATATATACATATCATGGCAATATCATATCATATATCAATCAATTTTTGTGGTTCGTATTTAGTGCTCTAGGAGTCTACTGTGAAGAATTCGGAATATCCGGAGAAAAACCGCGTGGTCGGACATGTGGCTATATCTTTTCACGTCAGATCGGAAGATTGAACCCCGGGTGGTCTTTGAAAACATGCACTGCGCCAAACGCCAACTTGCGGATCCATGCTTATTGGGCAACATGCAACATGTATTGCATCAGCTGCAGCTATTGCATGCTCGGCTGTTTATACAACAGGTCACTGCAAAGAAGATGTACAACGAAAGAGCTGTAATACGGCATATCCTGGGCGTGAAGACACACATTTGATCAAAGGCATTATTGTTCTGATATAGGTTGGACAATATCGATCATTAGTTCCGCAATATTCTGTCGAGATTTAAAATCCTTCAACAAACATTTGTCTTAAATTCTAAACACTGTTCTGGTAAGGGTAACACACAAAACAATGTTACAAACATTAAACTATTTCATTTAAATTTTAGTTTTGATATATACCATTGCAAACTTCGTCATACAGTTACAACTTCCATGTTTAGACATTGTGACATATATCACCAGATCTAATAATACCCCTGGGAAGAGACATCGGTAACCAAGCGACTGGGAGTCTTACATATAGAAGAGATCCCCGCGGGTTGCCAATTGATGTCCTGTGTTGCCAAGAGATGTCCTGTATAGCCTGAAGGACCGTTGTTAATGTATTGGGACTCCCATACTTTATAGAGGAGGTTTGAAGGACAGTTGTCAGAGTATTGGGACTCCCATACTTTATAGAGGAGGTTTGAAGGACAGTTGTCAGAGTATTGGGACTACCATACTTTATAGAGGAGGTTTGAAGGACAGTTGTCAGAGTATTGGGACTCCCATACTTTATAGAGGAGGTTTGAAGGACAGTTGTCAGAGTATTGGGACTCCCATACTTTATAGAGGTCTCGAGGACCGTTGTCAAGGTATTGGGACTTCCATACCTTATAGAGGAGGTCTGAAGGACCGTTGTCAGAGTATTGGGACTCCCATACTTTATAGAGGTCTCGAGGACCGTTGTCAAGGTATTGGGACTCCCATACTTTATAGAGGTCTCGAGGACCGTTGTCAAGGTATTGGGTCTCCTATACTTTATAGATGTCCCGAGGACCGTTGTCAAGGTATTTGGACTTTATAGATGTCTCGAAGACCGTTGTCAAGGTAATTGGGACTCCCATACTTTATAGAGGTCTCGAGGACCGTTGTCAAGGTATTGGGACTCCCATACTTTATAGAGGTCTCGAGGACCGTTGTCAAGGTATTGGGACTCCCATACTTTATAGAGGAGGTCTGAAGGACCGTTGTCAAGGTATTGGGACTCCCATACTTTATAGAGGAGGTCTGAAGGACCGTTGTCAAGGTATTGGGACTTCCATACCTTATAAAAGAGGTCTGAAGGACCGTTGTCAAGGTATTGGGACTCCCATACTTTATAGAGGTCTCCAGGACCATTGTCAAGGTAATTGGGACTCCCATACTTTATAGATGTCTCGAAGACCGTTGTCAAGGTAATTGGGACTCTCATACTTTATAGAGGAGGTCTGAAGGACCGTTGTCAAGGTATTGGGACTTCCATACCTTATAAAAGAGGTCTGAAGGACCGTTGTCAAGGTATTGGGACTCCCATACTTTATAGAGGAGGTCTGAAGGACCATTGTCAAGGTATTGGGACTCCCATACTTTATAGAGGAGGTTTGAAGGACAGTTGTCAGAGTATTGGGACTCCCATACCTTATAGAGGAGGTCTGAAGGGCAGTTGTCAAAGTATTAGGACTTTATAGAGGAGGTCTGAATGACAGTTGTCAAAGAATTGGGACTCCCATACTTTATAGAGATCTGAAGGACAGTTGTCACGGTATTGGGACTCCCATACTTATAGAGGAGGTCGATCTGAAGGACAGTTGTCAAGGTATTTGGACTCCTATACTTTATAGATGTCCCGAGGACCGTTGTCAAGGTATTTGGACTTTATAGAGGTTTCGAGGACCGTTGTCAAGGTATTGGGACTCCCATACTTTACAGAGGAGGTTTGAAGGACAGTTGTCAAGGTATTGGGACTCCCATATCTATAGAACATGTCCTGTGCTGCCAAGTGATTGAGATGCCATTCCTATGGAAGAGGTCAAGGGTTACCAAGTGATCGGGACTCCTATACCAGAAGAGGTCCCGGTTGCCTAGTGTTTGGGACCCTCTGCCTACTGAGTTACCAACCGGGACTACTTGTCTACAAAAAGATGTCCCAGCTATCGTGATTAATTCCAAAGGGCGCGGTTAACCAAGAGACTCGCATACCTTATATTAGAGGAGGTTACAGGAGGCCTAGACTGGCCAAGGATTATAAATAGGAACAAATATAAAGTATAAACATGCATTCTAATATAATAAGTCTCCGGTGTCAGCTAAATTAATTAAACGCTGTTTTATCAAATCAGAAATATAGTTTCTTAGTGTAAATATATTCTAAACAAAACTGCAAAGAAAAGCCTAAAAATCCGGAATGGTATGTTGGTTTCTTTTTTATATCGCAGAAATTACTTCCGTTCCATATTTTTCAGTCGCAACTTTTAGCTGATCAAATAAATAGCCACATGGAAGAAAAAATGAATTGCCAGAGTTATAAAACATTAACAGATTATAATGTATTTCAGAAACACAATAATTTCTCTTTTGTTTTGGGGGAGAAAAAAATACGGCGTGTTATAGTTGAAAATTAGATGTCGTAAAATAGGCAAACCGATTTCTGGCAGCAAAACAGCTTCATATTTTTGGGGGAGATATTTTGTTTATGAATATATGTGCTATGTGAGTATCCTCCAATTCATTGTATTCTTAAATATATACAGAATATCAAATAAGCACGGAATGAGTGCATTTGCGGCGGTAGTTCTCAATGCCAATGCGATCAATGCGTACGCTGTCCTTGTTCCGATTAGGCCTGAGCCTAGAAGTAGAACATAGAGAGCACTTGGTACTTACCAAGGCATGGCCTCGCATGTGGATGATTGCTGCCTCCTTGAAACGAAATATTCAATGCCTTTGAATACCTGAGATTAGATTATATGCTGCGTTATTCGCATTGATGTCATGCATGCTGTTATTTCGTGATATTTTGGTGTAGTCTTTCGTTTTCCAACGATTGTTGCAAAGGGGAGGTAATTATGTAATACTGGTGATGGTGGTATTTTCGTTATAGTGTACTCATCATTTTGTCAGAGGAACTGAACTCATAATACATTGGGATTTTAAGTGTTCACAGAACAAGATATGAAATATTTCCAGTTGACAGTATATTTTTACACTAGATTTTCATTAACCATCTCCAATAAAATGTATGATTAAGCACGCGTGCCTTAGTGTTCCTAATTAGAAAACACTACTAGCAATGTTTCTGTATTGTTACGTCGCAGGTCCCAATTCTGGTTTTTGCGCGACGGAGAGAGAGAGGGCAATGCCTTTACTGGCACTGCTTTGATAGGGATAATTTGAATCCCTTGACTGTTTTGGCGCACACAACCGAATCTTCCAGATCTAGATGATTCTAGTCAACTACTGTTCTTATGAAGAAAGAGTTTTTGTAAGGATATGTTGTGGCTCGTTGTACTTGGTATGTTAATGAGATTATCAAACACAAACACTTAAGATAGCCTATGGCCAAATTTTAGAGATTGAAAAAAACATGAGGTTTGCTGAGTGATTGGCAGCTTAAGATCAAGGGTTGAGATCCCCCGTCTCACCTCACGGGGATGGATACTTATTTTTCTCTTACCCAATTAAAACTCTCTTCTGTATCTAATATTGATGTTACATCAATGCAAGACAATGTTGACATGACATGATTGGATTGTTGACATGACGTCATACAATTGTTGAGAACATGTACATGTAAAGAGCATGTTTAGCTTGGGTCTTAGCCTAGGATGAGGACTAGATAAGAAAATCTCTGACATGTGTAAAATGTGGTCATCACTGTTCAAGAGTAAGGGAAAAGGTAATTTCTGTCTCCTTTTTTGGTTCCGGGAAAAGACAATTGTGTTAAGTTTAGAATGTAAATCATAAATGAAAAAAAAAAAAAAAAATCGAAGAAGTCAAGAAAAAAAAGAAGCAAAATGAACAGTAGTCACCATATGTTTATCTGCGTTTTCTGTTTGCAAATTTAACCACTGAGCTATTTACATATGCCATAATTAATCAATGCAGTATAAAAGCATTTGTCCATGAAATATGAAGAATGAGAATTGTATGCTCTCTCACAGGTAATGTAGTTACTTCATGTATTTAACACTGGATAACAGGCCCCTACTTGGTTAAGTGTAAAAACCACGTGCCTACACAGAAACTTTAACAAGGATTTTCTGAAAATAGCTCATAACTCTTAACTTATATGGGATATTATGGTGCTTTGTATTTGTGTGAATCTGATCAAAATCCCTCAAGGAGTAAAGTTGCTAGGGCATCGACAATTTTTGGTGTTATGAACATTTATACTGATTACGAACAAGACGGATTGAAAGGAATCTCCTAGTCCCTCCACCCCCTGGGATCACTGTTAGGAGACTAATAAGGCACACGTGGTGTTTCTTATCATGCATCTAAATTTGGAAGCACTATTAAACATTTTGCTTTATAAGTAGTGTCTAATCTTAAATTATAATCATTATGTGCAAACACTATTTATGTATCCAAATTTCAAAATTACTCGCCATAAGTATTGCTCGTTCTGTAACACTGGACAGATATTAAACCAATTCATTAAATGGTAACTGAGTAGCCAATTAGTATCATTTGCACAACAGTGTAGAAATTGAGACAAGTATAAGGTTTCATGGATGAGACTTATTATATAAGTCATATGACACAGTTATACTACATGTGAAGAATCTGTAATATGTTGTTTTATGCTAAAAGTCAGTTTGTCTGTATCACACTGAACAGTCGAGGTCGTTTTGAGGCAGTTTCTTGTTGTAGTAGCTGGTGGCTACCTCCCTGAATAGCATATGGGAAGCATGTTCATTGTATGTTGCACTTACAGTCTAGAGGTCTAAGTTCTATCTAGTGTGTTAATTATTATTATTAGTCACCTACCAGTGAAACCTGGGGGACTATAGGCTTCCTCTCGTACGTTTGTCTGTGTGTCTGTCTGTCCACTCAGTTTTCAGCTCTTTTCTCAGCCATGCCCTCAAAATACATCAGTATAAGTTGGTATGTAACATCAGTATGAGTAGCTGCTAATCAAGTTTGAGATTCAGGGTTTTTGGGTCAAGGTCGAGGTCATTGTGACTATTTTAAGCGGGGGCCATTATGCTTGTTTTATCAATGTTTCCAGGTACAGAATGTCATTACCCTATGAGTAGCCACAGTTGTGTATAATAAAAAAACCCTCTAATTTAATGACATGTAAATGTATACTT
Source organism: Pecten maximus (assembly GCF_902652985.1). Taxonomy (NCBI): domain Eukaryota; kingdom Metazoa; phylum Mollusca; class Bivalvia; order Pectinida; family Pectinidae; genus Pecten; species Pecten maximus. The sequence continues at coordinate 52,813,834 of NC_047016.1, read as the reverse complement.
TCAGATATTTAAAGAAGAAAGATACTGCAATGGAATATGAACTAGATAAGGTAAGTGACATTTTGACATTCTGTAGTTTATCTGTATAAACAGAAACATCTTTAAATTTGTGACATTAATCAATGTTGATCAAAGAATTTTTGGTTTATTTTTTTCCCAAAATAATAAATAATGTCATAGAAATTCATCCTTTACTTATTAATGATACTGTGCTTCGCTATATAAAAAACCAATTTACATGTTTATTATAGTTAATTCATTGTCCTGTAATAAGCTTACTCCAGGTTTGTGTTGGGAGGATGGCACACTGAGGTTATTGCATAAATATAGTATTGTTGTATACACATTCTAAAGTTTGTTTTAACCTATTGTTGCCATGCACGAAATAAACCTTTTTAATGCTTTTTTGTGTGTATAGGTACATAGAATTATCAGGAGAAAGAGAGCAGATTTCTAAACAAAGGTACGGCATACAGAATCGACATGATATAACGTACTGTAAATTACTTATATTTCATGAATACTTTATTTACCTCTTCTGATATATGTGAGAATACATGTACATTATTTCACAAAAGGTTATGTAGAAATGACTTTTAATTCACGAATGATGTGTTATTTAAGTCATGGACTCTGCAAAATTTCTTTTTCTGTAACTGATAGTTTGGTTGCTATCAAACAGTATTGTTTTTGTACAAATAACCACAAAGGATTTGAATTCGCAAGTGTATTTTTCCTCAAATTTCCCTTTGAAGGAATTTTTCATGGTTCACTGGTCAGCAGTTACTGCCATATTTCTCACAACATTATACATATACATGCCTGTCCACACAAGCAATATTGCCTCTACTATAATGATATTGATATGGAACAAATTTATTAATTTCCAAATTTTGTTTGTTGTCCATTACATAAATAATTGAGGATGAGGTATATTAAAAATTGCTATCATCTGAAAGGTTAGTTTTCCGTACATGTTTTTCGTGTCTACTATTGTCTGCATTCTTTCTCTTTACATTTCAGCAGCTGTTGCTCAGCCGATATTGACCAGATGTCTTTCAGCTGGTCAACAGTAGAACGAGACAGCCCTGGAACGCAGGGCGGTAAACGTACCAAAATGTCACACCCTATCACAAGCTGGGATATAAACGACTCGCTGGCCGCTGACTTTGATGGCTCCCTCTCAGGTCTCGGTACAGAGTTAGGAACAGGAACCTACAACATGAGGTAAGTATCCCACATAGTTCTCCAGGCATTTAGTACTGGAGATAGCTGGCCGACATAGGACATAGCTGGCCAACGTAGGACATGGCTGGCCAACGTAGGACATGGCTGGCCAACGTAGGACATAGCTGGCCAACGTAGGACATGGCTGGCCGACATAGGACATGGCTGGCCGACGTAGGACATGGCTGGCCGATGTAGGACATTGCTGGCCAACGTAGGATATGGCTGGCCGACATAGGACATGGCTGGACGACGTAGGACATGGCTGGCCGTCAAAGGACATAATCTTTGATATTTAATCTTTAAATTTCTGTACATGTGTTAATTCCATAGGAATGATGTCAACACCTGGGATGGTTCTGATGGCGGGCAGACATTTGAAACAAGTCAACACAAAGACTTGATTCTTTATAGGCAGTAGACCATTATGATGTGTTTTTCACCTAGTTATTTTTCTTTGGCCTAATAAGTGTTATACTTTTGTATTTCAACCTTTTATTTTGAGTTTTATGTATTAATTTTTGGGAATGTGCTGTGTTGTTTTGCTCTAAATGACTATTTCTCCATGGACAACAATAAAAACAACAAAAGAAATTACTGAATCCTCAGTGTAGGTATCCGTTGTTACTACATTATAAATGTAATATGATGTAACTACTGAATCCTCAGTGTAGCTATCTGTTGTTACTACGTTATAAACCTTATAATTTTATAATGTAACTACTGAATGTCTAAATGTATTTAATCTGATGGACCTCATTAACAGACATTTATCAGAATAATTCTGATTTCATTTTGGGTTTTGCCAGCTGGTTCTATCGACCACTTCCCACAGGTTGCATATTCTTTTTACCAGACGATCCTCAGACACCGTAAAAATGTGTCGGGTAACACTCAACAGACAACTCCTCTTGTCAATTCAGTGATTGTTCAGGGTGCATTTCGGGCTGAATATAGGCTCCTTCCGCTAGTGAGATTTAAAAAATATATTACAAATTTCATGTTCATATATTTTCAAGCAGATATGAATGTTTCAGTGTCCCTGTACATTAATTTCTATGAAGAATATAAGGTTGAGCAAGTATGTGTTTCAAGCAGATGAACTTATGCTACTAGTTTCTATTCGTTGAAGCTAAATTCAAAATAAAAAGACCTGTTGATAATATTTCCTCATTTAGCAAAAAATACCACTGTACCAATAAAAAAGTATACAGGCCCCTGTAAAATAAGGGTAAGAAAATCACTGCGGTTCTACATTTAACTGTTGGTAACTAGATTTATGATTTGAATCTTTTCAGTGAGGCGTTGCTGGCTCTGCCTGTTTTCAAGCAAGAGAATCTCGACAATGGGTATGATACTTTTGTAGTATTTGACAATGTAACATTACATCGTAAAATTTGTAAATGGTCATGTAGTTAATAATTCCTTCTATATTAATATGGACTTTTTTTGGAAATGTGTGAATACAGTCTTTGTAATATGTAATGTTATGGTTTGTTATTAGCTCACCGGTTATGAGTAATGCATCTTCGCTAGCCAAGGCTTCTGATTACGTTACACTCCACGAACCCTTGGCAGATATAGGCGTCAGTTCTGGCCCTCTAGCGGTGATTCGAAATTACCACCCTTCACGCATGAAATTTTCGACCAATCAAAACAAGCGTTACCGATTTACTTCATCGGTGATGTTTACAAATACACATCGAGGTTTGGTGTCATTTCGATGAGATATGTGATCAATGGCTTATATGAATTGATCAAACACTGCGAATGTTCCCCCAAAGATTGTGATTTTTGTATTTAGGTAAAATGCCATGACATAGTCGGCAATGTAGCTCTGTACTGGGTGCCGCATTTTTAGCTCACCTGCCCGAAGGGCAAGTGAGCTTATGCCGTGGCGCGGCGTCCGTCGTCCGTCCGTCGTCAACTTTTCCATTCAAGCAACTTCTTCTCAATAACCAAAAGGCCCAGAGACCTAATATTGGGCCTGTAGCATGCTGGGGTGAAGGGCTACCAAGTTTGTTCAAATGAAGAACGTTGACCTTCATTCAAGGTCACAGGGGTCAAAAAGGCTAAAATCTTTAAACGACTTCTTCTCAATAACCAAGAGTCCCAGGGAGTTGATATTAGGTCTGTAGCATGCTGGGGTGAAGGGCTACCAAGTTTGTTCAAATGAATGACCTTGACTTTCATTCAAGGTCACAGGGGTCAAATATGCTAAAAAAAAAATAAACGACTTCTTCTAAATAGCCAAAAGACCCAGGGACTTGATATTGGGTCTGTAGCATGCTGGGGTGAAGGTCTACCAAGTTTGTTCAAATGAATGACCTTGACCTTCATTCAAGGTCACAGGAGTCAAAAAGGCTAAAATCTTTAAACGACTTCTTCTCAATAACCAACAGATCCAGAGACCTAATATTTGGCCTGCAGCATGCTAGGATGAAGGGCTCCCAAGTTTGTTCAAATGAATGACCTTGACCTTCATTCAAGGTCACAGGAGTCAAAAAGGCTAAAATCTTTAAACGACTTCTTCTCAATAACCAACAGATCCAGAGACCTAATATTTGGCCTGCAGCATGCTAGGATGAAGGGCTCCCAAGTTTGTTCAAATGAATGACCTTGACCTTCATTCAAGGTCACAGGAGTCAAAAAGGCTAAAATCTTTAAATGACTTCTTCTCAATAACCAAGAGGCCCAGGGAGTTGATATTTGGCCTGTAGCATGCTGGGGTAAAGGGCTCCCAAGTTTGTTCAAATGAATGACCTTGATCTTCATTCAAGGTCACAGGAGTCAAAAAGGCTGAAATCTTTAAACGACTTCTCAATAACCAAGAGGCCCAGGGAGTTGATATTGGGTCTGTAGTATGCTGGGGTAAAGGGCTACCAAGTTTGTTCAAATGAATGACCTTGATCTTTATTCAAGGTCACAGGAGTCAAAAAGGCTAAAATCTTTAAACGACTTCTTCTCAATAACCAACAGTCCCAGGGAGTTGGTATTGGGTCTGTAGCATGCTGGGGTGAAGGGCTACCTAGTTTGTTCAAATGAATGACCTTGACCTTCATTCAATGTCACAGGGACCAAACAGGCTAAAATCTTTAAACGACTTCTTCTCAATAACCAAAAGTCCCAGGGAGTTGATATTGGGTTTGTAGCATGCTGCGGTAAAGGGCTACCAAATTTGTTCAAATGAATGACCTTGACCTTCATTCAAGGTCACAGGAGTCAAAAAGGCTAAAATCTTTAAACGACTTCTTCTCAATAACCAACAGTCCCAGAGACCTAATATTTGGCCTGTAGCATGCTGGGGTAAAGGGCTACCAAGTTTGTTCAAATGAATGACCTTGACCTTCATTCAAGGTCACTGGAGTCAAAAAGGCTAACATTTTAAAACGACTTCTTCTCAATAACCAACAGTCCCAGAGACCTAATATTTGGCCTGTAGCATGCTGGGGTGAAGGGCTCGCAAGTTTGTTCAATTGAATGACCTTGACCTTCATTCAAGGTCACAGGAGTCAAAAAGGCTAAAAATTTTAACAACTTCTTCTCAATTACCAACAGTCCCAGAGACCTAATATTTGGCCTGTAGCATGCTGGGGTGAAGGGCTCGCAAGTTTGTTCAAATGAATGACCTTGACCTTCATTCAAGGTCACAGGAGTCAAAAAGGCTAAAATCTTGACACGACTTCTTCTCAATAACCAAGAGTCCCATGGAGTTAATATTGTGTCTGTAGCATGCTGGGGTAAAGGGCTACCAAGTTTGTTCAAATGAATGACCCTGACTCGCATTCAAGGTCACGTCGATCAAGTATGCTTAAATCTTTAAATGACTTTAAGTGAAAAGCCAAAGTGCAGAGAGACATTATTATATTGGTCCTGTAGCATGCTTTCAAATAACTGCAGGATCCATATATGAAAAGATCACTGCATTGCAGGTGAGCGATTTGGGCCCATTGGGCCCTTGTTTGTTTACTGCGAAACCAAGCCAGAATGTAAAACGCGATTTGATTGGGTGCCCTGGGATTCCAGGGCGCGACGATTTGAACACGACCTATATCTGCCAAGGGTTCGTGGAGTGTAACGTAATCAGAAGCCTTGGCTAGCGAAGATGTGAGTAACGGTGAGCTAATGCTGTACAGCCGGTGTCCGATGCTTCACCGGTTACGAGTAACGGTGAGCTAATGCTGTACCGCCGGCGTCCGATGCCTCACCGGTTACCAGTAATGGTGAGCTAATGCTGTACCGCCGGCATGCGATGCCTCACCGGTTACCAGTAACGGTGAGCTAATGCTGTACCGCCGGTGTCCGATGCCTCACCGGTTATGAGTAACGGTGAGCTAATGCTGTACCGCCGGTGTCTGATGCCTCACCGGTTACCAGTAATGGTGAGCTAATGCTGTACCGCCGGTGTCTGATGCCTCACCGGTTACCAGTAATGGTGAGCTAATGCTGTACCGCCGGCATGCGATGCCTCACCGGTTACCAGTAACGGTGAGCTAATGCTGTACCGCCGGTGTCCGATGCCTCACCGGTTATGAGTAACGGTGAGCTAATGCTGTACCGCCGGTGTCTGATGCCTCACCGGTTACCAGTAATGGTGAGCTAATGCTGTACCGCCGGTGTCCGATGCCTCACCGGTTATGAGTAACGGTGAGCTAATGCTGTACCGCCGGTGTCTGATGCCTCACCGGTTACCAGTAATGGTGAGCTAATGCTGTACCCCCGGTGTTGGCGTCCCACCCCAAGACTTAAAAGTTTTTTTGGGGAAAGATTTTGGGGAAAGTTTTTGGAAAGCTAGTAAGTCTAAAAGTATTCACCTCGCACCCTTCTAATTTGGTTTATACATTCATTAGAGGTCTAGAAGTGATGTTATATAAAAAAATCATGAAGAAAAAAATTATTTTGCATTTTACCTTTGGAATTTTTTGGCACCAAAACTTTGAAGTTTTTGGAAAGCTTTGTAAGTCCAAAAGTATGCACCTCACACCCTTCTTATTTAGTTTATATATCCATGAGAGGTCTAGGAGTGATGTTATCTGACGTACAATTTCAAAATGACATGCTTACACATACATAGAAAATGAGTGCATAGTGTGATTGCTGTTGTCGGTGAGCTTTCGCAATCATTGATTGCACTTGTTATGCTAGACCTCTGTCAGGTGGCATAGAATCATCAATTATTTCATAATGTTCCATTCACTTCATACTAATATGTTTTGTTTATTATAATGCAGTGTAGATAAATTATCTTTCTGTCTGTATTTTCAGATTCCAGTACATTCTTGGAGCCGCTACATCTCCAGCCGTGAAGATAAACGAAGAAACATTAACTTATCTAAATCAGGGTGAGATTTTCTGGGTATTCAATTGAAGCATTTCACTATATTCATCACATTCCAATTCACATGCACAATACTGACGCCCAAATCTACCCACTACAAGGTACCCAATATAAACAATACTGTCGTCCAAATCTACCCACTACAAGGTACCCAATATAAACAATACTGACTCCCAAATCTACCCACTACAAGGTACCCAATATAAACAATACTGACTCCCAAATCTACCCACTACAAGGTACCCAATATAAACAATACTGACTCCCAAATCTATCCACTACAAGGTACCCAATATAAACAATACTGACTCCCAAATCTACCCACTACAAGGTACCCAATATAAACAATACTGACTCCCAAATCTACCCACTACAAGGTACCCAATATAAACAATACTGTCGTCCAAATCTACCCACTACAAGGTACCCAATATAAACAATACTGTCGTCCAAATCTACCCACTACAAGGTACCCAATATAAACAATACTGACTCCCAAATCTACCCACTACAAGGTACCCAATATAAACAATACTGACTCCCAAATCTACCCACTACAAGGTACCCAATATAAACAATACTGACTCCCAAATCTACCCACTACAAGGTACCCAATATAAACAATACTGACTCCCAAATCTACCCACTACAAGGTACCCAATATAAACAATACTGTCGTCCAAATCTACCCACTACAAGGTACCCAATATAAACAATACTGACTCCCAAATCTATCCACTACAAGGTACCCAATATAAACAATACTGACTCCCAAATCTACCCACTACAAGGTACCCAATATAAACAATACTGTCGTCCAAATCTACCCACTACAAGGTACCCAATATAAACAATACTGTCGTCCAAATCTACCCACTACAAGGTACCCAATATAAACAATACTGACTCCCAAATCTACCCACTACAAGGTACCCAATATAAACAATACTGACTCCCAAATCTACCCACTACAAGGTACCCAATATAAACAATACTGACTCCCAAATCTATCCACTACAAGGTACCCAATATAAACAATACTGATTCCCAAATCTACCCACTACAAGGTACCCAATATAAACAATACTGTCGTCCAAATCTACCCACTACAAGGTACCCAATATAAACAATACTGACTCCCAAATCTACCTACTACAAGGTACCCAATATAAACAATACTGACTCCCAAATCTACCCACTACAAGGTACCCAATATAAACAATACTGACTCCCAAATCTACCTACTACAAGGTACCCAATATAAACAATACTGACTCCCAAATCTACCTACTACAAGGTATCCAATATAAACAATACTGACTCCCAAATCTACCTACTACAAGGTATCCAATATAAACAATACTGACTCCCAAATCTACCCACTACAAGGTACCCAATATAAACAATACTGACTCCCAAATCTACCCACTACAAGGTACCCAATATAAACAATACTGACTCCCAAATCTACCCACTACAAGGTACCCAATATAAACAATACTGACTCCCAAATCTACCCACTACAAGGTACCCAATATAAACAATACTGACTCCCAAATCTACCCACTACAAGGTACCCAATATAAACAATACTGACTCCCAAATCTACCCACTACAAGGTACCCAATATAAACAATACTGACTCCCAAATCTACCCACTACAAGGTACCCAATATAAACAATACTGACTCCCAAATCTACCCACTACAAGGTACCCAATATAAACAATACTAACGTCCAAGCCCACATGTTCAGGCAAGTGACCCCCTACCTTTTCACATCGGATCGGGGAATCAAACTTTGGTCGCCTAGGTGAACGGCAAGTGTGTTACCACTGTGTCACCTGACCTCCCTAGGTACAATGTACAAAGTAGCAGGCTTTCTCATGCTTTATAATTGTAATTATTTTCCTTTTTAGGTCAATCATACGAGATTAAGCTGAAGAAGCTAGGTGACTTGTCCGACATGCAGGGAAAATGTCTCCGGGTGAGTATATTAGAGGCCCTTGTTGAATACTTAAGGCCTTTAATAAATCATCCTTAATCTCATTCAATCTGGTCATGTAAAAGTTGTATATATATTTTGTAGATTGATATTAATCTAGGAATATTTTATATTTTTAGAGTGTGGTTAAAGTTTGTTTTCACGAACGAAGACTACAGTATATGGAGAAGGAACAGTTGGAGTCGTGGAAGCAGATTCGGCCTGGAGAGCGAATCATGGATATAGGTTAAGACAGATATCATATCACTTTACTATATTTCTAGACTAAGCTTCCAAATTAGTGTCAATATGTATTTGTTTTGCTTCATTTCTTATTAGTTGATACTTGGTGTTATTGTGATTGATTTTTGAACATTAAATGATTGACCTTTTCTCAAATCTGAGACTACATGTATGTTACCAGGAAGTATTCTAAAGAACTTTGGTTTTGAAGTTATTATAAAATTTAAAGAAATTTTAAAGAACTGATTTTTTGGCCATCATCAAGATTTATTCTAGTGACATACAAACACATTTTCTGTGATATGTATTTTGTGTTTTAAAGTTATATTTTGTTACATATAGATATTCCTCTATCGTATGGTCTTATGGAAGTGAACCTGGACAGTATTGATGGCGGACACTCAGCGGGGGGTCTCATGGACCCCTCGCAGAACACTGCCCGCCTGAACGGGGCTGAAGTTGTATGGGACCCGACTAAGGAGGCCGGGGTTTATATCCGGGTCAACTGTATCAGCACAGAGTTCACGGCCAAGAAACATGGCGGGGAGAAGGGAGTGCCATTCAGAGTTCAGGTGGAAACGTACGCTAAAGGGGATGACAACAAACTGTTACACTGCGCATCGTGTCAGGTCAAGGTGTTCAAGGTAGCAAAATTTAAGAAAGATGTTTTATGTTCACTGGAAAAATAGCTCTGCTTTATTTATCTGCAAACGATTGCTATCAAACATACTGAAAATGTATGGTATCAGTTCAATGTTAAATAATGATCATTGTATAAATAAAATTTTAATTTTAAATATGAGATATTTGAAACTGTCCTTTCTGCAGAAATGAAAAAGATAATCAAGAGGGATGGAGTGTCATTGAGATTTCTATGGAACTTGTTTATATCATTTTTTTTTGTGATTTCCAGCCTAAAGGTGCTGACAGAAAACACAAGAGAGATAGAGAAAAAATGGAAAAAATGTCTGAAATAGAAAAAGTAAGTAATGCTTCCAGCAGAGTTCTGGATTCTTACCTAGGCATATATTTAGTTATTTTTAGGAAAGAAAAACAGCTTCGGGGATTTCACTCTTCAGACATTTTCGCTAATCCACAGGTATGTTCACTTTTGCTCCCTGCTTCCCGGACTATATCATGGTGAAGTCGAAGGCTCAATTACTGCTGAATTGGGATGAAATAAAAAAGACAACTTTGACACTAATCAAATTGTTTGAAGATTTTCCTGTGATAAAATTTCTGTGTTTTGTATCATGTTATAAAATGTTGTCTGTGTTCTGTATCAGGTAATAAAATGTTGTCTTTGTTCTGTATCACATGATAAAATGTTGTCTGTGTTCTGTATCATGTGATAAAATGTTGTCTGTGTTCTGTATCATGTGATAAAATGTTGTCTGTGTTCTGATGAGGTAATAAAATGTTGTCTCTGTTCTAAATCATATGATTATTTCTGAAGATGGTGTTATATTTTTGTTTCCCAGGAGAAGTTTCAGCCGTCCTACGAATGTACTGTATTGACAGAAGTAAGTAACTGTTACAGAGGATTTAGATAGCTTGTAAGTTCACAGAGGTTATATCTCTTTAGAGATCATCAAAGTGACAATTTAGTTAACCCAGTTCAACACCCCTACACACATACACCCAAACAGATGATTTATATAAAAGTAAAAAAAAACACAATCAGTGAAGTTACAAAACTGGATATATTGTAACCATATATCAGTACTGTTGCTCATTCTAAACGTAATTTGTGTCAGAACATTTCTGTTAAGGCCAAGACAATGGATTTTAGATCATCAATGATAAAATATATATCTTCTTCTCTTCCAAATTCTAGGTTCCTGTGGAGCAAGTGTTAGCAAGCACAGCTACTATAGGAGTGAAATCTCCCTCTACATTCTCAAGTCTGGCCCAGAGCTTTTCTGAACTCAGTGCTACAAGGTAAGTCACACCACGGCCTTTCTCGTTTGTCACAGTCCAAACTGTTGGACCTGTTCAACAATAGTGAAGGACCTAATATTTTTACGTTGCTTTACGACGAGCATTGACAAGGACTTTAAGGCTTGTACCAAAAAGTGCAAATCTGGCAAGATTTATGTCTGAAATGTTACATTTAGAATTTGGAAGTACCAGCGCTTTGCATAAATTAACAGGCCCCAGATCTCTTTTCCAATATTTGGATGTTATCTCCTTTCCTATCTAATGTATTGCCCAGGGCCATTCATGTTTATTGTGGTCCAGATGCAGGGATCAGTGTTGTTTGTGAAACAATGACAAACTTAGACTAAGTGATTCCATTTCACATTTTCACATGCTAATACAAAGACTCTTTAAGATTACGCGGTGACTGAATACAACACATTTTCCAAACCTTGTAACTTACGACTTTTCCTGTCATCTACAAATCATTGATCAGATCCAAATGGAATAGTCAATGTATTGCATTATTTTAAAGAAAACACTCCAATCACAGAACATTGATGTAGATCGGGCTATCCTCTTCCTTAATGGCCAAACTTTTCCCCTCATGCATAGGGTCTTATCTGGGGATAAGCCCACCCACGAATTTTGCCCATTTTCAGGGCACTAGCCCCCTGAGCTTATTCCCAGTAAAATATGGTATGCTGAATATAAGGTTTTCAATTCAAAAAGCTCCAATTAACTTACATACTATCAGTTGATTTCAAACATTAAAAGCTAAATTGCAATTGTCATTTATCGACTACATGATTATATTCTAGTTTGAATTTCTCTCTCACAATAAGTACCAAGAGCACTGGCATTGAAACATTTATTCCTGGGTTTAACATCTAGGGGTGACACACATTTCTCTTTCAGAGTTTATATATTACCAGTGTATGTGTGGAGGTTACTTTTAAACTTTCCAGGTCGCCATCAGTCACAGTCATTGGTCATTCTCCGTTGAGGACTGCTGGGCCGTCCTCTGTCACCTCCACACCTAACCACACTGGGGATAACTCTGGGGAAGGTCTCGCTCTCATCTCTCACAATCGTAACTCTTCAGACAGCCCAATCGACACATCATTATCACCGGTGAGTACACCACTATTTAAAAACTGTTGGGTGTTTAACTCACCTGGCTCAAAGTGAGCTTATGTCGCGGTGCAGTGTCCATCGTACGTCCGCCCGTCCAACATCACTATTTAAAAAAAAACTGTTTGATGTTTAGCTCATCTGGCTCAAAGTGAGCTTATGCCATCGTGCAGCGTCCATCGTATGTCCGCCCATCCAACATCACTATTTAAAAAACTGTTTGGTGTTTAGCTCATCTGGCTCAAGGTGAGCTTATGCCATGGTGCTGGGTCCATCGTACGTCCACCCGTCGTCAACATTTCCTTAAAATCGCTATAGTCCAGAATGGATTTTGATGAAATTTGTGCTGGAGCATTATTGGACAAAAGAGATCCAATGCTCTATAAATGAAGGGTGTGGTTCCCCTGGGGTCAAAGGTGCAGGGCCCAATAGGGGAAATAAATGTAAATGCTTTAAATCACTACTAGTCCTGATTGACTGTATGAATTTCATGAAATTTGGTCTGTGGCAATATTAGGCAAAGAAGATCCAATATTGTATAAACAAAGAATGAGGTTCCTGTGGGGCCAGAGGGATGGGGCCCATTAGGGGAAATAAAGATAAGCCATTTACTAGTAAATTAATGCTAGTCCGGATTTAGATGAAAATCTATCTGAATCATTATTGGGCCAAGGAGATCCAATTTTGTATAGAGGGTATGGCTGCCCTGGGGCCGGACAGGCAGGGCCCAATAGGTGAAATATATCAAAACTTTCAAATCCCTCTTCTTCTTTAAGAATGATAGGATTTGGTCCACATTTTGTTTGAAATATTGTTTAGAAAATATATGTAATGTAACTTGTGTGAGAGTATTTTGCCATGATTACTGAAATATCCAGGTGAATGATGCAGGTCTTTTGGGCCATCTGAGACAAAGTCTCAAGTGACTTAATGCAATCGCCTTCTACCCGGTGTTGTGCCTCGTCCATCGTAAACATTTTACATTTTGGACATCTTCTTTGGAACCAAGAGCCCCGGGACCATTATATTGGACCAGAAGCATGCTTGGATGAGGGGCTACCATGTTGATTCAAATGAATAACTTTTACATTCTTTCAAGGTCACAGGGGTCAATTGTCTTAAAATCTTTAAACAACTTCTTCTTGGTAACCAAGAGGCTCAGGACCATGATATTAGGCCATTAGCATGCTGGGATTCATGGAATTCTTGTCTTGAATTTTTCTCAGTTTTTGTCACCAGTATCTTGATATTAACAATGGGTAATGATACAGACAAAACAGTGACCTCAATGTTGATAAAAGGCCTGCAAATGATACCAGTCTAATTTGTAGAAATAGAAAATAAGACTTCTGAGTTTGAATAGCAGTTATATAATAAGAATATTAAAATCAATTGCTGTTAACTGCGACTAACTGTTTTTTCCCTCCAGGGGGCGCTCTCTGCTGAGGCAACAGCCAATCAGGTTACTGCCTGGTTACAGGCCAATAGATTCTTCAACTACAGTCGTGTATTCCAAAACTTTTCAGGTAATTTCCCGATTTACTCTGCGTATACAATCTTTATTGACGTTTACTTATGAAAGTCTTTTGTAACACAACAGTTTTAATGTGTCTCAGTGTATAGATGTGGAGAAATAAATTAATGAAAAAATAGTGAGAAATCTACTGATGTTATTGACTATTCTACAGTAACTAATGGTTATAGAATCAATAGATATTTCTTTAATGAAATTTTGAAATGGAAGATAAAAATTGGGCAGTAGCTAATTTTACCACATCACATTTTAAACACTAATGTCTGTTACAGGGGCTGATATTTTACGACTGTCTCGGGAAGATCTCATTCAAATTTGCGGGATTGTTGATGGAATCCGGCTAAATAATGCACTACAAGACAAGTAAGTTGTAAATTAATGCTTTGAGCAAATAAAACAAAGATGTCAAAATTTTGATTAAGTGTGACTTAATCCAAGCTCTGGTAACTTAACACTCAGAGTTGATTAACAGCACAAGCTTCCTTGTAGTGTCCAATATCTGAAATACTTCCATAAGTGTCAAAGTTTATTTCACAATTGTCAAATTTTACTTATAAGGTGTTTAATCCGGTATTTTTAATTTCTGTTTGTAGAGCTGTCCGACCAAGACTGACTATATTTGTATGTCAAGAAAGCGACTCAGGTAAATATAGACGGTTGTTAAGAAATAAGGGAGACAACTCTAAATAGTTGTTTGCTTAAGTACCAAGATTAAGTTAGATTTTTCAAATCCCTTGAATCATGACCCTGATTTATTTGAGATATTCCTTATGATCAATGAACCATAACTCTGATTCAATTTGATATTTTTTATGTTCAATGAACCACGACCATGACTTAATATGTTCAATGAACCATTACCATGATTTAATTGTGATATTTCGTATGTTCCATGAACCATGACCCTTATTTTATTGAGATATTTTGTGTGTTCAGTGTACCATGACCATGATTTTATTGAGATATTTTGTATGTTCACTGAACCATGACCCTTATTTTATTGAGATATTTTGTGTGTTCAGTGTACCATGACCATGATTTTATTGAGATATTTTGCATGTTCACTGAACCATGACCCTTATTTTATTGAGATATTTTGTGTGTTCAGTGTACCATGACCATGATTTTATTGAGATATTTTGTGTGTTCAGTGTACCATGCCCTGTATATGGAGAGTCTCAGTAGTCATGAGTTGACATGCAAACTGGCAGCACTTTACAGCGTGGGGCCAGAACAGATCGCAGAATTGTACTGTCAGGGGCCATCAGAAATCTACATCCTGGTAACAGACGAGGTGAGAACCTGATCAGAAAACCTGTATAAACTGAACCTACAACATTGTCTTACTATACATTCCAAAAGACTGCATAATCAGAAAACCTGTATAAACCAGACCTACAACATTGTCCCACTATACATTCCTAAAGACTGTGTAATCAGAAAACCTGTTTAAACCGGACCTACAACATTGTCCCACTATACATTCCGAAAGACTGTGTGAAACTTGTATAAACTAGACTTACTAGTAGACCCCAGTTCTGTGTAAATAAGAAAAAATCTGTATAGTAAGACTGAACAAACTAGTTGCATGATTGAACATTTTCTGATATCCTACAGGAAATCTGTGCACTCCAAATTCAATTTAGATATGAAAGCCTTTTGTTGGTTATAATTACAGGTCGTGGGGAATCTGGTGGATCAGTCAAGGTTTTGTGTGGAAGCCATCAAGTGTAAGTATTATTATGGCCATAAAACTGTGATAGTTTAGTTCAATTAGAAATTATTTTTACTTAAATAACCAGAAAAGTGTGTGATTATGATTAGGTGAGCGTCATAGTTACCTTCATATAATTATACATACATGTATATACCTTAAAAAATGTGCCTCCAGTAACAATGAACTGCAGAAAATTAATCTACAGAAGATGCCAAGTTTAAGTTGGAATGATCTTAAAGACTTTCATTTGACAGTATATTTTAACTTTAACTTTGTATCTCGTATTGTTGAATTTTCTGCAGTTCAAAGTGTTTTAAGTCAAGGGGAAAATTACTTTAAATAAGTTCATAACCTCTTTTACCATTCTATGTAATGATTGGGGAGATAATGTCTTTTCCAATGATAAGAATTAGAAATGCCCATTAATATGATATTTAACTTATATGTAACTAACTAGTGGTGGCTGAATCAACCATACTGTGAGGTAGATGTGATGAAATTTTTTTCTTTTTTTTTTTCCTCTTACATTTCGGTATGTCATGTGATGTTTGTCCCATGTTACTATTGTTCCTAGTTAATACCTATTATTCCCTGTTTCCCATGTTACTATTGTTCCTAGTTAATACCTATTATTCTGTTTCCCATGTTACTATTGTTCCTAGTTAATACCTATTATTCCCTGTTTCCCATGTTACTATTGTTCCTAGTTAATACCTATTATTCCCTGTTTCCCATGTTACTATTGTTCCTAGTTAATACCTATTATTCTGTTTCCCATGTTACTATTGTTCCTAGTTAATACCTATTATTCCCTGTTTCCCATGTTACTATTGTTCCTAGTTAACACCTATTATTCCGTTTCCCAGGTTACTATTGTTCCTAGTTAATACCTATTATTCTGTTTCCCATGTTACTATTGTTCCTAGTTAATACCTATTATTCTGTTTCCCATGTTACTATTGTTCCTAGTTAATACCTATTATTCTGTTTCCCATGTTACTATTGTTCCTAGTTACTACCTATTGTTCTGTTTCCCATATTACTATTGTTCCTAGTTAATACCTATTATTCCCTGTTTCCATTGTTACTATTTTCCTAGTTAATACCTATTATTTCCTGTTTCCCATGTTACTATTGTTCCTAGTTAATACCTATTATTCCCTGTTTCCCATGTTACCATTGTTCCTAGTTAATGCCTATTATTCCCTGTTTCCCATGTTACTATTGTTCCTAGTTAATACCTATTATTCCCTGTTTCCCATGTTACTATTGTTCCTAGTTAATACCTATTATTCCCTGTTTCCCATGTTACTATTGTTCCTAGTTAATTTCTGTTATTCTCTGTTTCAGCTGACACCTCCAATCAGTACAAGGTTTTGCTGAAAACTATTCCGTGATGATGTACAAGGATTACTTAAGACCATTGTTGGTTGTAAAATGTGACAGTTTTACTGAAAATCATGACCTGATGGCATTCACTGGAATTTTAAAGACAATGTTCTGTTATAGAATGTCCCAGTTTTAACATTCTTGATGGCATTTATGGTGTTATTAAAGACAACTCCTATCATAGAATGTCCCAGTTTTACTGAAACATTTTCTGATGGTACTCCTGGTGTCATTGAATGTCCCAGTGTTACTAGAACATTCTCCAGTGACGTTGGTGGTGTTGCTTCACATCATTGGTATATATTGTACAGGGTGTACTGGACAGACAGTTGTTAAATGTTGTGTGACAGAGATGGAAGCTGTGTGATTTATTATGTATATACTGATTTGTTTTAAGTACGAGAGTAGTGGCAGCTACTTTGTCATTGCGGAGATACCCGTCGTCATGTTATTAATCGTGATACCTGTCACAGTATCCATTGTCTTGTGTCATCAGTCAAGGTATCGTAAGTCAAGGTGTCATGTTATACAGCATGGTATAGTATGTCTCATCCTGGTATATTTTGTTACCCTTCAGGATATCTTGTTACCCTTCAGGATATTTTGTTACCCTTCAGGGTGTCTTGTTACCCTTCAGAGTATCTTGTTGCCCTTCAGGATATCTTGTTGCCCTTCAGGGTATCTTGTTGCCCTTCAGGATATCTTGTTGCCCTTCAGAGTATCTTGTTGCCCTTCAGGGTATCTTGTTGCCCTTCAGGGTATCTTGTTACCCTTCAGGGTATCTTGTTGCCCTTCAGGGTATCTTGTTGCCCTTCAGGATATCTTGTTACCCTTCAGGGTGTCTTGTTACCCTTCAGGGTATCTTGTTGCCCTTCAGAGTATCTTGTTACCCTTCAGGGTATCTTGTTGCCCTTCAGGATATCTTGTTACCCTTCAGAGTATCTTGTTACCCTTCAGGGTATCTTGTTGCCCTTCAGGGTATCTTGTTACCCTTCAGAGTATCTTGTTACCCTTCAGGGTATCTTGTTACCGTTTAGGATATCTTGTTACCCTTCAGGGTATCTTGTTACCGTTTAGGATATCTTGTTACCCTTCAGAGTATCTTGTTACCCTTCAGAGTATCTTGTTACCCTTCAGGGTATCTTGTTGCCCTTCAGGATATCTTGTTACCCTTCAGAGTATCTTGTTACCCTTCAGGGTATCTTGTTACCCTTCAGAGTATCTTGTTACCTTTCAGGGTATCTTGTTACCCTTCAGGGTATCTTGTTGCCCTTCAGAGTATCTTGTTACCCTTTAGGATATCTTGTTACCCTTCAGGGTATCTTGTTACCCTTTAGGGTATCTTGTTACCCTTCAGGGTGTCTTGTTACCCTTCAGGGTATCTTGTTACCCTTCAGGGTATCTTGTTACCCTTCAGGGTGTCTTGTTACCCTTCAGGGTATCTTGTTACCCTTCAGAGTATCTTGTTACCCTTCAGGGTGTCTTGTTACCCTTCAGGGTATCTTGTGACCCTTCAGGATATCTTGTTACCCTTCAGAGTATCTTGTTACCCTTCAGGGTGTCTTGTTACCCTTCAGGGTATCTTGTTACCCTTCAGGGTGTCTTGTTACCCTTCAGGGTATCTTGTTACCCTTCAGAGTATCTTGTTACCCTTCAGGGTGTCTTGTTACCCTTCAGGGTGTCTTGTTACCCTTCAGGATATCTTGTTACCCTTCGGGGTATCTTGTTACCCTTCGGGATATCTTGTTACCCTTCAGAGTATCTTGTTACCCTTCAGGGTGTCTTGTTACCCTTCAGGGTATCTTGTTACCCTTCAGGGTGTCTTGTTACCCTTCAGGGTATCTTGTTACCCTTCAGAGTATCTTGTTACCCTTCAGGGTGTCTTGTTACCCTTCAGGGTGTCTTGTTACCCTTCAGGATATCTTGTTACCCTTCGGGGTATCTTGTTACCCTTCGGGATATCTTGTTACCCTTCAAGGTATCTTGTTACCCTTCAGGGTATCTTGTTACCCTTCGGGGTATCTTGTTACCCTTCAGGATATCTTGTTACCCTTCAGGGTATCTTGTTACCTTTTAGAGTATCTTGTTACCCTTCAGGGTATCTTGTTACCCTTTAGAGTATCTTGTTACCCTTCAGAGTATCTTGTTACCCTTCAGAGTATCTTGTTACCCTTCAGGGTATCTTGTTACCCTTCAGGGTGTCTTGTTACCCTTCAGGGTATCTTGTTGCCCTTCATATTATCTTATGTTACCCGTTATCTCATTAAAATTCATGTAATTATTCCGAAGTTATTCACTGTAACAGTGTAATAATGATATGTGCTGTATGGTCCTTTTAGGACAATTAACAAGGAGACATTCAGGGCTTCACTTTGTTAGGACTTTGTGACAATGTATATTGAATGTCAAGCTGTTGGTGAAACAGACTGTTGTTGTAGACAGGTAGCTCTCAGGTCCAGATTTCAGTAAAGTCCTGTCATTTGTAAATTTTGTTTTCTGTTCTTTAGTTACCTGTTACTAAGATGCACCCCTAGCTGTACCTATAAGCAAGCAAGAGTAGATTGGAGGATGACAATATAATGTCCAGAGATAATCTCACATTAGATTTTTCTGTTGTAATTTTGTTTATGTGGTGAATGCTGACACCTTATATTTGATTCAGCTCAATTATTAACTATTTCAGATGACCATTTTCATGTTAAACCTCTCTATGATTTTGTTTATCACCATAAAACAAGATAAAGTTCATAATTCCTTATGGATTTATCTTTATTTATTTCCAGTTAAATCTGCTGAGTTATGGCTACAATTCATATTAAAGTTAAGTATACGATAATATAAAATGTGAACCAACCCTGCATGCACAGAGTTAAGTGAATGACCTTGACCTACTCTCAAGATCTCGGGGTTCAAATCTTTAAACAACTTCTTCTCCATAACTAAGAGACCCTGAGGGTCATAATATTGGGCCAGTAGCATGCCGGGATGAAGGGCTGCCAGTTTGTTCAAATGAATGTCCTTGACCTACATTCAAGGCTACAGGATGTGTTAAATGTTTGTTTAAAAGCAAAACATCATCTATCAGTGTACAGATAGAGAACCGTTAAGGCCCCTAGGCCTCTTGTTGTCCCAAGTTGACTGTTAGTGGGGAGATGTGATTTTACCCAGCCTTTTTCTTTTCCTTCACAGCAGCAACCAGTATATTTGATAGACTATGGGGTTCTGATGCATGGCTTTGATAATCAGTCGGCCATTGTTCAAAAAAAAAAGTTTGCACATGCATGCAGGACATATTTGATGCAGCTCATTTACATATAGAGTGGAACTGCGGTATTGATTCTCACATTATTTCATCATTAAGGTATATATTCTATCATTTAACATATTTTTGTTATTTTGTCATAATTCATACGTTAAAAAAAAAACATGGAGAGGCTTTAAATGATATGTACTGTACAAGTGAAAATGTTTATTCTTGCAGATTTTTGTTTTTGTTGGGAAAATCTTCTCTTTTTTGTTGGAAAATGTCTGTAATACAAAGAGGATATGTAGGGCTTTTCCAGTAAAATATCTTTACAAATAAAAATTTAATTGATACAGTACAAATTTAAAGTAATCATGTAATAAGCTGCATTTTCTCCAGCTCCTGACAGGCATAGAATTTCTTTATTTATGGAGTCCTCTTGTATCGTATACATTTTACTGGAATAGCCCCCAACTGTTCCCCTTGTATCCTATACATTTTACTGGAATAGCCCCCAACTGTTCCCCTTGTATCCTATACATTTTACTGGAATAGCCCCCAACTGTTCCCCTTGTATCCTATACATTTTACTGGAATAGCCCCCAACTGTTCCCCTCGAATATGATATATACTCTATGAGTATGGAATATTCTGTCCTAAGAGTGACATGTCTATTTTGAATATAAATGATTAATTTTCCCATTTATTATTGTTGTTTGAATGGAAAAGGGACGATTATTTTAGTCAAATCGTAGGAATAGCTTATCATAGTCTTTGACATCGTAATGTTATGGTATTACACTTAAGATGGCGCCATGTAATGTTTAAATCATCATCACAAATAATGATGGAGTAGCATTTCTTACATCATTGATATTTAGATCAAATCGATCATTTCTAATATTTCATGGGTAAAGATGTAATAATTCTAAGATGTCCATTTTAATCTGCTTATGTCCGGAGGATATAGATGGCGGTTTTAATCTCCGGATAATACTTCCAAGAGTCCAAATAAAAAGTAAACAACAAAAATTTCTTGAGCAAAGTTTATTGCATAAAGGAATGTGCAACTCAATCACAAGGTAATATATTAGATACAGTATCACAACCAACACATAATACTGAAACAGCCTGCAGTCTATAACTCACTGGCTATTGAATCTCGGTCTGCATAGAAAATGGTTATCAGGGTTTGTGTTCTTGTCTCTAAAGAAAACAGAATCACGTACACATCCAATTATAAGATATTAAAAAGTCTTGTATTTGATTTCCTTCATTCTGGTGATGTAGAACTGTGGAAATATAGAATTAAAATACATACAATGTATTAAGCTTTCAAACATTTCACGATTTAAAGCATAAGTTTTTAGCTTTACCTTGATCTTAATTCTTTTCTCATTTTTTTTTACAAGAAAGTTCTTATTTATGAAAACTCGAAAAATCCTTATGTTAACAGACTGGTCTTTATGGATGATAGATTTTTCTCTGAAAAAAATCATTCTGAACCAAAAATCATTAAAGGGAGATAACTCTGCCATTTATGATAATTTGTAAGGTAACACATAGTCATACAGCTTAGTAAAGGTTAAATTATTAAAGTAGTTTCAGCAGCTCAAACATTTTATAGTTAATGATAATCACAGATATATCTAATGTTATAAACAGGCATGGATTACAAAACCTCTTAATCTGAACGAACTCGAGTAGGTCTCTCTATACCCACTGAGGTTTGACTGGACAGTGAAATTGACCTATCTGTATCACTGGTCAGTGCGGTCAATCTGACAATGTAGCACATGATATTTATACTGAGGGTCATTCACAAGAACCTCTAAACCTTGTAAAGATAAAACAACACTGACAATGTTTATGTGATCATATTGAAATCCATTTTGTGTCAAATTCTCTCAGAAGTGTGCCGATTTAATTAGATAACAATTAACAGTAGCCAACTATAAAAATATACATATTAAACAATTAATATAGACCAACTATAAATATGATAAATTCCTCACAAACTTCCTACCTCCAGACAAATCCATAAACTTGTGCTGGGTATAACGGCAATATCACAGATATATCTAATATCACAGATATGTTATTTCATCCACAGTTTAACATCGTAGCAATCTAATTCGATGTAATTATCTCTTTCCATACATGTTGTACATTGTTGGGTTATCAAATGGTTTGATTTTGTAAAAAAAAATATTTTCTTTAAACACAAATATACAACTGATGGGAACCAATGTTCTATCGAGATTCACTTCTGTAAAATGTCTATCAGATCTAGAATAAGATTGCCTATTACAGATTCAGTTCTCCATCAAATTCCTTGCAGCTCGACCTTTGAACCTGAATATTTGAATAAGACCTGTTACTGAAGGTCAATGCATTAAAACAATTATCTGTGGACATTCAGAGTGATATTTTTTAAATTTACAATATATATGTAGGAGTTTACTTGGTGAGAAAAGCATTCAAACACTATAATGATAAACAGGAGTGATGAAACGCCACGGTATAATACTGATACTGGTATATATATAATGAGCACAGTTCGGTGATCAACTGGACACAAGGAAACAAACATTACCAGGAATATGATCATAAAACAAACATTTATGTGACCATGATTCCTGAATATAAATTCATCAAGATCATTTCAATAGAAATAATTTATCTATTCAAGCATTACCATGACCAAGATTCATCAATGCAAACATCATAATGACCAAGATCTATCTACATAACATGATGATCGATAAAGACTGGTCCATAAGCAAAGCATCAACATGACTATGATTGACCAAAGCTCTTTAATGAACATGATCATGCATCATAATAAATATCTATAATATTTAACAAGATTTCTTTTTAATACATGTATATGGTATACCAAATATATGTGTTCTTATAAATAAAACAAACAAACTCAAGAAATGTATTTGAATCGTATAAAAAATAAGAGGACAACAACAAAGACTGGACAATAGATTAAAATCAAACCAGTGTTGTCACTCTGACCAGAACAAGA
The DNA here is from genome assembly GCF_902652985.1 of Pecten maximus. Taxonomy (NCBI): domain Eukaryota; kingdom Metazoa; phylum Mollusca; class Bivalvia; order Pectinida; family Pectinidae; genus Pecten; species Pecten maximus. The sequence goes on along the minus strand of NC_047016.1, from coordinate 52,791,068 downwards.
CCAAGTATCACAAATAAATCTAGAAAAATAAAGTTAAAAAAAAGTATTTTGAAAAAGCAGCATCTAGTTTGAACTGAAATGATTTTGAGACAAATCCTTATATTAGGTACACCTTCTCCCTAACTGAATCCTCGTCTGTAAAAATGATAATGTAATAATTTTGGTATAATTTTGATTATATCTATAAAATCAGTTTTGATTTTGTTTTCTTTTTATTATTTGAAAATTTGATAAACTTGGATAATACTAGATAAATCAACAGATCAGTAACATGTGACGGTTGTGTTTTTGTACTTGTGACAGAAGAATAAATTTGCAGATCAGCCAAGTGTAAATATGTTGTGTCTATACGTGTAGCAGAATGATCTGACTAGGCCATTTATAAATCCTCCAGTTCAACATGTACAGCTGGTACCAATACATTATGTATTAATTAAAACAGTTTATGTTTTCTCTCAAATATTTAAAATCATAACATTTTACTGTTAAAATCTGCCATTTATCATCTAGACAGAAATGTACATTTTATTTAAAATTGAATTAGACTAAGAAAGCGGCTGATATATGAAATTGGAATAAATATATCTAAGCTACTGGTATTATAACATTTCAACTAGGAATTAGCACCTTTCATTAAACCAACATGACTAAGTGTATTTTAAATGCAAGTCATTTAATCAAAGGGTTAGTATTTTCATGTCCCCTCTAAAATAGCAGAGACAAATAGTTTCCTGTATCAGACGGTTGTAGTTATTTGGTGTAGTAATTAGTTAAATACAGTCCAAGCTACCCTGAAGGGTCACCTCTATATAACAGAAACCTGTCTATATAGACCACCTGTTCACATAAATCCTAGTACAGAACCTCTATGTAAAGTCGACCTGGCTATAAGGACCACTATCTTCTGCCCCTGTAAGTGGCCTAAATTTGTAGACAGGTTTTTCGATATAATTCTTTTTTTTGTCATTGATGCACATTGATACATATAGACTTATCTGGCCAAATAAAATGCTATTCTTCAAACATTAGGATTGAGGTCATGGTAATTAACAACAGTTAAATACTGAAATACTAGGGCAAGAAAAAAATACTGATGAATTTCAATAAGTAATCTATAATTATAAAATGACATTGAAGTTAACATTATACTTACTGAATTTCCATCACTATTCAGATATTTCATTTTATATCTTTATAACAGGAAAAGTTTCATTTACTGAACCAAAGTTCGATCAAAGAGCAATAATTGTACAAAAGAAAAAGTATAATTGGATCAATATTTTTGTGACACTGATGTACACATATTTTTACAATATATATTACAATGATTATATATATGTATATATCAACAAATCACATCTATACAAAGAAATACAGAAATAACATACCAGTTCATTCATTTAACAAATTGACAGATCAAATCATGACCGGTCATCTTGTTAATAACGGTATCGCTGGACCACAACACAGGTCATTTTATTCATCTCTTCAACAAGTCAAAGAAGTGTCCATTTTGTTGTTTAGAGTTTCACTTAAATTCAGATGTCAAGTAATGCAAGATAGTTAGATCATTACCAAGTTTGTTTGTTGTTTTTTTAGATGATACAAAAACTGAATATAAGTCTACTATTGTGTATACTCCTGACCCTTCTCAACCTTTGTTTGAAAAGTCTTAAACTTAAATGTCGGCATATTATAAGCTGTAATTCATACCAAAGTATCCTTTGTAAGTAATGACACAAGCAGATGATATGGAAGGTCAATAATTATCTACTCTATGAATTTAAGTCAACTGACTGTTCAACCATGTAGGTTCTGGGCATTCATACCAAAAAATGTATGCTTTTTCCCACTGATTATATTTTCTCGTAGATCTGGATTACTCTCAGAGAAACAGCTGTGGAACTTCTTTCGAACAGAAGACTTGCTGAAACGATCCTGCATTTTAACAAGGTCGGTCTGGGGTCTTGGCGAGCCGAAACCTGGCTCCCACATGAACCGTGGGTCTTGTTTATATGTGAGGTCGTGGTAATTTGGAAACTGGTTCTGGTAGGCTGTGCTGAACTGCATGGAATGTCGTAAATTTGTCGGGGCGATGTTTGACGACAAACTCCTGTATTCATCATGGTATTCTGTATCTAACGAAGTTGCTGCACGACGTCTTGGTTGACGGACAGACATTGTGGGTGTTTCTTTCTTTTCCAGCTGTCTTTCCATCTCTCTTTCCTCGGCCAACGCTTTCATCTGAAGCTCAAAGATGGAGGGTTCCTGTTGTGGAGGTACCTCCTGTTCGTTAAATGGATTGTACAGTGCCTGGGTACTGGTATATTGTGTGGTACAGATATTCCCCGGGGGAATGTTTTCTTTCTCAGCTCCTCTCTGCATTCTTGATGGAGCACTGATAATACGCACGTTTCCATTCTCGTCACCGCTCGCCACAGTGACGCTGTCTGAAAATGACACACTTTTCTGTGGCTTTAGTCCAGAAATCAGACGAACATTGGCTAAGTTTTGATTTTCAGTGGACATAACATTCAGTGGTTCCTGGCGAGCAAACTTGGGAAGCTGGTTCTCCTGTAAAAACTTGTGAGTGTTGTAGCTGTTACCAGTTACACTTTCCTTGAGAATCATCTCCTTCTCCAGGACAGGAACTCGCGCGGTATCCTCTGTCGGCTGTAGCATCATCTTCTGTGCTTCCTTGACATGATGTAATGGGGTCAATACCTCGTAGGCATCACGCATATCTCCAGCTAGGTTAGGCATGCTGGAGTTCAAGGTTCGACTATACCTCAGAGCATCTTTCATATCCCTGTTTAACTTGGTTGGTAAATTCAAAGCATCCACGTGAGAATGCATCGTATTCATGATTTCCGGTGGACTTCGCTCCTGCCCACTCAGGCTGTTACTGAGACGTTCTGGGTGGTAACTGGTACGATACATTCCAGCTCGTTCCTCATTGTACTTTCCCTCGTGGCTGTAGAAAGTACTCGGCATTTCTTTGTCTGTTAAGTGCTGGTACTTACAATTGAGGGCCGTCAGCTCATGTCCGGGCGTCTGGGCCTCCAAAACCTGCAACAGATAAAATTCTAGGTAATGCCCGTTTATAGGTAGAGCAGTTAATTTAGCTCCATTCAACTTCAAAGCAGTTGAATTTGATTGATGACCACTTTGAAGTGGTTAAATTTTGTCAACAATGCAGCTACCTTGAAGCAGTTGAATTTGATTGATGACCACACTACAAATAAATATGGTAGTTATTGATAAGTAATTTGTATGTGTGTTTAGTTTAGCATTAGTTTCGGGCACACTTTGTACTGACATCTGTATCAATGAATGAGACAAAATGTGGCGAAAAATTCTGTTCCAGTGACTTAATTTGGTGAACCAAATTGAACACATAAAATGGGTTATTACTTTAATTTGAACACTATTTTGACACTCAGTCAAATATTTTTTCTTGTGGAAAAAAGGTAGGGGCGCCCTTATTAGGTCAAATACGGTAAATTTTATTGACGACCTACCTTGAAGCGGTTTTGTGCCTCCATCTCCTGGATATCTTTGTCCTTTCTGACCTTGGTGGTGGTGAGATAATCCTCCTCTGTCCTCTCAGGGTACGCCTACAGTCGGGACGTAAGGAATGTCATCCGGGAATTCTCCATCAGTTGTCTCATTCAGTTTGTCAATATTCACCTGTGGGTGTGCCTCGTCGTTGAGTTCCTTCCAGCGTAGGGTCTTGTGTTGCTTTGAGGCAGCTTTACTGGTGTTGGGTAGATTCACATACTCCTTACCATTCCACAGACGGTCCTCTTCCTTCTCATGATGGGTCATCATCCTGTCAATCATATATACATTTAAACAGAGGACTTTGAGAAATATTCCCTTATTTATGAAACAGTAGCTAAACACAAAATTTGACAAAATTCAGAACATGTTGGTAAAAAATTAAATTCAGATTTCCAATTTGTACCACACAGCATTGATTAGCTCGAGTTTCCACTGGCTCCGACACCATGTCTGGTGTAGGGAACTCGGGCTAAGCATGGATTTTTATCCTAAAATAAACTTCCTGCAAGATATCCGTTCTTACTTATAATGATATGCATGACTAACTCTATAGAACCTGTGTGGCTATAATGGTAGGACTACATTCCCTGTAGTTTTACTTACCTTACATAACCGGTATTCTGGTCCCCACATTTGTCAGGTTTCTGGTTTGGAGGTTTCGGGATCAACATCTTTGAAATGCGCCCTTCGATAGGTCGTGGAGGGTCAATCGTGTTTATTGATCTCGGGTACTGCAAATATAGCAACACCTGGATTAACATTTTTAACTGAAAAAGTGCTTTTAAATTAATATAATATCATTCTGAATCACATTGGTGATACAAAGAAGCAAATTAAGTAAATGACATGTATGACAAATTGGCACAATTTTCAATTTTTCCTTCATCAGGCCATACAAGCATTTAACAAACTTTCCATATTTAGTTCATTTCAAATTTATTCACTGTACTGTCATCACAAATGTCACATCATAGCTGATGGTAGCTTTAATTGACTATTTAAATATGAAATTTGAATATCAATGTTAGAGTAATGACAATGAAAAATTTGGCCCTAAATTATTCAAATTGTCGACGGGCCATATAGAACAACAATACTCAGTGGAAAATATGTGGCCAAGGTCCCTCGACCCCTTGTGGAAATCTTTCATCTTAAATACTGACCAGTGTATCGTCCTCCAGACCAGTAGCTTCATACTTGGCATACTTGTCGTCAATATTGTCGAGCTTGAGAGGGTTCGCAGGCCCGAGGCCAGTGTGGTTGAGGTCGTATGTTGTGTGCCACTGGTTACGCTCGATGTTGCGTAAAGCATTAGCTGTACGGTCGGAAACTTTCATATCTGTCCAGCGGTTCTGGAGATTTGGTGCAACCGTCTTGGGAGGAATCGGGTAAAACTGTTGTCTTCCCCCATGTGTCTTTACAAGCTGCAACACAAAAAAATAACTCTTTACTTAAATACTCCTTAGTTCTATTCAGCTAACATTTGATTTTGTTAGCTTCCTCAAAAATATTTATCCCGGGGCACCATTCTACATTGCTAATAAAGTGTCCACTGTCTTGGTGAAGATAACCCCACTATTCTTTCATTAATAGTTAACATTTAGTGATAATGTTGTGTAAAAGATGATGAACATTAGACAACTAGTAATATATTCAAAGTAATTTTAATTTAATTCCATAATATAAAGATTTCAATAACATTCATGAAAGTGGGGCCTTTAAGGCTGGATTTGGATGGGTGGAGAATGTGGTGGGAAATATGCTAGGGCGTTGTGGGGCAGAATATGTCCAGGGCTGGTGTTGGGATGTTGAGGGTCAGAATATGTCCAGGGCAGGTGTTGGGATGTTGAGACAGAGAATATGTCCAGGGCAGGTGTTGGGATGTTGAGGGACAGAATATGTCCAGGGCAGGTGTTGGGATGTTGAGGGGCAGAATATGTCCAGGGCAGGTGTTGGGATGTTGAGGGTCAGAATATGTCCAGGGCAGATGTTGGGATGTTGAGGGGCAGAATATGTCCAGGGCAGGTGTTGGGATGTTGAGGGGCAGAATATGTCCAGGGCAGGTGTTGGGATGTTGAGGGGCAGAATATGTCCAGGGCAGGTGTTGGGATGTTGAGGGGCAGAATATGTCCAGGGCAGGTGTTGGGATGTTGAGGGTCAGAATATGTCCAGGGCAGGTGTTGGGATGTTGAGACAGAGAATATGTCCAGGGCTGGTGTTGGGATGTTGAGAGGGGGAATATGTCCAGGGCAGATGTTGGGATGTTGAGACAGAGAATATGTCCAGGGCTGGTGTTGGGATGTTGAGAGGAAGAATATGTCCAGGGCAGATGTTGGGATGTTGAGACAGAGAATATGTCCAGGGTAGGTGTATGGATGTTGAGACAGAGAATATGTCCAGGGCAGGTGTTGGGATGTTGAGAGGGAGAATATGTCCAGGGCAGGTGTTGGGATGTTGAGGGGCAGAATATGTCCAGGGCAGGTGTTGGGATGTTGAGACAGACAATATGTCCAGGCAGGTGTTGGGATTTGAGACAGACAATATATCCAGGGCTGGTGTTTGGAACTTTGCAGGGAGGTTGTGGGGCAGAAGATGTGTTGAGTACATGATAAGGAGAGTAATTACGTTGATATACCTGATTAAATCCATGTTCTCCTGACCATTCCAGTGCCCTCTTCTCCGACTCCTTCGGAATTGTTTCAACCTCCTGTCTGTGTCCGTGTCCTATAAATAATAAAAAATGATTTATAAAATTCAGGCCATAACCTTCCACAAGAACTTGTCTATAATGACCATCGCAATTATGGTAAAAATTACTGTCCTACCAAAGCCATTGGCATAATGAAAACACTTTGCAGGTCAATATAGTATCAAAATATCTAAATAAAAATACGGGCTCCAATTAACTGGGATGAGAACAACGTCACTTTTAACCTTTTGATTTGTGGAGAATTGTGACATCATGTGCTGTCGCTGGCATCTCTGCATTGATTGGTTGGACTCTCCTGGCTGCCACTCCCCTTTTTGGGTCCTCCGGTGAATCAAACTTTGGGAAGAGTGAGTATCTAGGCATGTGTGAACTGTATGGGTGTTCCGCGGGGAAATCTTTGTTGATGAGAATTTCTCTGTTTAAAAAAAAACCAAAACACACAATGTTACATGTTATGTAGCAATAATTTCAACTAGAAAGGAAGAAATATGTTTGTAGTTATAAAAAAGTACTAAAATATAATGATAAAAAACGACTTAATGGTCATTGCCTGGGTGAGCTTTCACTGATTTCTAACTGCTTTTGAGAAGAGTTTGAGAAGTAGGAGAAATAATTGGTTAATGTGAATTATAATTTGAAGGCCACCGAAGAATTAATGATACTTAAGAAACACAACCATTTATGAAACTCTGGAAATGTGAAATAAGTTAGTTTATAGTCTTGACAACTTATTGAAAAAAATCAAATCTGTACATAAATGTTTTCTTTTGAAAATCGTTTTTACTACAGTTTAGGGAAACATTGAAATACATACCCCATTGGAGCCTCTTGTGGTTTTGAAAGTCTGAAAATAGCACAGCAAAATTTAGATTATGGTAACCTGAATAAGTACATAGTCAGTAGTTGTGTAAATGATTAACAAAGGTCATTACAATACATCATTAACAAAGGTCATTACAATACATCATTAACAAAAGTCATTACAATACATCATTAACAAAGGTCATTACAATACATCATTAACAAAGGTCATTACAATACATCATTAACAAAGGCCATTACAATACATCATTGACAAAGGCCATTACAATACATCATTAACAAAGGCCATTACAATACATCATTAACAAAGGTCATCACAATACATCATTAACAAAGGCCAATTCATTACATCATTAACAAAGGTCATCACAATACATCATTAACAAAGGTCATTACAATACATCATTAACAAAGGTCATCACAATACATCATTAACAAAGGCCATCACAATACATCATTAACAAAGGCCATTACAATACATCATTAACAAAGGCCATTACAATACATCATTAACAAAGGCCATATTACAATACATATGTCATTTTATAAGGCAGGCAAAATTTCAGAGATGCTGACTAAAACTTTCTAGATGTACAGTTTTTAAAACAGACCTCTATCTATTTTACACATTAGAAATCAGAATGTTCCATTGTAATTTCTACAATGAAGATTGTAATAACATATTATAGTAGGAAGAAAGATTTATTATTTGAATGTATTATACATATCATAGGTATGGTTATGTCTCACCCGGGAACCCCGGTAGCTATGGCTATGTCTCGCCCCGGGAGGTATGGCTATGTCTCACCCCAGGAGGTATGGCTATGTCTCACCCCGGGATGTATAGCTATGTCTCACCCCGGGAGTTATGGCTATGTCTCGCCCCAGGAGGTATGGCTTTGTCTCACCCAGGGAGTTATGGCTATGTCTCACCCCGGGAGTTATGGCTATGTCTCGCCCCAGGAGGTATGGCTTTGTCTCACCCTGAGAGTTATGGCTATGTCTCGCCCCGGGAGTTATGGCTATGTCTCGCCCCGGGAGTTATGGCTATGTCTCACCCCGGGAGGTATGGCTATGTCTCACCCCGGGAGGTATGGCTATGTCTCACCCCGGGAGTTATGGCTATGTCTCACCCCGGGAGTTATGGCTATGTCTCACCCCGGTAGCTATGGCTATGTCTCGCCCCGGGAGGTATGGCTATGTCTCACCCCAGGAGGTATGGCTATGTCTCACCCCGGGATGTATAGCTATGTCTCACCCCGGGAGTTATGGCTATGTCTCGCCCCAGGAGGTATGGCTTTGTCTCACCCAGGGAGTTATGGCTATGTCTCACCCCGGGAGTTATGGCTATGTCTCGCCCCAGGAGGTATGGCTTTGTCTCACCCTGAGAGTTATGGCTATGTCTCGCCCCGGGAGTTATGGCTATGTCTCGCCCCGGGAGTTATGGCTATGTCTCACCCCGGGAGGTATGGCTATGTCTCACCCCGGGAGGTATGGCTATGTCTCACCCCGGGAGTTATGGCTATGTCTCACCCCGGGAGTTATGGCTATGTCTCACCCCGGGAGTTATGGCTATGTCTCACCCCGAGAGGTATGGCTATGTCTCACCCCGGGAGTTATGGCTATGTCTCACCCCGGTAGTTATGGCTATGTCTCACCCCGGGAGTTATGGCTATGTCTCACCCCGAGAGGTATGGCTATGTCTCACCCTGGGAGGTATGGCTATGTCTCACCCCGGGAGGTATGGCTATGTCTCACCCCGGGAGGTATGGCTATGTCTCACCCCGGTAGTTATGGCTATGTCTCACCCCGGGAGGTATGGCTATGTCTCACCCCGGGAGGTATAGCTATGTCTCACCCCGGGAGTTATGGCTATGTCTCACCCCGAGAGGTATGGCTATGTCTCACCCCGGGAGGTATGGCTATGTCTCACCCCGAGAGGTATGGCTATGTTTCACCCCGGGAGGTATAGCTATGTCTCACCCCGGGAGTTATGGCTATGTCTCACCCCGGGAGGTATGGCTATGTCTCACCCCGGGAGGTATGGCTATGTCTCACCCCGGGAGGTATGGCTATGTCTCACCCCGGGAGGTATGGCTATGTCTCACCCCGGGAGGTATGGCTATGTCTCACTCCGAGAGTTATGGCTATGTCTCACCCCAGGAGGTATGGCTATGTCTCACACCGGGAGTTATGGCTATGTCTCACCCCGGGAGGTATGGCTATGTCTCACCCCGGGAGGTATGGCTATGTCTCACCCCGGGAGGTATGGCTATGTCTCACCCCGGGAGTTATGGCTATGTCTCACCCCGGGAGGTATGGCTATGTCTCACCCCAGGAGTTGATGGCTATGTCTCACCCAAGGAGGTATGGCTATGTCTCACCCCGGGAGGTATGGCTATGTCTCACCCCGGGTGTTATGGCTATGTCTCACCCCAGGAGGTATGGCTATGTCTCACCCCGGGAGGTATGGCTATGTCTCACCCCGGGAGTTTATGGCTATGTCTCACCCCAGGAGGTATGGCTATGTCTCACCCCGGGAGTTATGGCTATGTCTCGCCCCGGGAGTTATGGCTATGTCTCACCCCGGGAGTTATGGCTATGTCTCACCCCGGTAGTTATGGCTATGTCTCACCCCGGGAGGTATGGCTATGTCTCACCCCGGGAGGTATGGCTATGTCTCACCCCGGGAGTTTATGGCTATGTCTCATCCCGGGAGGTATAGCTATGTCTCACCCCGGGAGGTATGGCTATGTCTCATCCCGGGAGGTATAGCTATGTCTCACCCCGGGAGTTTATGGCTATGTCTCGACCCAGGAGTTATGGCTATGTCTCACCCCGGGAGTTATGGCTATGTCTCACCCCGGGAGGTATGGCTATGTCTCACCCCGGGAGGTATGGCTATGTCTCACCCCGGGTGTTATGGCTATGTCTCACCCCGGGAGGTATGGCTATGTCTCACCCCAGGAGTTATGGCTATGTCTCGCCCCGGGAGTTATGGCTATGTCTCACCCCGGGAGGTATGGCTATGTCTCACCCCGGGAGGTATGGCTATGTCTCACCCCGGGAGGTATGGCTATGTCTCACCCCGGGAGGTATGGCTATGTCTCACCCCGGGTGTTATGGCTATGTCTCACCCCAGGAGTTATGGCTATGTCTCACCCCGGGAGGTATGGCTATGTCTCACCCCGGGAGGTATGGCTATGTCTCACCCCGGGAGTTATGGCTATGTCTCACCCCGGGAGTTATGGCTATGTCTCACCCCGGCAGGTATGGCTATGTCTCACCCCGGCAGGTATGGCTATGTCTCACCCCGGCAGGCATGGCTATGTCTCACCCCAGGAGGTATGGCTATGTCTCACCCCGGGAGGTATGGCTATGTCTCACCCCGGGAGTTATGGCTATGTCTCACCCCGGGAGGCTATGTCTCACCCCGGTAGTTATGGCTATGTCTCACTCCGGGAGGTATGGCTATGTCTCACCCCGGGAGGTATGGCTATGTCTCACTCCGAGAGGTATGGCATGTATGTCTAGAAGGATTTTAGTTTCATACTTACAAAGCATCATTGCTCCTGACATTGCTGAGTTTGAGTTTGGTGAGGGTGTAGAACTGATCAATTGGGTCTCCCCTGGAAAGGTAAATTATCCAATTAATATATATATATATATCATTTGTGTTGCTAAGTTATATATCTATTTATTAGCACAATGTATCATATACACTCTGTGTTGGTGATCCGAAGATATAGATTTGAATTTCCTATCATAGTTGTACCGAGAGAAATATATATAATATATGTACAATTCGTATCCATGTATGTAAATACATTGCGTTCCAGGTATACATATCATCTTATAGACGACTTCCACAATGATCATGTCAAGGTATCGGGCCGACCATCACTGTGCCATTGAATCGTTCTTTTTAAGAACGCCGACGTTGCACAGTGGTATAAGCTGCGGGTATTTCTGGCTAGGCGATTGGGTGTCGTAGATCGTGAGTTGAAGGCCCGGTCAGGGCTATGTCATTCCTTCGTCACTTGTGTTGCTAAGTTATATATATAGATATACAGGTATCACAGGTATAATATACAGGTATCACAGGTATAGTATACAGGTATAGTATACAGGTATCACAGGTATAATATACAGGTAACACAGGTATAGTATACAGATATAATATACAGGTATCACAGGTATAGTATACAGGTATCACAGGTATAGTATACAGGTATAGTATACAGGTATCACAGGTATAGTATACAGGTATAGTATACAGGTATCACAGGTATAGTATACAGGTATAGTATACAGGTATAGTATACAGGTACAGTATACAGATATAGTATACAGGTATAGTACACAGGTATAGTATATAGGTATAGTACACAGGTATAGTATACAGGTATAGTATACAGGTATAGTATACAGGTATCACAGGTATAGTATACAGGTATAGTATACAGGTATAGTACACAGGTAACACAGGTATAGTATACAGGTATAGTATACAGGTATAGTATACAGGTACAGTATACAGGTAACACAGGTATAGTATACAGGTATAGTACAGGTACAGGTATAGTATACAGGTATAGTATACAGGTACAGTATACAGGTATAGTATACAGGTATACAGGTATAGTATACAGGTATAGTATACAGGTATAGTATACAGGTATAGCATACAGGTATAGTATACAGGTATAGTATACAGGTATAGTATACAGGTACAGTATACAGGTATAGTATACAGGTACCACAGGTATAGTATACAGGTATAGTATACAGGTATCACAGGTATAGTATACAGGTATAGTATACAGGTATAGTATACAGGTATAGTATATAGGTATAGTATACAGGTACAGTATACAGGTATAGTATACAGGTACAGTATATAGGTACCACATGTATAGTATACAGGTATAGTATACAGTTTTAGTATACAGGTATATTATACAGGTATAGTATATAGGTATAGTATACAGGTATAGTATATAGGTATATTATACAGGTATAGTATATAGGTATATTATACAGGTATAGTATATGGGTATATTATACAGGTATAGTATATAGGTATATTATACAGGTATAGTATATAGGTATATGATACAGGTATTGTATATATGTATATTATACAGCTATAGTATATAGGTATATTATACAGGTATAGTATATAGGTATATTATACAGATATATTATACGGGTAAAGTATACAGGTATATTATACGGGTAAAGTATACAGGTACCACAGGTATAGTATACATGTACCATAGGTGTAGTATACAGGTGTCACATGTACAACTATTAGAGTGTTGACATGTATGATGTTTCAGTTATACGGGTATAATTTATAATGAGAGAGGTACAGATCATTAAAAAAGACACCCAAGTATTTTTGTAAACAACCGTTCATGATACACGTCTAGTTTTGTCTATTTAATTGTTTAAAGCGATGAATTAAATACCCAAACAATGGAAGTCGTAATACTTACTTGTATTGCCAGGTAGGGGGGCCCGGGATATATACATTGACGTCCTCCTTTAGTTTGCCCGACCCCCATTCCTTTGGCACTACGGGGTTGTGTTCGACATTTGGGAAGAGTTGGATGGAGGTCATGTTTCCAACATCAGAGAACCTCACCCACAATAGTCCAGGGCACCGTTACACACCGTATCTCCGCTTTAGTCTCGGCGTTGCTAAGGCCCTATTTGTATGCTAATATTACGTCTGGTATTTGGAACCCTTCAGGTGTTATGCTACTACTTAAGGTAATTATCGATCGGGTAGCTTCCGAATGCTAACCCGTACCTGAATAACTGTATCGTCTGACTGGGTGCGAAGTCGCGCGCCACTGATCGCAAAGGGGAATAACCCGAGCATTGTTAGTCTGAATTCCTTCAAATAAACACACCCGAAGCGATATACGCCCTGCAGTAATTCATCCTCATGTTTGAAATAGAAACATATCATAATAATGTATAAATTGGCATATTAAAATAGCCCGATAATTGTCTTAGTAAATAGATTAAGTTAATATCAACTATTTTTGATAGAAACTACAAGCATACGATGCTTTATTACAAGCGTCCGTGGGATTTAGCGGCTTTTAAATTATAAATGGTACAACTCGACACGGCCGCGGCAGTGTATGTAATATATACGACGTTTTAGCTGGAATAAAAGGTAACAAGTCCTCAATTTACTAAGAGAAGATAGTTCCAGGTACAATTTAGAGTGTTTTATAGGCGCTGTCGATTTTGACTTGAATTTAGTCGCGGATTTAAAAACCTCTTTCGCTCGGCTGATTTTTTTAATTGTTTTATTTTAAGAGGATATGTGTGCGATTAACCAGCTGTATAAATGTTACTCTTTTCTTGTTGACCTTATTAATGGGTTAGATTTATAACACAGACGTTATGTGGAACTACCTGTCCGGGGTAAAAAGTCTTTAATACTTCAATTTGAGATCAACTTTGTATGTTAAAAAAGAAAAAGAAAAAAATCAAGTTGAGACTCCGAAACGTCAAAAAACATGGAAATCGACCATTTTATTCCGAAAAATAGTGTAATGTTATATAATATATTTTCGCGTTAGATAATTCGAGTTAGAATTAATTGTTTGGTGGTTTTACAGATTACACGGAGTTTCTTTTAAGACGCTGAAATAATCCTTGTTGGATAGAGGAGAGGTCCATTTTTACTGCATATATTTAGTAAACCTGTATAAGGACCACTCCCCATCCCCCCTCTGTTGATCCATTATCGGGTATTACATAATCCGAAGGTTTCTGACGTTTTGTCGGCCTTTTAAAATCTTACTAACATTAGTCGGCCCACACAGGTATACCCCCGGTAGTATACAGGTGGATCTCTAGGTACTCAAGTTTTCTCCCTCAACTGAAACCTCTCGCGCGAAGTATCTTATAATCTAACTTCATTTGCAAGCTATGAATTTTTACAATATATCCTAATATATCGTATCAAAAAGACGAAATTTATCTTCTTGTACATTTCAATGTGAAATTAAACAAAAATCAAATGAACAAATTACCTTCTTGTATTAATGTATGAATTAGTTGGATTATCGATACAGGACATGCTAAGACATACTTGTCCGTAAATGATTTACTATTAGTAGTTATAAACATATTTCACCATAAAAACCAGTTTTACACAAATCATATTTTATACACACATATATATATATACATATGTAATACACTACAGTACTGAACATTAACACTGTACAGTTGCTCGTCCTACATGTATAATAGGATAGTAAACAACTGGCAATATTCTGTATAATATGTACTTTTAACATGCGTTATTTGACATGTACACATTTTAATCGGTAAGCATATTTCATTTGTTTATGACAAAGATAGATGAAAACATGAAGGTTTTTGATTGTTGGAGTTATCTCCCCTACGGCATAAAATGACCACAACCGTAATGTAAAGGAACCCATGAATGGAGGCTGATTGGTGTCATTTTCGTTTTTACGCTTTTCTAAGGTTGAAAACGCGAAGAAAGCGAAAATCTAATGTGCAATTTTAGCTTTTTGCTGACATTGAACTTAATATAAATGAACGTAACCGCACATGGTCCAGGATTGTAACACACGCAGACAGAATAGGAACTTACCGGACGCAATCTTCTCGACAGATGACACCTTTAACTGGACACCAAGATGAACAAATCAACTAAAACACACCCACCAGTAACTAGACATTTTATAGAATATGCTGTATTATCGTTAAAAATGAAATTGAAGCTATTGTACCGCCGTACTCCCGACATTAAGATGTTGGTTTTACAGCTTCCCAAACCCATTGATGCCTTTCAACTGATGAAGATGGCTGAGTGTACTCGTCAATGCTATGTATTTGTATGTATGTTTGATTGCTTGTACTTCTCAATAATGGGCCTTTGGCATAACAATCTGATTAAAATACAGATCATCATTATACACTACGTTTTAAAAAGAAATTTAACTTGGAAAAACAAACTGGGAACTTGAATCGATGGACATTGCTATTGAAAAATTTGAACACATGTTCTCGCTTTCATTTTTTACCTGTATGACGAGAGCTGCCATTTCCGAGACAGGTGAACACCGATTACAAATATATGTTAGTAAATTATTTTGGAGCGTTATATCGATGATGCATTTCCTTTAAAAAGTAACAGAAATATTAATTTAATATTTCCCATCATAGTAACACTCCTTTATTTTTTTTTTTTATTTTTTTCATCAACCTCTTTTCTCGATTTGTACATGGAAACCTGCTCAACGTCTTATTGATAAGCTATACTATAAACGTATTTATTTCAACGTTGTTATGATTAACTTTCCATTTATTGATAGTAACACCCTTGCGCCTGTATCTACAGTATTCATACGTTGCAGTTGAAACAACATTCAAGAAAATATCACCAACCACAAGGTTTAGAATATAAATTAAAATTAGACTTGTGATTACCGCTCCTCTACGATACACTGCAATACAATACTTGTTTTGCAGTGTATCGTAGAGTATCGTAGAGCATCGTAGAGGAATGGAAATTACAAGTATAATTTTAATAGAATGATGAGCATTATTTTATGTTCGCCATCAGGATCTTGTTAGGAAATATTCTATCTATTGTGCTAAATGAAGACAGGCGTTTATGATGTTCGTCTCGTCCTCATATAAATACGTTTCTCAAGATTGTGAATCGTCGTTCCGTTCTCGCTAACCCGGCCGGTCCTAACATTGACAACATGATCTATTTTTGTATTTACAAGTGATTTGTCGTCGATGTTGCAGGCATTTACATATTTTGCTATTCCTGAATATCAACTGATTTGTTTTTATTTCATCGACTCTCAGTCAGAATGACAACAATGGGTCCCAATCAGACTGCTGTTGATGTTTGTGAACCGATATATTTACTATTTGATTACAGAAACAGAAAATACACTTTCTGACGTGGTACTACAAATATCTGCTGTACCAATGACGATTATAGATACATGTTTCTTTGTAGGCGGTAATTATTTTTGTACAAGTACACACAGACTGCCAGTAGCGAGATACGACTGTCTGGTGACGGTTCACCTGCTAGCCTTCAATGAGTCGGGGACAGCAAAATAGGTTTGTCAATAATTTATCAGGGTAAATGACATCTACATAAATTATTGATTAAATTTAACGTATACCTTAGGGAATTTACCACAAATACAGATGCTGTGATAATCATAGAATCAAGTATATAGGAAATTAAATCGACGTCAAAGACAATTCGGCATACTCCGGCAGATTCCGCTACCCTACACCAAATCTTCGTTTGATGTAGGGTACCGGAATCTGCCGAGGTGTGCCGAGTTAGACAATAGTTCACAATGCTTTCAGTTACATATATGCAGCACAGCCAGGATGACTTCCCAAGTATGGTAATGTCCTAATGATGGTAATGTCCTAATGATTGTAATGTCCTAAGTATAGTAATGTCCTAACTATGGTAATGTCCTAACCATGGTAATGTCCTAAGTATCGTAATGTCCTAACTATGGTAATGTCCTAAGTATGGTAATGTCCTAAGTATCGTAATGTCCTAACTATGGTAATGTCCTAAGTATGGTAATGTCCTAAGTATGGTAATGTCCTAACTATGGTAATGTCCTAAGTATGGTAATGTCCTAACTATGGTAATGTCCTAACCATGGTAATGTCCTAAGTATAGTAATGTCCTAACTATGGTAATGTCCTAAGTATGGTAATGTCCTAAGTATAGTAATGTCCTAACTATGGTAATGTCCTAACCATGGTAATGTCCTAACCATGGTAATGTCCTAACCATGGTAATGTCCTAAGTATGGTAATGTCCTAACTATGGTAATGTCCTAAGTATGGTAATGTCCTAAGTATAGTAATGTCCTAACTATGGTAATGTCCTAACTATGGTAATGTCCTAACCATGGTAATGTCCTAACCATGGTAATGTCCTAAGTATGGTAATGTCCTAACTATGGTAATGTCCTAACCATGGTAATGTCCTAAGTATGGTAATGTCCTAACTATGGTAATGTCCTAACCATGGTAATGTCCTAAGTATGGTAATGTCCTAAGTATCGTAATGTCCTAACTATGGTAATGTCCTAACTATGGTAATGTCCTAACTATGGTAATGTCCTAACCATGGTAATGTCCTAAGTATCGTAATGTCCTAATATGGTAATGTCCTAACTATGGTAATGTCCTAACTATGGTAATGTCCTAAGTATGGTAATGTCCTAACTATGGTAATGTCCTAAGTATGGTAATGTCCTAAGTATAGTAATGTCCTAACTATGGTAATGTCCTAACTATGGTAATGTCCTAACTATCGTAATGTCCTAACTATGGTAATGTCCTAAGTATGGTAATGTCCTAAGTATGGTAATGTCCTAACTATGGTAATGTCCTAACTATGGTAATGTCCTAACCATGGTAATGTCCTAAGTATGGTAATGTCCTAACTATGGTAATGTCCTAACCATGGTAATGTCCTAAGTATGGTAATGTCCTAACTATGGTAATGTCCTAACCATGGTAATGTCCTAAGTATGGTAATGTCCTAAGTATCGTAATGTCCTAACTATGGTAATGTCCTAACCATGGTAATGTCCTAAGTATCGTAATGTCCTAACTATGGTAATGTCCTAAGTATGGTAATGTCCTAACTATGGTAATGTCCTAACCATGGTAATGTCCTAAGTATGGTAATGTCCTAAGTATGGTAATGTCCTAACTATGGTAATGTCCTAAGTATGGTAATGTCCTAATTATGGTAATGTCCTAACTATGGTAATGTCCTAACTATGGTAATGTCCTAACCATGGTAATGTCCTAAGTATGGTAATGTCCTAACTATGGTAATGTCCTAACTATGGTAATGTCCTAACCATGGTAATGTCCTAAGTATGGTAATGTCCTAACTATGGTAATGTCCTAACCATGGTAATGTCCTAAGTATGGTAATGTCCTAACTATGGTAATGTCCTAACCATGGTAATGTCCTAATGATTGTAATGTCCTAAGTATAATAATGTCCTAACCATGGTAATGTCCTAACCATGGTAATGTCCTAATTATGGTAATGTCCTAACTATGGTAATGTCCTAAGTATGGTAATGTCCTAACTATGGTAATGTCCTAAGTATGGTAATGTCCTAAGTATCGTAATGTCCTAACTATGGTAATGTCCTAACTATGGTAATGTCCTAAGTATCGTAATGTCCTAAGTATCGTAATGTCCTAACTATGGTAATGTCCTAACTATGGTAATGTCCTAAGTATAATAATGTCCTAACTATGGTAATGTCCTAACTATGGTAATGTCCTAACCATGGTAATGTCCTAAGTATGGTAATGTCCTAACCATGGTAATGTCCTAAGTATGGTAATGTCCTAACCATGGTAATGTCCTAATGATTGTAATGTCCTAAGTATAATAATGTCCTAACTATGGTAATGTCCTAACCATGGTAATGTCCTAAGTATCGTAATGTCCTAACCATGGTAATGTCCTAATTATGGTAATGTCCTAACTATGGTAATGTCCTAACCATGGTAATGTCCTAAGTATGGTAATGTCCTAACTATGGTAATGTCCTAACCATGGTAATGTCCTAAGTATGGAGATGTCCTGAGTATGGTAATGTCCTAAGTATGGTAATGTCCTGAGTATGGTAATGTCCAAAGTATGGTGATGTCCTAATGATGGTGATGTCCTAATGATGGTAATGTCTTAATTATGGTAATGTCCTAGGTATGGTAATGTCCTAAATATGGTAATGTCCTAAGTATGGTAATGTCCTGAGTATGGTAATGTCCTAAGTATGATAATGTCCTAATGATTGTGATGTCCTAAGTATGGTAATGTCCAAAGAATAGTAATGTCCTAAGTATGATAATGTCCTAATGATGGTAATGTCCTAAGTATGATAATGTCCTAATGATGGTAATGTCCTAAGTATGGTAATGTCTTAATGATGGTGATGTCCTAAATATGGTAATGTCCTAATATGGTAATGTCCTAATATGGTAATGTCCTAAGTATGGTGATGTCCTAAGTATGGTAATGTCCTAATGATGGTAATGTCCTGAGTATGGTAATGTCCTAATATGGTAATGTCCTAAGTATGGTAATGTCCTAATGATGGTGATGTCCTAATGATGGTGATGTCCTGAGTATGGTGATGTCCAAAGTATGGTGATGTCCAAAGTATGGTAATGTCCTAATTACGGTAATGTCCTAAGTATGGTAATGTCCTGAGTATGGTAATGACCTAAATATGCTAATGTCCTAATATGGTGATGTCCTAATTATGGTAATGTCCTAAGTATGGTAATGTCCTAAGTATGATAATGTCTTAATGATGGTGATGTCCTAAGTATGGTGATGTCCTGAGTATGGTGATGTCCTAATGATGGTGATGTCCTAATATGGTAATGTTCTAACTATGGTAATGTTCTAAATATGGTAATGTTCTAACTATGGTAATGTCCTAATATGGTAATGTCCTAAGTATGGTAATGTCCTAATATGGTTATGTCCTAAGTATGGTAATGTCCTAAATATGGTAATGTCCTAATATGGTAATGTCCTAAGTATGGTAATGTCCTAACTATGGTAATGTCCTAATATGGTAATGTCCTAAGTATGGTAATGTCCTAAATATGGTAATGTCCTAATATGGTAATGTCCTAAGTATGGTAATGTCCTGAGTATGATAATGTCTTAAGTATGTTGATGTCCTAACTATGGTAATGTCCTAATTATCGTAATATCCTCACTATAGTAATGTCCGAATTATGATAATGTCCTTTGTAAGATACTGTCCTAACTATGGTAATGTCCCAAGCATGGTTAACACAGCTTTTACAGTGAATGTTTCGGAAGAAAAACAATTAAAATTGAGTTAGAACGATTATGACGTTACAAGAAACATATCGGCTTGAAATCATGACCATGAGGCTTATTTAGATAAGTCAAATATACTGCATTAATTTTTTGTGACGTCACTACATTATCAAGGCTGACGAAATCTAGTTTTGATTAGTTGCTGTATCCCGCAGGGATAACGAAATCTACGATATATGGGACCTGTCAGCATCTGTCAGCATCCCCCGGGGGAAGGGAATTCGTTATAACCTATTGATGGCGCAGGGCGGGGGTGGATTGTTGAAAGGTCATAATGCGCCAGTCTGGTTCACCTAGCTTTGTCCACACACAAGATTGTACTTATCATAAAGGTCGGTATAATTATGTCGGGTCTACGTGAAAATGAAGATTCGTTGAAACATAAACAGAGATATTGGAAACGTCCAGAAGATCGATGTAAAACCAATACGTAGGCGAATTATCATGTATACACTTAATATAAAACGTGTTTTACCAGGAAATATTTATATTATTGTATTGTCTTTTTGGAGCTAAACATAGAGATATCAAAATCTATGAGTTAATTTTTCTACTCTCTACGATACAAAATTAAAAAATACAAGGTTTTAAACCAATCAAAACTGGCGTTGCATAGCAAACATGGTAGAATATATCTTATACAGAGGTTACACAACGAGTGGTTGTTGGATATGGAATTTATTTCACTCGAGTAATTTATTTTTTTAAAGTTACAGAACACACGAGCTTTAAAATGAAAAAAAAAAAATAATAACCTACTCGATTGAAATAAATTCCATATCCAACCACTCGTTGTGTCATCTCTATTTATACTATGGTTCCAAAATTAAATATAGCTTGTCATGTTATATACAGCTTCAATTCCGGATATGGCTTCATTACATCCATCCTTCGGTGATATGTACAACGGACCTGACCAGAATTTGAACCCAGAATTTCTAAACCTCAGAATGCCGTGATATTATGGCGCGAATCATATGTGCATCATAACCAAACTTAACAATGTCACCATCAAACTTAACAATGTCACCACCAAACTTAACAATGTCACCACCAAACTTAACGATGTCACCACCAAACTTAACGATGTCACCACCAAACTCAACAATGTCACCACCAAACTCAACAATGTCACCACCAAACTTAACGATGTCACCACCAAACTTAACGATGTCACCACCAAACTTAACGATGTCACCACCAAACTCAACAATGTCACCACCAAACTTAACGATGTCACCACCAAACTTAAAAATGTCATTACCAAACTTAACGATGTCACCGCCAAACTTAAAAATGTCATTACCAAACTAAACGATGTCACCACAAAACTTTAAAATGTCATAACCAAATTTTTTCAATGTAATATTCAGACATTACAATGTCATAACCAAACATTACAATGTTATAACCAAACTTGATAATGTCATAACAAACTTAACAACGTCATAACCAAACGTTTTAATGTTATAACCAAACATTGTAATGTCATAACCAAACTTTCCAATGTCATCACCAAACTCCACAATGTTATAACTAAGCGTCATGAACGTCACATAACCAAACGTCACATAATCAAACGTCACATAACCAAACGTCACATAACCAAACGTCACATAACCAAACGTCACATAACCATACGTCACATCACCGAACGTCACATAACCAAACGTCACATAACCAAACGTCACATAACCAAACGTCACATAACCGTACGTCACATAACCATACGTCACATCACCGAACGTCATATAACCAAACGTCACATAACCAAACGTCACATAACCATACGTCACTCAGAACGTCACAAACAATACGTCACATAACCAAACGTCACAACACGTCACATCACCGAACGTCACATAACAAACGTCACACAACCAAACGTACATAACCGACTCACAACCAAACGTCACATAACATACGTCATAACCAAACGTTATAACCATACGTACTAACTAACGTACATACCATACGTCATAACCAACGTCACATACCGAAGTAATAACCAAACTCATACAAGTCCATAACAAGACACAACCAACGTCATAACCAAACGTCACATAAAACCAAACATGTAAGTCATAACCAAGACATATCCAAGTCCATACCTACCACAAACTCACACAACGTCACATAACCAAACGTCACATAACCGTACGTCACATAACCATACGTCACATCACCGAACGTCATATAACCAAACGTCACATAACCAAACGTCACATAACCATACGTCACATAACCAAACGTCACATAGCCAAACGTCACATCACCGAACGTCACATAACCATACGTCACATAACCAAACGTCACATAACCATACGTCACATCACCGAACGTCACATAACCAAACGTCACACAACCAAACGTCACATAACCGTACCTCACATAACCAAACGTCACATAACCATACGTCACATAACCAAACGTCACATAACCATACGTCACATAACCTAACGTCACATAACCATACGTCACATAACCATACGTCACATCACCGAACGTCACATAACAAAACGTCACATAACCAAACGTCACATAACCAGACGACACAACCAAACGTCATAAACCAAACGTCACATAACCAAACGTCACATAACCAAACGTCACATCACCGAACGTCACATAACCATACGTCACATAACCGTACGTCACACAACCGTACGTCACATAACCTAACGTCACATAACCAAACGTCACATAACTAAACGTCACATAACAAAACGTCACATCACCAAACGTCACATAACCTAACGTCACATAACCAAACGTCACATAACCGAAGGTCACATAACCTAACGTCACATAACCGAACGTCACATAACCTAACGTCACATAACCGAACGTCACATAGCCTTACGTCACATAACCGAACGTCACATAACCAAACGTCACATAACCGTACGTCACATCACCAAACGTCACATAACCGTACGTCACATAACCATACGTCACATCACCGAACGCCATATAACCAAACGTCACATAACCAAATGTCACATAGCCAAACGTCACATCACCGAACGTCACATAACCATACGTCACATAACCAAACATCACATAACCATACGTCACATCACCGAACGTCACATAACCAAACGTCACATAACCATACGTCACATAACCGTACCTCACATAACCAAACGTCACATAACCATACGTCACATAACCAAACGTCACATAACCATACGTCACATAACCTAACGTCACATAACCATACGTCACATAACCATACGTCACATCACCGAACGTCACATAACAAAACGTCACATAACCAAACGTCACATAACCATACGACACAACCAAACGTCATAAACCAAACGTCACATAACCAAACGTCACATAACCAAACGTCACATCACCGAACGTCACATAACCATACGTCACATAACCGTACGTCACACAACCGTACGTCACATAACCTAACGTCACATAACCAAACGTCACATAACTAAACGTCACATAACAAAACGTCACATCACCAAACGTCACATAACCTAACGTCACATAACCAAACATCACATAACCGAAGGTCACATAACCTAACGTCACATAACCGAACGTCACATAACCTAACGTCACATAACCGAACGTCACATAGCCTTACGTCACATAACCGAACGTCACATAACCAAACGTCACATAACCGTACGTCACATCACCAAACGTCACATAACCGTACGTCACATAACCATACGTCACATCACCGAACGCCATATAACCAAACGTCACATAACCAAATGTCACATAGCCAAACGTCACATCACCGAACGTCACATAACCATACGTCACATAACCAAACATCACATAACCATACGTCACATAACCGAACGTCACATAACCAAACGTCACATAACCATACGTCACATAACCGTACCTCACATAACCAAACGTCACATAACCATACGTCACATAACCAAGCGTCACATAACCATACGTCACATAACAAAACGTCATATAACCATACGTCACATAACCATACGTCACATCACCGAACGTCACATAACAAAACGTCACATAACCAAACGTCACATAACCATACGACACAACCAAACATCATAAACCAAACGTCACATCACCAAACGTCACGTAACCAAGCGTCACATAACAAAACGTCACATCACCGAACGTCACATAACCTAACGTCACATAACCTAACGTCAATTAACCAAACGTCACATAACCGTACGTCACATAACCATACGACACAACCAAACGTCATAAACCAAACGTCACATCACCAAACGTCACATAACCGTACGTCACATAACCAAACGTCACATCACCGAACGTCACATAACTAAACGTCATAAACCAAACGTCACGTAACCAAGCGTCACATAACCGTACGTCACATAACCAAACGTCACATAACCGAACGTCACATAACCTAACGTCACATTACCAAACGTCACATAACCGAACGTCACATAACCTAACGTCACATAACCAAACGTCACATAACCGTACGTCACATAATCGTACGTCACATAACCAAACGTCACATAACCATACGTCACATAACCGTACCTCACATAACCAAACGTCACATCACCAAACGTCACATAACCATACGTCACATAACCATACGTCACATAACCATACGTCACATAACCAAACGTCACATAACCATACGTCACATAACCTAACGTCACATAACCAAACGTCACTTAACCATACGTCACATCACCGAACGTCACATAACAAAACGTCACATAACCAAACGTCACATAACCATACGACACAACCAAACGTCATAAACCAAACGTCACATAACCAAACGTCACATAATCAAACGTCACATAACCAAACGTCACATCACCGAATGGCACATAACCATACGTCACATAACCGAACGTCACATAACCTAACGTCACATCACCAAACGTTACATAACCATACGTCACATAACCGTACGTCACATAATCGTACGTCACATAACCGAACGTCACATAACCTAACGTCACATCACCATACATCACATAAACAAACGTCACATAACCAAACGTCACATAACCGAACGTCACATAACCGTACGTCACCTCACTGAACGTCACATAACCAAACGTCACATAACAAAACGTCACATCTCCAAACGTCACATAACCTAACGCCACATAACCAAACGTCACATAACCGAACGTCACATAACCTAACGTCACATAACCAAACGTCACATAACCGAACGTCACATAACCTAACGTCACATAACCAAACGTCACATAACCGTACGTCACATAATCGTACGTCACATAACCGAACGCCACATAACCTAACGTCACATCACCATATATCACATAAACAAACGTCACATAACCAAACGTCACATAACCGCACGTCACATAACCGTACGTCACATCACCGAACGTCACATAACCAAACGTCACATAACAAAACGTCACATCACCAAACGTCACATAACCTAACGTCACATAACCAAACGTCACATAACCGAACGTCACATAACCTAACGTCACATAACCAAACGTCACATAACCGAACGTCACATAACCTAACGTCACATAACCAAACGTCACATAGCCTTACGTCACATAACCGAACGTCCAGTAACCAAACGTCACATAACCGTACGTCACATAATCAAACGTCACATCACCGAACGTCACATAACTAAACGTCATAAACCAAACGTCACGTAACCAAACGTCACATAATCGTACGTCACATAACCAAACGTCACATAACCAAACGTCACATCACCGAACGTCACATAACCATACGTCACATAACCGTACGTCACACAACCGTACGTCAAATAACCTAACGTCACATAACCTAACGTCACATAACCAAACGTCACATAACCATACGTAACATAACCATACGACACAACCAAACGTCATAAACCAAACGTCACATAACCAAACGTCACATAACCAAACGTCACATAACCAAACGTTACATCACCGAACGTCACATAACCATACGTCACATATCCGTACGTCACACAATCGTACGTCACATAATCGTACGTCACATAACCGTACGTCACATAACCGTACGTCACATAACCAAACGTCACATAACCAAACGTCACATAACAAAACGTCACATCACCAAACGTCACATAACCTAACGTCACATAACCAAACGTCACATAACCGAACGTCACATAACCTAACGTCACATAACCAAACGTCAAAAAACCGAACGTCACATAACCTAACGTCACATAACCAAACGTCACATAGCCTAACGTCACATAACCGAACGTCACATAACCAAACGTCACATAACCATACGTCACATCACCGAACGTCATATCACCGAACGTCACATAACCAAACGTCACATAGCCAAACGTCACATCACCGAACGTCACATAACCATACGTCACATAACCAAACATCACATAACCATACGTCACATCACCGAACGTCTCATAACCAAACGTCACATAACCATACGTCACATAACCGTACCTCACATAACCAAACGTCACATAACCATACGTCACATAACCAAGCGTCACATAACCATACGTCACATAACAAAACGTCATATAACCATACGTCACATAACCATACGTCACATCACCGAACGTCACATAACAATACGTCACATAACCAAACGTCACATCACCGAACGTCACATAACTAAACGTCATAAACCAAACGCCACGTTACCAAACGTCACATAACCGTACGTCACATAACCAAACGTCACATAACCAAACGTCACATAACCAAACGTCACATCACCGAACGTCACATAACCATACGTCACATAACCGTACATGTACGTCACACAATCTTACGTCACATAACCGCACGTCACATAACCGTACGTCACATCACCGAACGTCACATAACCAAACGTCACATAACAAAACGTCACATCAACAAACGTCACATAACCTAACGTCACATAACCAAGCGTCACATAACCGAACGTCACATAACCTAACGTCACATAACCAAACGTCACATAACCAAACGTCACATAACCGAACGTCACATAACCTAACGTCACATAACCAAACGTCACATAACCATACGTCATATAACCAAACGTCACATAACTAAACGTGACATCACCAAACGTCACATCACCAAACGTCACATAACCAAACGTCACATAACCATACGTCACATAACATAATTTAAATATGCGTTCCTTCATCGGGTTTGTACCAAATGCACCGGTACGAATCTGCTGTACTATCATTGGAATGCGCCGTACCGCATAACCACCCCGAACCAAGATGACAGAACTAAGATGCTTCATTTGTTTTTTGTTTAAAATGTGACGAGAGATCTACATTTGCTTATCGAACTGTATAGATTACAAATGTAAAAATACGATGAAAATATTCAGGTATAAATTTACACTTGTTACATGTTTAAAAGCAAAGTAATTGATTTATGTTTGATGAGTATATTTTGTAGAACCTGCCGCTATCATGGGAACTCGATTGAGATTCAATTTTGTTCCGTTGGTGCAGTCCTTTCGGAGCCGCTGGTACGAACCCGATAAGGAACACACGAGGGTACGCTGTCCACGAGCCGTCCTGACACACACACCGGAACCGTGTCCACGAGCCGTCATGACACACAGGTACCGTGTCCACGAGCCGTCATGACACACAGGTACCGTGTCCACGAGCCGTCCTGACACACAGGTACCGTGTCCACGAGCCGTCCTGACACACCGGTACCGTGTCCACGAGCCGTCCTGACACACAGGTACCGTGTCCACGAGCCGTCCTGACACACAGGTACCGTGTCCACGAGCCGTCCTGACACACAGGTACCGTGTCCACGAGCCGTCCTGACACACAGGTACCGTGTCCACGTGTCGTCCTGACACACCGGTACCGTGTCCACGAGCCGTCCTGTTACACGGGTACCTTGTCCACGAGCCGTCCTGACACACCGGAACCGTGTCCACGAGCCGTCCTGATACACCGGTACCGTGTCCACGAGCCGTCCTGACACACCGGTACCGTGTCCACGTGTCGTCCTGACACACCGGTACCGTGTCCACGAGCCGTCATGACACACCGGTACCGTGTCCACGAGCCGTCCTGACACACCGGTACCGTGTCCACGAGCCGTCCTGATACACAGGTACCGTGTCCACGAGCCGTCCTGACACACCGGTACCGTATCCACGTGTCGTCCTGACACACCGGTACCGTGTCCACGAGCCGTCCTGATACACAGGTACCTTTTCTACAAACCATCCTGTTATATGACATTCGTCCGTAATAAGAACCTGTTGCATTGGATATCATAATTTAGTTTATCTGTCGTTGAAGTCACGGGATATGGAATCAAGTTATTGCAAATGTCAATCATTCCATGGAAATGTTTGTAGAACAAGACTTCTCCGCGTGAGCATGGTGTACAATTGCAACAGCCTCATTTAAGGTCGACTGGCTTAACCTTCTGTCTCACTCCTAGAAAATAATCTGATGCTATCTTTACGACATGGTAGGTATATTTATCATAGGTCATATTCCAGAATAGATAAACATCAAAGAAAACACGATCTGACCTAAATAGTTTTGTTTCTGACATTTACAGAGCACGAATTTCAAACACATTTTCTTGAAACCATTCACAGGAACCATTCATCCGGCAATTGTAATTTAATTCCTGTTTTAGTGAAATACTCGTTTGGAAGCTATGTCAATTTACAAATTGGTACCGAGAGTACTGTTTCTAATACTTATGCACTGTGTTGGTGGGTATGGAACGACAATTCTGGATAAAAACATTCTTCTATGCATTTCGCACGTGTATAGTACATATTGTAGAAGGCGTACCACAGCAGCTACTTTTGGACCGTAGTAAATATGATGGTCTATTTACTTATGACGTTCAGAGATTAACAGATAGAAGGCTCGGCAAGGCTCGAAAGCCTTAACTGAACAGCTCAATGACAGGCTCCAAAATATACAGGAAAAGCTCAATGACAGGCTCCAAAAATTACAGGAAAAGCTCAATGACAGGCTCCCAAGCTTTACAGGAACAGCTCAATGACAGACTGCCAAACTTTACAGGAAAAGCTCAATGACAGGCTCCCAAGCTTTACAGGAAAAGCTCAATGACAGGCTCCAAAAATTACAGGAAAAGCTCAATGACAGGCTCACAAGCTTAACATGAAAAGCTCAATGACAGGCTCCCAAGCTTTACAGGAAAAGCTCAATGACAGGCTCCCAAGCTTTACAGGAACAGCTCAATGACAGGCTCCCAAGCTTTACAGGAAAAGCTCAATGACAGGCTCCCAAGCTTTACAGGAACAGCTCAATGACAGACTGCCAAGCTTTACAGGAAAAGCTCAATGACAGGCTCCCAAACTTTACAGGAACAGCTCAATGCAGACTCCCAACCCTTACCGGAACTGCTCAATGAGAGACTCCTAAGCCCTACCGAAACAGCTCATTGACAGACTTTCAAGCCTTACCCGAAAAGCTCATCGACAAGCTCCCAAGTCTTACCGGAACTGGTCAATGGTAGACTTCCAGGCCCTAAAGGAACAGCTGATTGACAGACTCACAATCCTTACAGGAACAGCTCAGTGATAGGATCCCCAGCCCTAATGGAACAGCTCAATGATAGGCTCGCAAGTCTTACAGGAACAGCTCACTGATAGACTTCCAGCCCTAAAGGAACAGCTCATTGACAGACTGCCAAGCCTAACCTGAACAGCTCATTGAGAGGCTCCAAGCCTTACCTGAACAGCTCATTGAGAGGCTCTAAGCCTTACCTGAACAGCTCATTGAGAGGCTCCAAGCCTAACCTGAACAGCTCATTGAGAGGCTCTAAGCCTTACCTGAACAGCTCATTGACAGACTGCCAAGCCTAACCTGAACAGCTCATTGACAGGCTCCAAGCCTTACCTGAACAGCTCATTGAGAGGCTCTAAGCCTTATCTGAACAGCTCATTGACAGGCTCCAAGCCTTACCTGAACAACAGTTAGAACAATTGAATTAGAAATAAACTTGTTCTCTATTTTTCTATTCTTTTCTTGAAATACAGGCTGACCAATAATAGTGTAGGTTTATAATTTGATAGTAGACATTCAGCGTATTTATGTTAGAAACTGTGGAAGAAAAGAAAATATTTTCACAATGTACAATAATGTCAACTTTGCCGATAATCGTTTTTGATGGTATTTCTTGTAATGTCTCGTCTTACATAAAACGTTAAGGCAGAAATACAGTGGATGTGGTCAGCTCAGAGATACACCTATAATGTTCCGTTACGTCCCGGTTCTTTATTTGAGGCCGAGACATTTCTTTCAGCTGACGTAATTTTTATGGCGGATGCCGTCAATGAATAACAAGACGCTCCCCCTTCCGGAACAACTCTTTATCCTCAGATATTTACAAGGACGAATCTCCTCGTAAATCTTTCATTCTAACAGTCCATTGTAGAATCAGTGGAAACCATTAAAGGTTTAGAGCTGACAGTTATGTTAGCAGGATTTTGTAGGTGGACAGAGTTGTTCCATATAAAATACAGAAATGAGATGTTATTACTCTTAACCTTCAAACCACTAAGTAGGGACGAACAGGAAATGAAAATAAACCATGAATATTAAATCGCTATACTGATATCCTCAGGTGTATCGTCACACACTGTTGTAATTGCCTTCTAATTTTATATCAGAATCAGGTTGAAATCAGATTGTTGGTGAATATGGTAATTAATTTTTTAGTTTGTGAAAAAGGAGTGGTAAAGCGAGAATTTAATGTCTTTCTAGTTGGAAGTCACCATCCGCTCTGCAAGTGATTATGACATCATCTTATATGTATGGAGATTACCGCTCTGTCGGCAAAGATATGGGAGATTTTTCCATAACTAAACAAATATTTGGTACCTTTTTTAGTGAAAGTTTCGCGACAATGTGCTAACAAATATATACGGACGAGGAGATAATTACGTCACCGTATTCCTAGTAGGGTTTCCTTTGATCTTGTAATTTACGTAATTTAATGGATTTCAAGCGTCTCTAGTCGTCAGGCACAGTATGATCCGCATGCAGTTTTTAGAGGCCGTTGTCACCACGCAATTTTGTAATTTCAAAGTCTTTTTTTTTTTTTACCGGATAAATTGTCATCAGATGGAAAGATAATCTTCACTTGGTACATATTTTAACCTAATTCTATTTTGAAATTTTTATTACAAATTGCGTCGTTATTACAAATTGCGTGGTGACAGGGCGTAGTATTTTTAATCCCGTCAATGGCTTGGGAAAAGAAACCAATAAAAACCCAATAAAATATTTGATCTGTGCCAAGTCCGTTGCTGAGATCTATCGTCACTGAAAAACTTGTCCGGGGACGGTGTGACAGAAAATGTGTTGCCTATAAAATAAGTTGCTAAATGGGCGTTTACGCATGCGTCAACATTTCAGACGGGCTTGCTGTACACCGGCACATCGGACCCACGTTCAGCCCAATTCTTGTTACGTCGCTTGCAGACTGTGATACATGGGAAGACATTTTCCTGGTCAAACTGTCGAATAACTCAAGACAGGAGCTATTTATATGTGATATTTGATAGTGTCCCGATATGTCATTACCTGGGAGTTACTTACCTATAATTTAAGTACATTTCGTATGTTGGAACACACATGTGAATACATCATCTACAGCAATGGTGCACATTAGCCCGAGTTTTCTCTGGCCCTGACACCATAGGGGCCCTACACCAGACATGGTGTCAGGGCCAGAGGAAACTCGGACTATGGTGTACATATGTATTGACTCATATGTATGGACTCATACCTAATATAATATTGATGTGATTTGTATCTATCCAATCGTCCTACTAACAATGTCAATGGATAATGCCGGACAATTGACCATTACCGGGATGATAATTAAAGCCGTGACGCAATGGTCAAGTACATGGATTTCTCGCCTAAACTATTAAGGGCCGTAGATCGTGAGAACCAGGCAAGGCACGAGACGGTGTACTGCCACCTTCGATCAAATGTTCTAAATTAGATATTTGATTTTGTAACATAATCAATTTGGGACAAAATTAAATAGTTCATTAATTTTAAGATTATAATAATAAAACATTTAAATATTAAGTTTGTCATCAAAGCTTATGGTGGTGGACTTATACCGACCTGACATTTAAAAAGCATTTTATGAATTGATAAAAGTAATACATATATCAACGTGTTATAGTTAAATCAAAGGGTGACAACTCCGTAAGAAATTTTAGGAACGCAATGATTCGTCTGGTAAAACATTCCTCTGGTTTTTAGGTCATGTGACAGGAAGGGTCAGGATATAACATTTATCCATTGTGTTTCTTCCGTCGACATGCGCCGTGCGCCGTCCGTTGTGCGCCGTCCGTTCTGCGCCGTGCGTAAACTTTAGTTTCAAATCGCTACTCCTCCTTCATGCCAAAGCGGATTTCCACCTAATTTGGTCTGAAATATCATTGGGGGAGGGATGGGAATCATAATTTGTATGAATGAAGCTGGTTGGAACTCTAGGGACAGATGGGCAAGGCCGTAAAAAGGAACTTAGCTGATCATCTCCTAGGAATTAAAGTTCGTAGGGGCAAACAGAGGGGCCCTAAAATCGGGAAACAAGCTCAAAATTGTCTTTAAATGTTTCCTAATGCTACCATAAGAAAAAAAAATTCTGTGATTTTACTGAAAGTGGCATTAACATAAATTGATCATTGTCCCTAATGTAAGGCTTAAGTTTGTAGCTAGATGAACGTTAAAACAAAACGATGGGTATCGGACACGAACTGTTTTATCCCTTACGGTTCGCGTTTCTCAGGAACTGAGATTCTGTGAGGTACTGTTTGTGTCCTTGGACTAGATATTTTATCCAATTCGCTAAAGATTATACGGCGATTCTCCCGTAATCCACCACAAAGGGACTCGATCAACCTCAAAATGACCCTGCCTGTTTACAGGGCGACCATCGTCTAAATCTGGGATTACATCGACTCCGCTCGGGACCCCAGGAATATTACATGACAAAAAGGGAGGTACACAACTAGCCATTTGTTTATTTCTTTAGAAGGTCACAGAAGAGCGACCACCAACTCCAAAGTATGTTAATGTAACGGCATGGCGACCTCAAACATTTGTTTAGTGTACAATCAACAAGGAGGTGTTGTTTTATAACATGACTGCAAAGAGCAGCAGTAAACGTAGCCTGGACAGTCGCGGATGTGGGGTGATCAGCATTGTAACATATACCCTACATACACGCGTGTAGAAATGTAGCGGGACTGGACTGGGTCGATCATCGGTGACCAGGTAGCTCAATTGGTAGAGCATCCGGCTAGTGTTCGGAGGTCCCGGGTTCCAATCCCGGTCTGTTACAAAATTGGCGCCAATTTTGTAACAGGAGAGGAGAAAATGTAGCGGCCAGACCGGGGTTCGAACCCGGGACCTCCGAACACTAGCCGGATGCTCTACCAATTGAGCTACCTGCTCACCTCTGATCGACCCAGTCCAGTCCCTCTACAGAAACACTCTTTACATCACAACAAATATTTCTATACAAAACACAAACTCTCTGATAGCTTCATATACATTAGTTTATTCCATTTTTTCAAGAACAACTCTGGAATCAAACTTTTTGTAGTATGAGTGATCTGCAGGAGATTCCATAATGTTACAAGTGCACTGGCCAATCATACTTCTTGTTTTAAGTCTACCGACTCGTTTGTGACCAATGAGAACACTTGATGCAAGTCCAATGGGTACAATCTGAGTACTGATGAATATTGAAATAGACGGATGACATTGTTACAGCAAATACAGTTAGTGGCTCATGTTGCGTATCGAATTTTTCGAGATCCTTGAAAATCTATTATTATGCATTCATTATCATTTCCACATCTGGAAAACATTGGGGTTTTTTCTGAAGAATCTCCGGGTAGTTCCCGGTCGTTAGTTTCCGCCAAGCCCCAAGACGCCATATCGCGTACAAAAGGAGTCCCTAGCTCCTCGGGAATTTTGAGAGCTTGCATGAAAAGCTCGATGATGTCCAAATGAATTTTAAATTCAATTAAATTAGTAATTTAGAAGACATCTAGGCGGATAAATCGTTCAGAGAGCGATTGAGACGATTTTTTTTTTGATTTTTTTTTACTCAGGTTCGAAATTATTTCATGGAAATTTACATTTTGTGTTTGCTCCCTGCTATAATGTATTGACTCAACTGTACGTCAAAATCGCCAACCCTTTCAAACAATATTAGCACTAATGTAATATTCGATCATGATCGCTGACAAATATAAGGCAGGCTCCAAAATCCAGATCTAGTTCCGGTTCCTCGTAACCAATGGTAACATGGTTTCGAACATATACTTCCACAGGATGTTGTACAGCATTTCTCGACTCCGGGGCAGTCCTGATCTGAACCACAATCCACACTACATAATAGTTCCCTCTGGAGATGCCAAGGGCAGGTTCCGGGTTTTCTGGACACATCTGAGTAATACATCAAATGGAAAGGTTAAGATGATATTAAAAACTAGATTATTTCCCCCAAGACATCCTCTCCAGCCTACGACCATCGATTTCTGTTGAGATAACGAGATAGGTAAAACGGTAAGTTATATTGTGTCACAAATGCGACAAAAACACAACAAAACTACCCCCCCCCCCCCCCCTAAAAAAAAAAAAATTAATTAATTAAAAAATATACCCCCCCGAAAAAAACCCAAAAAATAATAAATTAAAAATTAAATTGAAATACATACATACTTCTTATCTCAAAAGAATACATTGATAAAGTGTATATATTCTAAGTTCAAATCCAAAAGTTGTGTAAAGACATCATTAAAATATCTCTGTTTAAAAACAGCATCACGGCTGGACTTTCTGATATTTTCATTTAACCTGTTTAATGAATTGTGTACACAGATGAACGTTTAGAATAACTTGTTCTTGCATTTGGAATATAAAACTTGTTGGAGACTGAAGACCTTGTACCCCTTTAACAAACATCTCTGACATAGAACATATTACTTAAGACATTTAGAATATCCTCATGTAAAATTTTGTAAGCAAGAACAGCTTTCCTAAAATTAAATAATCACTTTTGTCCCCTTCAGCCACCTGTCAGGGTTTCAATAAGTATTTGAGTAACTTTGACCATTTGTCGATAACTAGCCACTCCCGCTCTGGTCAGGTACCGGTCAGTAGCTAATTGTTCTGATTAGAAAAGTGACGGTCAGCTTTTGCCAATAGTCAATAAGATGACCAAACAATGTCCGAGTGCAACCTTGACCGGAAACAGTGGTCAATATTCTCGTGCTTGTCAATCAATCTCGAGCTCAAGGTATACCGTTACATGAGATGTGACATATGGTGTCCAGCTTTGGTCAAGGATTTCGTTATCGACCATTCATCTCCATTTGCTTGTTTACTTCAAAACAAATGTCTCTTGGGGTTATCGAGTTCAGGAAGGGAAGGGACCCAACCTGCTCCAGTAGAGCACGGATATTTAGTGTGATATCGCAGTGGTGATTACAGGTTACCAAGCAACACATTTTGATATTGACGAATCATTTCTTTTCTTTTATGTGACAGTCAATTAGCAAATACCAATGGCCAGAAGAAATATCATTTTTATAGATATTATTTTTTATTTCATATCATGTAGAATATATATTCCACGGGTTAACACCACCTCCCTGGAGCATGCCTGCTATCACAAATGTACAATGCGACTATAATGCAAATACCCTAAGAGGCTGCTGATGTGAGTGTCCCGCAGAATCTGAACTTCTGCGCCTTAGAACTATCCATATCGCAATGACGTTTGGCAGGAAGTGTGTTGCAATGAGGTGTTACGTTAAACAGCTTGGCCGAGAATTTTTTCCATGGCCAACATTTTCTTGACCTTCAACTAGTTTTGCCATTGAAGTTGACCTTAATCGAATACCAATAATTGACTAAATGACTTACGACAGCCGTTTGATCATATTTTAAGTTTCTTTGTGGACATGCCATTCACATGACCTTACAAACTTTCTATAGACTGTTGTGAATTTGTAAGATTAAGATTGGTCAGTGGACAACAATCAAGACCTTGTAACGACCTCGTTTTGACAGTTAACCTACTTTGAAGAGGTCCTCGACACGTGCGTCCACATCCATTAAAACAACACTTCTCCTCTCCCCGACAGTCGCCGTCTCGTCTACACTGCGTCACACAGGGGGCCGCCGCCATTGGCATTGGACAATGACCCGGTCGCCGGCTGGCAAGTCCACTGTCCACACCTGTGTAGCAAACAACGATGGATACTAAACAGGAGTATCTTCTGGGAATCGAACTTAGAGCTACCGCTTTATCAGACCTACTGATCAAAATAATACCAACACATACCGGAACTTATTGACAGGGGAGAAACTCCTACATTCACACGCAAACAATATTAGTACAAATGGGAGGTAACTCTGGTTCAATTACTGGAGATCTAGTCATTCGGGTATATTCGGGCTTGATCGGAACCAATTTATCACACTCGTGGACAGGGAAAATTATGATTATTTACTTATACACATAGGGGCTCGTGGTAGGGGAGATAATAGTTACTTACCTACACACACAGGGACTCGTGGACAGGGAGGGTAGTCACTTACCTACACACACAGGGACTCGTGGACAGGGAGGGTAGTCACTTACCTACACACATAGGGACTCGTTGATAGGGAGGGTAGTCACTTACCTACACACACACAGGGACTCGTGGACAGGAAGGGTAGTCACTTACCTACACACACAGGCACTCGTGGACAGGGAGGGTAGTCACTTACCTACACACACAGGCACTCGTGGACAGGGAGGGTAGTCACTTACCTACACACACAGGCACTCGTGGACAGGAGAGATAATAGTTACTTACCTACACACACAGGCACTCGTGGACAGGGAGGGTAGTCACATGTACTTCTTACGATTCGACATGTTGCAGATTCTCCGCATTCCAGATCCTGAAATGTGGACATTCACTAAAAAATCGAGCAAATATCTTGAATATATTGCTATATTCTCCACTATTATTATAGTTACATTCATACGATCGTTTCAATACTATTTTAAATCTCTTCTTGGCATCAATTTTCTTTTATATATTTGATATTTGAACCAATTAAACAATAAATAAAGTCCCATTCAGCAAAATTCAATAATTTACGGATATCTATCATGGGAATAATAGTTGGAAATTGCTATGCTTCAGACAATCACGAGTTAAAAGTTATTCATCCTTAATTGTACTTACACAAGTTACACGGGCGTCAACTAAAACGTCCAATGTATAGAGAATCTGTAACACAAATAAAAACAATTCTCAAAACACCTTTCGAAATATAAAAATTCAGATTTTTTTTATCTTCGCCTATATCTGATACTGCCAAGTACATGTTTCTCGTAAATTGTTACAATACCTACTCTTGTAGATTTATTTCCTAGATACTGTAAACGTACATATTTTAGC
This sequence comes from Pecten maximus, assembly GCF_902652985.1. Lineage (NCBI taxonomy): Eukaryota > Metazoa > Mollusca > Bivalvia > Pectinida > Pectinidae > Pecten > Pecten maximus. The sequence continues at coordinate 52,753,542 of NC_047016.1, read as the reverse complement.
GGTAATTTTATTTTAGCGCTTTTCGCGCTGGAAGCCTTGCGCTAAATTATGATTGCGCTAATTACTTTTTGTACGTTTTATTTCTATAGAAAGTTCTGTGGATGCACTAATTCATCATTGCGCTAACTGGCTAAAATCTGCAAATGAGCTAAAATTTGATTGCGCTAAAATAAGTACGTTTACAGTATCCTGATCGTGAGAATGGCCCGGTGGGTCCATCACTTTAACACACAAATTCGATTACCTGAGCTTCAAGACGACATAACACCTAATACACCTGAAGTCAGTGTTGTACGTATTCCTCTGTCACAGACACAGTGACGTCATAGTGACGTCATAACTGAGCAGGAATACGGAGGCAATGAGAAGCTTCAATCATCCAGAATGGCCGACAGGAAAGTTGAAAAAGACATGGAAATGACAAGCAAGGGAAATAGTTTCTATGATCGCCTATGTTCGCTCTCTGTGACATTTGAAATATGTCATGGCAAAATCGAAGGCTTACCACCAGGTATTTGATTGGTATCAAGATCATTCGCCAAGCTGATCCATTTCTGTTAAAGGTTACAGAGGAGTGACATTCAAGTTCGAAGCCAGTCATGACAGATTCCAGGATGTAGAGAGCGAAAGTTGACGTATCCCCAGAGGTATTTAGGGGATGGTAACGACACAGACAAATCGTGAAACAGTAAGGTCGCCATTATTATCATACATCAAAGGAATGCCTGGGGAAATACCAAGGGAATTACGAAAACATCAACCAACCATGTGACCAAACAACACCACCAAACAAGTGCTAGTGAACTATAAATGGTGTGTTTGACTAAATTCTTCTCAAAAGTTGATAGACGACTTCCACTATGATCATGTTAGGATATCGGGCCGACCATCACTGCGCCATTGAAACGTTCTTTTTAAGAACGCCGATGTAGCGCAGCGGTATAAGATGCGGGCGATTGGGTGCCGTAGATCGTGAGTTCGAGGCCCGGTAAGGGCACGAGTCATAAAGTTGTCTTCCCTTGTCAATTGTGCTACTATGTTATGTATGAAATAATTAGCACAATGTATCATATGCATTATGTGTGGGTGATCCGAAGATAAAGATTTTAATTTCCTGTCGTAATTGTATTCGATGAATAAATATACATATTTTTTAATCAGGAAAAAGCCTTTACAAGTATGGTTCTTGCACGCCACGCCTCTTTCTCAAATCACCATATACTCCATGAACCCATATTTTATTCCTCATAAAAACTTTATAGAGCTCGTTACATTAACATCATCGTTATTACCTTTAATAAAATTCGACACAAGTTTAGATATCGGAATCGGAGGATTGACGGAAATTCGCCTGTATTATAAAACAAAAACAAAAACAAAACAACAAACAAAAAACAAACAAACAAAAAACTGTTTAATAAAAAAAACCAACACTATCCCTGATTGTAATTGATTTTATAATAAAAACTGAACATCGGTGACGTCAGGAGTACTATTTATAACTCTCGTAGCGACAACAAATCTGTTTAACTATGTCAGTACGAACATTTTTAACTTACAATTCAGAAAATAGTCAAAGGAAAACGTCCCATGATTAAAGTGAAATGTCTTTGATTTTCCCCTTTATATACAGTAATATTTTCCTAAGGACAGACCAAGTTACGTAATGGTATCAAGTCATGTTGACGTTAGGGATGTCTGAAATCTGGGCTAGAATACGCCGCTGTTTTATTTGATTGTTCAAACGAAAAACATGATATGAACACCTTTCAATACAAATTTGGCACAATTTGGAGTTAGATACGTAATCAAAAATGAATAGAAGTCACTCCCTGGTACTAAAACTTTCCTGATCGTGTGAGAATCTAGTGGTACTACAATGGTTGCTATAAACAATTAACAAAAGAGGAGTAGTATTTGTGTAATGTGTCGTCAGCAGTGCTCGATAAATACCAACAGTCAATAGTTATTTCCGGAGAACTTTGACCGCGTCCGTATCAATAAATACACATTCCTAAAGTGCAGCATGGGAGTGGATCGCCAGCCACGTGGATATTGACCTGTAACGGACACAGATCGTGATTACTGAATGGACTAGCTGACCACCGTGAGAGTCCAGTGATATCACACCTTTGATTAGGACGTCTACACTGATATGCCTACAGATTGTACACGACCTCGTCAGAATGATACTGCGAAACGTAAAATATTTAAATTCATTAATAAATCTTCGTATAGAAGCTGAAATAGTTTAATGTTTAGTACATGCAGATTATTTTAACACCCATGATGTATATACCACTATATATTAATTCGATCGCAATTATGCTAAAAAAAAAAACAACAACAAAAACCCAGAAAAACAAGAATGCTTAATATCTTTCCTTGGCGAATACCCCCAAATTAAAAATTAAAAAAAAAAAGATCGTAATCTAAGAATCCAACCAGATAACTAAGATATTCTGGCTGGACAATCACAGTTAGCGGAAGAGATCCAAAAGTTGTTTTAGGTATTAGGTTCAGGCTTGACGTCTTGTGTGCTACGTCATTAGGTTCAGGCTTGACGTCTTGTGTACTACGTCATTAGGTTCAGGCTTGGTTAGATACAAGTGCAAGATAGGACTGTTTATAATAAATATAAATCAAGTCATCGTTAAAAGTGTTCTTATATTAATGTAGGATTATCAAATTATAAAATCTAAAGTCTGCAGAAACTCATCCTCTTATTAAATACATTAAAAAAGAAAGAAAATGCAAACACTTTGTTCTGTAAAGAGCCTTATTAGAGCTCGAGTATCAATTTGTTTAAATGGCTAGACGGCGAGAACCACATAATATTATAATATAAAAATATCAAAATCCTTTCTTGTTTTAAAAAAATTATTAGTTAACTATTATAAATTTCCTTTGTGTTCAACACAACATCAACCTTTTTCTTTAACAATCTTGTTTCTCTACGGAAATATTCCCGTGGTGTCGTCGATGAAGCTGAGGACGCTTACGATGTCGGAACTCTTGGTCTTATGAACCTTGTACATTTTCAAGGGTTCCTATGCAAATCTGCATTTTTTTTGTTTGTATTTAGCCCTCGAATTTGAGTAAGAATTATATGTGATTTCGTTATTATGTCGGTATTTTCTGTTTCTATTTGTAGCCATTATCTAAACGAAAGATGAGATATTTCAAATGTTACAAGGTATAGTTGTCGGAGATAGCCAAGAGGACATAACGGGTTTTCCCCATACAATGAGTGCAAACTAAATACTGCCATGGTTTCATAATTATATCTGAGACTTTATCAGATTTAAAAATTATAAAATGTTATATATAATGTCAGGAAAGGATGTATTCCGTAACACAGCACTAAATTATCGATTCCAACCGCCCTCTTTGTTTGTTGCGTAAGTTCACTGAATTCCATATTAGGAAAAGTCTCCGGTTCTTTGCGCCTGTTTCCAATACATAAGAGTAATCTTAGTAAAATCCAGTGGTCTAGATACGAGAAAATATATCCGTCTTATATCCAAACTTGAGCAGATAGACGCGAGTCCTATATTTATATGTAAACATTATTTTTTTTAAAGAAATCGCGGGCGTTTTTCAGATAAACTTCGGTATATAATCATGATTGTGCATGACACGAACGTTTACAAACGTTTTATTTCAATTCTTTTTCATATAAGCTGGCGCGGTCTGGTCAAGCGAATTTTCAAAAAAAAAAGTTGGATTAATTCCATATAAACTCTATGTTTATATGATTCATATGACTTTCCATGCGACCTTTTTCTGTACCAATCTTGTTTGTCTACGGAAAATTTATCACGCTGTCGTCGATGACGCTGAAGACGCTAACGCTATAGGGACACCTGGTCTTATTAACCTTGTGCATTTTCAAGGGTCCCCATGAAGATCTGACTTTTTTTATTTAATCATTCGTCTTGTTTAATATTTAAAGTATTAAAATATGTTAACACTAAGTTTAAAGGACATATATCGTTTCTACTCGTACTTAAATATCCCTTCTTATTTTCTTCAAGGATCTCCGTATCTAAAAAAAATATTTTCCCCTATTTCTCGCTCGTTTTATTGATTTTTAGTTATAATTGTGTTTCGTTATTATGTCGGTATTCTCTGTTGATTCTGAGCTAGAATAACGATTTCGTTATTATGTCGGTATTCTCTGTTGATTCTGAGCTAGAATTGTGGTTTCGTTATTATGTCGGTATTCTCTGTTTTTTAGTTAGACTTGCGGTTTCGTTACTATGTCGGTATTCTCTGTTTTTTTAGTTAGACTTGCGGTTTCGTTATTATGTCGGTATTTTCTGTTATATTTCGATATATGTTATTCACAGATGACCTAAAAGTAACGTAAACCAGTGACACGGATACCTATACTAATTGCAATGGTAGGTATGAAGTGCTGGGCTTAATAGTGGTTAAATGGCACCAAATTATAACGAGAATTATCACAATGAGTATTTATGACGTCGCTAATGTAGCATCATTCATGCTAATGTATTGAATAATTACATGTAGCTTACACGTGTTAATAGCTTTCAGTGAAATTGCCACCTTGTTAGAGAAGTTCATCCTAAAAGTAATATCATATCTACCTTTTAAGTACATGTCACATGTAACAGATAACATGAAGCTTGTAGCAGACGACACGACACTTGTTACAGACGACAAGACACTTGTTACAGACGACACGACACTTGTTACAGACGACAAGACACTTGTTACAGACGACACGACACTTGTAGTAGACGACACGACACTTGTTACAGACGACAGGACACTTGTTACAGACGACACGACACTTGTTACAGACGACACGACACTTGTTACAGACGACAAGATACTTGTACTTGTTACAGACGACACGACACTTGTTACAGACGACACGACACTTGTAGCAGACGATACTTGTACTTGTTACAGACGACACGACACTTGTAGCAGACATCATAGAGCTGTTTCGTCCTTCTAGGACTCGTCAGTGGTGTTAGGGGCATCATACTTCTGTACAATTTTATGATATCTCCAACATCATTGACGAGTCATAGAAGGACGAAATAGCTGTGTGATGTCCCTAACATCACTGACGAGTCAAAGATGGACGAAATAGCTGTGTGATGCCACTAACATCACTGACGAGTCATAGAAGGACGAAATAGCTGTGTGATGCCCCTAACATCACTGACGAGTCAAAGAAGGACGAATTAGCTGTGTGATGCCCCTAACATCACTGACGAGTCAAAGAAGGACGAATTAGCTGTGTGATGCGGTTCGTTAATTGGAGTTCTGTATCTTTATCTAAAGCTCCATTTAAAGGTGCTATTTACTGTTTTTACACTTCAGTATGTCCGTTGCTCTTTACTTTTTCCGATTTCTCGGTGTCACTACGCCGTTTCTCATTTCGATAATCCGACACTAATTAAATTTGACATTGAAAGTTATATAAGACGCTCAATTTCATGCTCTACATACGAAAAAAATACGTTTTCGGATATTTAAACATTGACCGTTGTATATAAAATACAAAATTCTGATATAATATTATATATATCTCACCTATAAATGAAAATAAATTCTTATACATTAAAAAAAGTAATTTTATTTTTTTTACAACAATTGCGAAACTTATATTAATCACGCCTGTTGGCCCGGATGGAAGCGCGCGAGGGGTCTTCTTATGGTGGGAGGAAACAGAGTACCCGGGGAAAACCCACGTGGTCGGGCAGGTGACCCCATACCTTTTCATGTTCGATCGGGGAATCGAACCCCGGCCGCCTAGGTTAAAGGCATACATTTAGTTTGATTAACTCGACATCAAGAAACAGCTTTGTGATTTCTGTTCTAGTTGCAGAACAACTCGTGTCGTTATGAATAGTTATGGAAATTGACATAACAAACCACGTGTTTACACTGCAAAGTCTCCTTCGTCAGAAATTAACAGAATGTATCTTCTTGAATTAATGTAAGCTAAAACCCTGTTTCTAAATCCTTCTAAGTTTAACTAATTACTATACATGTATATGTGCTAGTTAACAAATAAAAGTAAGATTAATTAAAAAAAAAACATAAACACATTAATTATCAAATAATGTAGTACAATAGATATATTAATTAGAATAAGATATATTTCACTTACCGAAAGGATGAATACCCCGATAGGCATTTAATTGTGTTGGTGTATAACTCGTCACACTAAAGATTCGGCGTTGTTCGGAGGACGTCTTGAACACAGGTGTTTGTTCTCTTGTGAAAAAGTCTTATATACGTACCGCAAGCCAATATGACAGAGTGGTTGTTGAGTACAGGCTTGTCTACACGACATAAGGTCCTATCAAATCAATTTATAGATCACTGTCATCTGGCGGTAATAAGTGGGCGGGGCCAACACAGGTCACGTGGCACCGACGTCGGGTACATACGTGACATTACACAGGTATATATCTATGACGTCATCTATAAGGTTAAGACTAAGGTCGCACAAGGCAAACACCCAAGACACGGATAGGTCGGTTATTATATAATAGGTATTACGGGTCAGAGGTTGTAGTATAGTAAATCTTGTGATATGTATTCTTATAATTGTGATTTTTATTGTAAAATTTGGGATTTATATTCAAAATCGTCTGATTTGTATTCTAAATTGAATTATATATATATTGTAAAACTTTTGACTGACTTTGTAAAATTTTACATTCACAGTTTTGCAATTGATATTGTAATATTCGAAGTTCAAATAAAACATTGTGATTTTTGTTATACAGCTTTTGATTTAAATATGCAATGGAAAAGGTCTGTGACCTTAAGTTAACCTTGCTACTGTGTATTTCTTTTAGTAAAGCTGCCTTGTCAAAACTTTATAGGAAATATTGTACGTTATATATGAGAAATCGTGTGATCTGTATTTTTAAAAATTAATTTTCAAACTCTTATTATCTATATTCAAATCTGGGTCATCTTTTTTCAATAGATGTAAACTTTATTTATTTTTACAACAATCGCGAAACAAGTTACATCAAATTATATCAATACTGGTTGTTGGCCCAGATGGAGGCGCGTGAGTGGTCTTATTGTGAGAGGAAACCGGAGCGCACGTGATTGGGCAGGTTACCCCATACTTTCTCACGTCCGACCAGAGAATCGAACCCTGTCCGCCTAGGTGACCACCCGAACACAATCTTATATAATTGATGATTAATAACGAAAATAGCAGAGAATGACCGAAAGAAGGGTTGCTTAATTGTGTCTCCATGTAGTTTATTATAGTCATGTAATATACCAAAATGTCTGGACATGTAGATTATCTTAGTCATGTAATATACCAAAATGTCTGGTATGTAGTTTATTATAGTCATGTAATATACCAAAATGTCTGGACATGTAGTTTATTATAGTCATGTAATATACCAAAATGTCTGGACGTGTATTTTATTATAGTCATGTAATATACCAAAATGTCTGGTATGTAGATTATCTTAGTCATGTAATATACCAAAATGTCTGGTATGTAGTTTATTATAGTCATGTAATATACCAAAATGTCTGGTATGTAGTTTATTATAGTCATGTAATATACCAAAATGTCTGGACATGTAGATTATCTTAGTCATGTAATATACCAAAATGTCATGTAATATACCAAAATGTCTGGTATGTAGTTTATTATAGTCATGTAATATACCAAAATGTCTGGACATGTAGTTTATTATAGTCATGTAATATACTAAAACGTCTGGACATGTAGTTTATTATAGTCATGTAATATACCAAAATGTCTGGACATGTAGTTTATTATAGTCATGTAATATACCAAAATGTCTGGAATGTAGTTTATTATAGTCATGTAATATACCAAAATGTCTGGACATGTAGTTTATTATAGTCATGTAATATACCAAAATGTCTGGACGTGTATTTTATTATAGTCATGTAATATACCAAAATGTCTGGTATGTAGATTATCTTAGTCATGTAATATACCAAAATGTCTGGTATGTAGTTTATTATAGTCATGTAATATACCAAAATGTCTGGACATGTATTTTATAATAGTCATGTAATATACCAAAATGTCTAGACATGTAGTTTATCTTAGTCATGTAATATACCAAAATGTCTGGACATGTAGTTTATTATAGTCATGTAATATACCAAAATGTCTGGTATGTAGTTTATTATAGTCATGTAATATACCAAAATGTCTGGTATGTAGTTTATTATAGTCATGTAATATACCAAAATGTCTGGACGTGTAGTTTATTATAGTCATGTAATATACCAAAATGTCTGGACATGTAGTTTATCTTAGTCATGTAATATACCAAAATGTCTAGACATGTAGTTTATTATAGTCATGTAATATACCAAAATGTCTGGTATGTAGTTTATTATAGTCATGTAATATACCAAAATGTCTGGACATGTATTTTATTATAGTCATGTAATATACCAAAATGTCTAGACATGTATTTTATAATAGCCATGTAATATACCAAAATGTCTGGTATGTAGTTTATTATAGTCATGTAATATACCAAAATGTCTGGTATGTAGTTTATTATAGTCATGTAATATACCAAAATGTCTGGACATGTAGTTTATCTTAGTCATGTAATATACCAAAATGTCTGGTATGTAGTTTATTATAGTCATGTAATATACCAAAATGTCTGGACATGTAGATTATTATAGTCATGTAATATACCAAAATGTCTGGTATGTAGTTTATTATAGTCATGTAATATACCAAAATGTCTGGTATGTAGTTTATCTTAGTCATGTAATATACCAAAATGTCTGTAGTTTATTATAGTCATGTAATATACCAAAATGTCTGGTATGTAGTTTATTATAGTCATGTAATATACCAAAATGTCTGGACATGTAGTTTATTATAGTCATGTTATATACCAAAATGTCTGGTATGTAATTTATTATAGTCATGTAATATACCAAAATGTCTGGTATGTAGTTTATCTTAGTCATGTAATATACCAAAATGTCTGGACATGTATTTTATAATAGTCATGTAATATACCAAAATGTCTGGTATGTAATTTATTATAGTCATGTAATATACCAAAATGTCTGGACGTGTAGTTTATTATAGTCATGTAATATACCAAAATGTCTGGTATGTAGTTTATTATAGTCATGTAATATACCAAAATGTCTGGTATGTAGTTTATTATAGTCATGTAATATACCAAAATGTCTGGAATGTAGTTTATTATAGTCATGTAATATACCAAAATGTCTGGACATGTAGTTTATTATAGTCATGTAATATACCAAAATGTCTGGACGTGTATTTTATTATAGTCATGTAATATACCAAAATGTCTGGTATGTAGATTATCTTAGTCATGTAATATACCAAAATGTCTGGTATGTAGTTTATTATAGTCATGTAATATACCAAAATGTCTGGACATGTATTTTATAATAGTCATGTAATATACCAAAATGTCTAGACATGTAGTTTATCTTAGTCATGTAATATACCAAAATGTCTGGACATGTAGTTTATTATAGTCATGTAATATACCAAAATGTCTGGTATGTAGTTTATTATAGTCATGTAATATACCAAAATGTCTGGTATGTAGTTTATTATAGTCATGTAATATACCAAAATGTCTGGACGTGTAGTTTATTATAGTCATGTAATATACCAAAATGTCTGGACATGTAGTTTATCTTAGTCATGTAATATACCAAAATGTCTAGACATGTAGTTTATTATAGTCATGTAATATACCAAAATGTCTGGTATGTAGTTTATTATAGTCATGTAATATACCAAAATGTCTGGACATGTATTTTATTATAGTCATGTAATATACCAAAATGTCTAGACATGTATTTTATAATAGCCATGTAATATACCAAAATGTCTGGTATGTAGTTTATTATAGTCATGTAATATACCAAAATGTCTGGTATGTAGTTTATTATAGTCATGTAATATACCAAAATGTCTGGACATGTAGTTTATCTTAGTCATGTAATATACCAAAATGTCTGGTATGTAGTTTATTATAGTCATGTAATATACCAAAATGTCTGGACATGTAGATTATTATAGTCATGTAATATACCAAAATGTCTGGTATGTAGTTTATTATAGTCATGTAATATACCAAAATGTCTGGTATGTAGTTTATCTTAGTCATGTAATATACCAAAATGTCTGTAGTTTATTATAGTCATGTAATATACCAAAATGTCTGGTATGTAGTTTATTATAGTCATGTAATATACCAAAATGTCTGGACATGTAGTTTATTATAGTCATGTTATATACCAAAATGTCTGGTATGTAATTTATTATAGTCATGTAATATACCAAAATGTCTGGTATGTAGTTTATCTTAGTCATGTAATATACCAAAATGTCTGGACATGTATTTTATAATAGTCATGTAATATACCAAAATGTCTGGTATGTAATTTATTATAGTCATGTAATATACCAAAATGTCTGGACGTGTAGTTTATTATAGTCATGTAATATACCAAAATGTCTGGTATGTAGTTTATTATAGTCATGTAATATACCAAAATGTCTGGTATGTAGTTTATTATAGTCATGTAATATACCAAAATGTCTGGACATGTAGATTATCTTAGTCATGTAATATACCAAAATGTCTGGACATGTAGATTATTATAGTCATGTAATATACCAAAATGTCTGGACATGTAGTTTATTATAGTCATGTTATATACCAAAATGTCTGGTATGTAATTTATTATAGTCATGTAATATACCAAAATGTCTGGACATGTAGATTATCTTAGTCATGTAATATACCAAAATGTCTGGACATGTAGTTTATCTTAGTCATGTAATATACCAAAATGTCTAGACATGTAGTTTATTATAGTCATGTAATATACCAAAATGTCTGGACATGTAGTTTATTATGGTCATGTAATATACCAAAATGTCTGGTATGTAGTTTATTATAGTCATGTAATATACCAAAATGTCTGGTATGTAGTTTATTATAGTCATGTAATATACCAAAATGTCTGGTATGTAGTTTATTATAGTCATGTAATATACCAAAATGTCTGGACATGTAGTTTATCTTAGTCATGTAATATACCAAAATGTCTGGACATGTATTTTATAATAGTCATGTAATATACCAAAATGTCTGGACATGTAGTTTATCTTAGTCATGTAATATACCAAAATGTCTGGACATGTAGTTTATCTTAGTCATGTAATATACCAAAATGTCTGGTATGTAGTTTATCTTAGTCATGTAATATACCAAAATGTCTGGTATGTAGTTTATCTTAGTCATGTAATATACCAAAATGTCTGTAGTTTATTATAGTCATGTAATATACCAAAATGTCTGGACATGTATTTTATTATAGTCATGTAATATACCAAAATGTCTGGACATGTATTTTATTATAGTCATGTAATATACCAAAATGTCTGGACATGTAGTTTATCTTAGTCATGTAATATACCAAAATGTCTGGTATGTAGTTTATTATAGTCATGTTATATACCAAAATGTCTGGACATGTATTTTATTATAGTCATGTAATATACCAAAATGTCTGGTATGTAGTTTATTATAGTCATGTAATATACCAAAATGTCTGGTATGTAGTTTATTATAGTCATGTAATATACCAAAATGTCTGGTATGTAGTTTATTATAGTCATGTAATATACCAAAATGTCTGGTATGTAGTTTATTATAGTCATGTTATATACCAAAATGTCTGGACATGTAGTTTATCTTAGTCATGTAATATACCAAAATGTCTAGACATGTAGTTTATTATAGTCATGTAATATACCAAAATGTCTGGTATGTAGTTTATTATAGTCATGTAATATACCAAAATGTCTGGTATGTAGTTTATTATAGTCATGTAATATACCAAAATGTCTGGACATGTAGATTATCTTAGTCATGTAATATACCAAAATGTCTGGTATGTAGTTTATTATAGTCATGTAATATACCAAAATGTCTGGTATGTAGTTAATCTTAGTCATGTAATATACCAAAATGTCTGGTATGTAGTTTATTATAGTCATGTAATGTACCAAAATGTCTGGTATGTAGTTAATCTTAGTCATGTAATATACCAAAATGTCTGGTATGTAGTTTATTATAGTCATGTAATGTACCAAAATGTCTGGACGTGTAGATTATAATAGTCATGTAATATACCAAAATGTCTGGACATGTAGTTTATTATAGTCATGTAATATACCAAAATGTCTGGACATGTAGTTTATTATAGTCATGTAATGTACCAAAATGTCTGGACGTGTAGGTTATTATAGTCATGTAATATACCAAAATGTCTGGACGTGTAGATTATAATAGTCATGTAATATACCAAAATGTCTGGACATGTAGTTTATTATAGTCATGTAATATACCAAAATGTCTGGACATGTAGTTTATTATAGTCATGTAATATACCAAAATGTCTGGACATGTAGTTTATTATAGTCATGTAATATACCAAAATGTCTGGTATGTAGTTTATCTTAGTCATGTAATATACCAAAATGTCTGGTATGTAGTTTATTATAGTCATGTAATATACCAAAATGTCTGGACATGTAGTTTATTATAGTCATGTAATATACCAAAATGTCTGGACATGTAGTTTATTATAGTCATGTAATATACCAAAATGTCTGGACATGTAGTTTATTATAGTCATGTAATATACCAAAATGTCTGGTATGTAGTTTATTATAGTCATGTAATATACCAAAATGTCTGGACATGTAGTTTATTATAGTCATGTAATATACCAAAATGTCTGGACATGTAGTTTATTATAGTCATGTAATATACCAAAATGTCTGGTATGTAGTTTATCTTAGTCATGTAATATACCAAAATGTCTGGTATGTAGTTTATTATAGTCATGTAATGTACCAAAATGTCTGGACGTGTAGGTTATTATAGTCATGTAATATACCAAAATGTCTGGACATGTAGTTTATCTTAGTCATGTAATATACCAAAATGTCTGGTATGTAGTTTATTATAGTCATGTAATATACCAAAATGTCTGGTATGTAGTTTATTATAGTCATGTAATATACCAAAATGTCTGGACGTGTAGGTTATTATAGTCATGTAATATACCAAAATGTCTGGTATGTAGTTTATTATAGTCATGTAATATACCAAAATGTCTGGTATGTAGTTTATTATAGTCATGTAATATACCAAAATGTCTGGACGTGTAGGTTATTATAGTCATGTAATATACCAAAATGTCTGGACATGTAGTTTATTATAGTCATGTAATATACCAAAATGTCTGGACATGTAGTTTATCTTAGTCATGTAATATACCAAAATGTCTGGACGTGTAGTTTATTATAGTCATGTAATATACCAAAATGTCTGGTATGTAGTTTATTATAGTCATGTAATATACCAAAATGTCTGGACATGTAGGTTATTATAGTCATGTAATATACCAAAATGTCTGGACATGTAGTTTATTATAGTCATGTAATATACCAAAATGTCTGGTATGTAGTTTATTATAGTCATGTAATATACCAAAATGTCTGGTATGTAGTTTATTATAGTCATGTAATATACTAAAACGTCTGGACATGTAGTTTATCTTAGTCATGTAATATACCAAAATGTCTGGACATGTAGTTTATTATAGTCATGTAATATACCAAAATGTCTAGACATGTATTTTATTATAGTCATGTAATATACCAAAATGTCTGGTATGTAGTTTATTATAGTCATGTAATATACCAAAATGTCTGGTATGTAGTTTATTATAGTCATGTAATATACCAAAATGTCTGGTATGTAGTTTATTATAGTCATGTAATATACTAAAACGTCTGGACATGTAGTTTATCTTAGTCATGTAATATACCAAAATGTCTGGACATGTAGTTTATTATAGTCATGTAATATACCAAAATGTCTGGACGTGTAGGTTATTATAGTCATGTAATATACCAAAATGTCTGGACATGTAGTTTATTATAGTCATGTAATATACCAAAATGTCTGGTATGTAGTTTATTATAGTCATGTAATATACCAAAATGTCTGGTATGTAGTTTATTATAGTCATGTAATATACTAAAATGTCTGGACATGTAAATTATTATAGTCATGTAATATACCAAAATGTCTGGTATGTAGTTTATTATAGTCATGTAATATACCAAAATGTCTGGACATGTATTTTATTATAATCATATTAATATACCAAAATGTCTGGACATGTAGTTTATTATAGTCATGTAATATACCAAAATGTCTGGTATGTAGTTTATCTTAGTCATGTAATATACCAAAATGTCTGGACATGTATTTTATAATAGTCATGTAATATACCAAAATGTCTGGACATGTAGTTTATTATAGTCATGTAATATACCAAAATGTCTGGTATGTAGTTTATCTTAGTCATGTAATATACCAAAATGTCTGGACATGTATTTTATAATAGTCATGTAATATACCAAAATGTCTGGACATGTAGTTTATTATAGTCATGTAATATACCAAAATGTCTGGACATGTAGTTTATCTTAGTCATGTAATATACCAAAATGTCTGGACGTGTAGTTTATTATAGTCATGTAATATACCAAAATGTCTGGACATGTAGTTTATTATAGTCATGTAATATACCAAAATGTCTGGTATGTAGTTTATCTTAGTCATGTAATATACCAAAATGTCTGGACATGTATTTTATAATAGTCATGTAATATACCAAAATGTCTGGACATGTAGTTTATTATAGTCATGTAATATACCAAAATGTCTGGACATGTAGTTTATCTTAGTCATGTAATATACCAAAATGTCTGGACATGTAGTTTATCTTAGTCATGTAATATACCAAAATGTCTGGTATGTAGTTTATCTTAGTCATGTAATATACCAAAATGTCTGGTATGTAGTTTATTATAGTCATGTAATATACCAAAATGTCTGGACATGTAGTTTATCTTAGTCATGTAATATACCAAAATGTCTGGTATGTAGTTTATCTTAGTCATGTAATATACCAAAATGTCTGGACATGTATTTTATAATAGTCATGTAATATACCAAAATGTCTGGACATGTAGTTTATTATAGTCATGTAATATACCAAAATGTCTGGACATGTAGTTTATTATAGTCATGTAATATACCAAAATGTCTGGACATGTAGATTATCTTAGTCATGTAATATACCAAAATGTCTGTAGTTTATTATAGTCATGTAATATACCAAAATGTCTGGACATGTAGTTTATCTTAGTCATGTAATATACCAAAATGTCTGGACATGTAGTTTATCTTAGTCATGTAATATACCAAAATGTCTGGTATGTAGTTTATCTTAGTCATGTAATATACCAAAATGTCTGGTATGTAGTTTATTATAGTCATGTAATATACCAAAATGTCTGGACATGTAGTTTATCTTAGTCATGTAATATACCAAAATGTCTGGACATGTAGTTTATTATAGTCATGTAATATACCAAAATGTCTGGACATGTAGTTTATTATAGTCATGTAATATACCAAAATGTCTGGACATGTAGATTATCTTAGTCATGTAATATACCAAAATGTCTAGACATGTAGATTATCTTAGTCATGTAATATACCAAAATGTCTGGACATGTAGATTATCTTAGTCATGTAATATACCAAAATGTCTGGAGATGTAGATTATCTTAGTCATGTAATATACCAAAATGTCTGGACATGTAGATTATCTTAGTCAGGTAATATACCAAAATGTCTAGACATGTAGATTATCTTAGTCATGTAATATACCAAAATGTCTAGACATGTAGATTATCTTAGTCATGTAATATACCAAAATGTCTGGACATGTAGTTTATCTTAGTCATGTAATATACCAAAATGTCTGGACATGTAGTTTATCATAGTCATGTAATATACCAAAATGTCTGGACGTGTAGTTTATTATAGTCATGTAATATACCAAAATGTCTGGTATGTAGTTTATTATAGTCATGTAATATACCAAAATGTCTGGTATGTAGTTTATTATAGTCATGTAATATACCAAAATGTCTGGACGTGTAGTTTATTATAGCCATGTAATATACCAAAATGTCTGGACATGTAGTTTATCTTAGTCATGTAATATACCAAAATGTCTGGACATGTAGTTTATTATAGTCATGTAATATACCAAAATGTCTGGACATGTATTTTATAATAGTCATGTAATATACCAAAATGTCTGGACATGTAGTTTATCTTAGTCATGTAATATACCAAAATGTCTGGACATGTAGTTTATCATAGTCATGTAATATACCAAAATGTCTGGTATGTAGTTTATTATAGTCATGTAATATACCAAAATGTCTGGTATGTAGTTTATTATAGTCATGTAATATACCAAAATGTCTGGACATGTAAATTATTATAGTCATGTAATATACCAAAATGTCTGGAGTTTATTATAGTCATGTAATATACCAAAATGTCTGGACATGTAGTTTATTATAGTCATGTAATATACCAAAATGTCTGGACATGTAGTTTATTATAGTCATGTAATATACCAAAATGTCTGGTATGTAGTTTATCTTAGTCATGTAATATACCAAAATGTCTGGACATGTAGTTTATTATAGTCATGTAATATACCAAAATGTCTGGACATGTATTTTATAATAGCCATGTCATATACCAAAATGTCTGGAGTTTATTATAGTCATGTAATATACCAAAATGTCTGGACATGTAGTTTATTATAGTCATGTAATATACCAAAATGTCTGGACATGTATTTTATAATAGCCATGTCATATACCAAAATGTCTGGAGTTTATAATAGTCATGTAATATACCAAAATGTCTGGAGTTTATTATAGTCATGTAATATACCAAAATGTCTGGAGTTTATTATAGTCATGTAATATACCAAAATGTCTGGAGTTTATTATAGTCATGTAATATACCAAAATGTCTGGAGTTTATTATAGTCATGTAATATACCAAAACGTCTGGAGTTTATTATAGTCATGTAATATACCAAAATGTCTGGAGTTTATTATAGTCATGTAATATACCAAAATGTCTGGAGTTTATTATAGTCATGTAATATACCAAAATGTCTGGACATGTAGTTTATTATAGTCATGTAATATACCAAAATGTCTGGACATGTAGTTTATTATAATCATGTAATATACCAAAATGTCTGGAGTTTATTATAGTCATGTAATATACCAAAATGTCTGGAGTTTATTATAGTCATGTAATATACCAAAACGTCTGGAGTTTATTATAGTCATGTAATATACCAAAATGTCTGGAGTTTATTATAGTCATGTAATATACCAAAATGTCTGGAGTTTATTATAGTCATGTAATATACCAAAATGTCTGGACATGTAGGTTATTATAGTCATGTAATATACCAAAATGTCTGGAGTTTATTATAGTCATGTCATATACCAAAATGTCTGGAGTTTATTATAGTCATGTAATATACCAAAATGTCTGGACATGTAGTTTATTATAGTCATGTAATATACCAAAATGTCTGGTATGTAGTTTATTATAGTCATGTAATATACCAAAATGTCTGGACGTGTAGTTTATTATAGTCATGTAATATACCAAAATGTCTGGAGTTTATTATAGTCATGTAATATACCAAAATGTCTGGACATGTAGTTTATTATAATCATGTAATATACCAAAATGTCTGGTATGTAGTTTATTATAGTCATGTAATATACCAAAATGTCTGGACGTGTAGTTTATTATAATCATGTAATATACCAAAATGTCTGGACATGTAGTTTATTATAATCATGTAATATACCAAAATGTCTGGACATGTAGTTTATTATAGTCATGTAATATACCAAAATGTCTGGTATGTAGTTTATTATAGTCATGTAATATACCAAAATGTCTGGAGTTTATTATAGTCATGTAATATACCAAAATGTATGGACATGTAGTTTATTATAGTCATGTAATATACCAAAATGTCTGGACATGTAGTTTATCTTAGTCATGTAATATACCAAAATGTCTGGTATGTAGTTTATCTTAGTCATGTAATATACCAAAATGTCTGGACATGTAGTTTATTATAGTCATGTAATATACCAAAATGTCTGGACGTGTAGTTTATTATAGTCATGTAATATACCAAAATGTCTGGACATGTAGTTTATTATAGTCATGTAATATACCAAAATGTCTGGACATGTAAATTATTATAGTCATGTAATATACCAAAATGTCTGGACATGTAGTTTATTATAGTCATGTAATATACCAAAATGTCTAGACATGTAAATTATTATATTCATGTAATATACCAAAATGTCTGGACATGTATTTTATTATAGTCATGTAATATACCAAAATGTCTGGACATGTAGTTTATTATAGTCATGTAATATACCAAAATGTCTGGACATGTAAATTATTATAGTCATGTAATATACCAAAATGTCTGGAGGTTATTATAGTCATGTAATATACCAAAATGTCTGGACATGTAAATTATTATAGTCATGTAATATACCAAAATGTCTGGAGTTTATTATAGTCATGTAATATACCAAAATGTCTGGACATGTAGTTTATTATAGTCATGTAATATACCAAAATGTCTGGACATGTAAATTATTATAGTCATGTAATATACCAAAATGTCTGGACATGTAGTTTATTATAGTCATGTAATATACCAAAATGTCTGGACATGTAAATTATTATAGTCATGTAATATACCAAAATGTCTGGAGTTTATTATAGTCATGTAATATACCAAAATGTCTGGACATGTAGTTTATTATAGTCATGTAATATACCAAAATGTCTGGACATGTAGTTTATTATAGTCATGTAATATACCAAAATGTCTGGACATGTAGTTTATTATAGTCATGGAATATACCAAAATGTCTGGACATGTAGTTTATTATAGTCATGTAATATACCAAAATGTCTGGACATGTAGTTTATTATAGTCATGTAATATACCAAAATGTCTGGACATGTAGTTTATTATAGTCATGTAATATACCAAAATGTCTGGACATCTATTTTATAATAGTCATGTACACGTCTGGACGTGTAGTTTCCTATAGTCTCAAAATCATCAATAATGTGATATAGATTCTGACATCTACAGAGGAACTTCGTCGTTAGATGCAGTAACAAACAATGATAACAACAGCCGTGCCTTATTCTCACCCGTGTCTATAGCAAGCGATAGGGACATTTCTTTGCCTTTATACACGATATACACTGATTCTATTTTGACAAGGTTATCAGCAAAACCAGGTTATCGACCTATACCAGGTTATCAGCAAAACCAGGTTATCGACCTATACCAGGTTATCAGCAAAACCAGGTTATCGACCTATACCAGGTTATCAGCAAAACCAGGTTATCGACCTATACCAGGTTATCAGCAAAACCAGGTTATCGGCTATACCAGGTTATCAGCAAAACCAGGTTATCGACCTATACCAGGTTATCAGCAAAACCAGGTTATCGACCTATACCAGGTTATCAGCAAAACCAGGTTATCGGCTATACCAGGTTATCGGCTATACCAGGTTATCGGCTATACCAGGTTATCAGCAAAACCAGGTTATCGACCTATACCAGGTTATCAGCAAAACCAGGTTATCGGCTATACCAGGTTATCAGCAAAACCAGGTTATCGACCTATACCAGGTTATCAGCAAAACCAGGTTATCGGCTATACCAGGTTATCAGCAAAACCAGGTTATCGGCTATACCAGGTTATCAGCAATACCAGGTTATCAGCAAAACCAGGTTATCGGCTATACCAGGTTATCAGCAATACCAGGTTATCAGCAAAACCAGGTCATCGGCTATACCAGGTTATCAGCAATACCAGGTTATCGACTATAGCAGGTTATCGGCTACACCAGGTTATCGGCTATACTAGGTTATCAGTTATCAGCAATACCAGGTTATCAGTTATCGGCTATACCTGGTTATCAGCAATACCAGGTTATCAGTTATCGGCTATACCAGGTTATCGGCTATACCAGGTTATCAGTTATCGGCTATACCAGGTTATCAGTTATCGGCTATTCCTGGTTATCAGCAATACCAGGTTATCGGCTATAGCAGGTTATCAGTTATCGGCTATAGCAGGTTATCAGTTATCGGCTATACCAGGTTATCGGCTATTCTAGGTTATCAGTTATCAGCAATACCAGGTTATCAGTTATCGGCTATACCTGGTTATCAGCAATACCAGGTTATCAGTTATCGGCTATACCAGGTTATCAGTTATCGGCTATTCCTGGTTATCAGCAATACCAGGTTATCGGCTATAGCAGATTATCGACTATATCAGGTTATCAGCTATACTAGGTTATCGGCTATAGAAGGTTATCGGCTATAACAGGTTATCGGCTATTCTAGGTTATCGGTTATACCAGGTTATCGGCTATACCAGGTTATCAGCAATACCAGGTTATCGGTTATACCAGGTTATCAGCTATACTGGTTATCGACTATAGCAGGTTATCGGCTATACCATGTTATCAGCAATACCAGGTTATCGGCTATACTAGATTATCAGTTATACCAGGTTATCAGCTATACCAGGTTATCAGTTATCGGCTATACCAGGTTATCGGCTATACAATGTTATCAGTTATCGGCTATACCTGGTTTTCAGCAATACCAGGTTATCGGCTATACCAGGTTATCGCCTATACCAGGTTATCAGCAATACCAGGTTATCGGCTATAGCAGGTTATCGGCTATAGCAGGTTATCGGCTATACTAGGTTATCGGCTATACCAGGTTATCGGTTATACCCGGTTATCAACAATACCAGGTTATCGGCTATACCAGATTATCGGTTATACCAGGTTATCGGTTATACCAGGTTATCGGCTATACCAGGTTATCGGTTATATCAGGTTATCGGTTATACCCGGTTTTCAACAATACCAGGTTATCGGCTATAGCAGGTTATCGGTTATACCAGGTTATCGGCTATACCAGGTTATCAACAATACCAGGTTATCGGCTATACCAGGTTATCGGTTATACCAGGTTATCGGCTATACCAGGTTATCAACAATACCAGGTTATCGGCTATACCAGGTTATCGGTTATACCAGGTTATAGGCTATACCAGGTTATCAACAATACCAGGTTATCGGCTATACCAGGTTATCGGTTATACCAGGTTATCGGCTATACCAGGTTATCAACAATACCAGGTTATCGGCTATACTAGGTTATCGACTATAGCAGGTTATCGGCTATACCAGGTTATCAGCAATACCAGGTTATCAGTTATCGGCTAAACCAAGTTATCGGCTATACCAGGTTATCGGCTATACCAGATTATCGGCTATACCAGGTTATCAGTTATACCAGGTTATCGGCTATACCAGGTTATCGGTTATAGCAACTTATCGGCTATACCAGGTTATCAGTTATCGGCTATACCAGGTTATCGGCTATACCAGGTTATCGGTTATAGCAGGTTATCGGCTATACCAGGTTATCAGTTATCGGCTATACCAGGTTATCGGCTATTCTAGGTTATCGGCTATACAAAGTTATTGGTTATACAAGGTTATTGACTATACCAGGTTATCGGTTATACCAGGTTATCGGCTATACCAGGTCATCGGCTATACCAGGTTATCGGTTATACCAGGTTATCGGCTATACCAGGTTATCGGCTATACCAGGTTATCGGTTATACCAGGTTATCGGTTATACCAGGTTATCGGTTATACCAGGTTATCGGTTATACAAGGTTATCAGCAATACCAGGTTATCGGCTATACCAGGTTATCGGCTATACCTGGTTATCAGCAATACCAGGTTATCGGCTATACCAGGTTATCGGCTATACCAGGTTATCAGCAATACCAGGTCATCGGCTATACCAGGTTATCGGCTATACCAGGTTATCGGCTATACTAGGTTATCGGTTATACAAGGTTATCGGCTATACCAGGTTATCGGTTATACCAGGTTATCAGTTATCGGTTATACCAGGTTATCGGCTATACCAGGTTATCAGTTATCGGCTATACCAGGTTATCGGCTATACCAGGTTATCGGTTATACCCGGTTATCGATTATACCAGGTTATCGGTTATACCCGGTTATCGGTTATACCCCGCTATCGGTTATACCAGGTTATCGGTTATACAGGTTATCGATTATACCAGGTTATCGGTTATACCAGGTTATCGGTTATACCAGGTTATATATTATCGGTTATTTACTATACTATGCTTTCGCTGTAGTGAATATTCTCGGACATAGTTGCAAACTCCATTGAACTTGTTAGATTCTGACATTTTCCTGTCAGCAGTAGATAATCAAATGACGGTAACTGATCACCTAATGTTATGACAAAGGAGCGAAAACACGATGGCAAAGGAGCGAAAACACGATGGCGAAGGAGCGAAGGAGCGAAAATACGATGGCGAAGGAGCGAAAACACGCTCCTTTGCCATCGTGTTTTCGCTCCTTTGCCATCGTGTTTTCGCTCCTTCGCCATCGTGTTTTCGCTCCTTCGCCATCGTGTTTTCGCTCCTTTGCCATCGTGTTTTCGCTCCTTCGCCATCGTGTTTTCGCTCCTTCGCCATCGTGTTTTCGCTCCTTCGCCATCGTGTTTTCGCTCCTTCGTCATCGTGTTTTCGCTCCTTCGCCATCGTGTTTTCGCTACTTCGTTCCTTCGCGTTTGGGTCGAAGGAGCGATATTGGAAATTTGGCCCTAACGGAACACCATAGTTTTGTAATGTAATGTGCGATGAAGTAATAAGTAAAGCGGCCGGGAAATGAGCATGGCCGCAACGAAAGGCTATTTCATAAATGTAGGCATATTTCTGACTTACAACACTTATTCATCTACGTAAAGTCTAATATACTGTTGTTACAGAATTTAAAGTACAAAAGTGGTTTGAAGTGATATTGAAAACAAAGAGAGTATAATTAGCATTCCTTTATTTGTTTGCTACCAGATTTGAGCACTGCTTCGGCGCTTTTCACACCATTAGAAGTTAAAATGAACAGAGATTGACGAGTACACAGAAACACATATCACTAGAGAACAAATACGATAAATGTATAGTGATATAAAAAACGAAAAATGTATTAAACTTCAATATAATTAGTGAATACTGAAAACTGCCGAGTAAAGTATTTAACGGTCGACAGTAAAGTATCCTTGTGGCTTCATTTCAATTTTCTTAATATCACTCGCGGATGTAATTTAGATTGCTCTGAATTCCAAAAGTCAAAAAAGCTTCGTTAAAGAAAATTGTTCTGCTGTATCTGCCATTTTGTAATATGGAACATCTGCTTGCCTATTTATATCCATGTTTCTACATGTGTAATTCCAGCTAACCTGCACAGATATGGGGACTATTAATCCATAGTAATGTTCAGAAATAATTATAGATCACACATCGATTTACCACTCAGGTACTGGCCTGCGATACAGTTCTTTGTAACTGGAAGATAAAACATGCAAATTTCATTATCAATCGAAATGCATTGTGGGATGATACAAAGACATACTAGTACGAATTTACATAGGGTTGAGGTCAGAAGGTCATCAGTTTCAACCTCAATTTCTAAACTGATTTCTAATAACGATCTATAAACTGCGTTGTTAATCCGTTCTATGATTGATCTAAAAAACGTTATGAACATTTAGAAATGAACCAGGCTTTCATATTATAAACACAATATATTGCATCACAGCGCATGGCAACTGTACGTTGTTAACATATGTTTACTTCCGGTTTTGAAGAGGATCGAAAACAAAAACTGCGTGTTAAAACACCTACCTAAGGAAAAGAGACACTTAAGAACAACATCAATCAGCAGGCTACGGGTAGTTGTTGTTACGGTTTTTTTTTGTTTTTGTTAAAAGTTTTTTAACCCAATGAATTAGAACCTTTGTCTTTCGATTAGTACAATTTGAAAGCGCAGTTTATGATCATTTGATAACCGCATACCACATTACTCTAAACCCTCAAAGTTATATTACTAATTGTATTTTCAACCGCAATTAACTTTACTTAAAACTTTCACAATAAATATGATAAAACAATTCATTTATATGTTTTCAAGACTCTAAAAGCTGTATTACTCTGACCGTTTCAAAGCAAATAGGTGAGGTTTGTTTAACTTATGATATACGAAGAAACCGAAAATAAAAGTCGAAAAAGTATACTTGCATGCGCACGTGAAACTCTTCTTTTGACGTAAGTACTAATTGTTTGGATTTCAGATTATGCAAAAGTATAAAAGGTATCCTAGAAAATTACTGTGACAAATTTCAAAGCAATGGGGCCTCAAAAACACATGGAATCAACGATTATCTCTGACCTCTTGAGGATGTACATACGACATTTCTCACCCGCACATTACATTGCATGTACAGCGTGGTGATTGATGTTTTCCTAAATCAAATTCGAGTTAATTATTACCTCGCGGGGCTGTCATTTGTCCTGTCCCAGTAATTCAATGTTCTTTGTTGTTTGTTATCAAAGCAGTACGATTAAAAAAACAACAACCTTGTTTTGTTGTTTATAGATATAATACTTCGTCAAACTTCACAATCCCTTATAGATTTATCTTGATTTTAATCCTTTAAAATCTACTCATTTACAACAACAATTCATCTGTAAATTATATAATAAACATCTAAAAATAGAACGTGAACCAACATCAACATCCCCGGGTGATTAACAGAAAGGCATTGATTTGTTTATCAAATACCGAGAAGTGTGATGACTCTATAAGTTGTAGATGATGTGCCCACTCCTTTTCTATGCCTTAACGGCAGTGACCATTTCGCGCCCAATCGACTTCGGGCTTCTGATGTGTGGCCTTGATCGCCCATCTACCCTTCTATAAAATAAAGCTGTCTGCGCTTGCGTGTACGACATATTTCCCTCGGCTCATTTACATATAGAGATTGGAGCACCGCATTAGAGATTGTACATTTTTGGTAAGATAGCAGTAAGCAGTCTTAGCTAGATGTTGTGTATATAACACAAAAATATTTTGCATTAGTAATATTTATCTGATTCAAGTTTCCATCACTTTGTCCATATACATGTACATATGTAATACATATATACGTTTTTGTGCCTTGTCATTAAACGATTTTAATGAAAAAAATATATCATATATTGGGTTGACATATATTTCTTTTTTTTGTTGATTTAGTTGAATTATTTCCTAGTTGAATCATATCAAATATCATTTGTTTAAACTGAATTAACTAAAATGTTCAATTTAGAAATAAAATTCGTTATTCGTTTATGTAAACATATTTAAATTATTTCATAACAAATCTTTATTGAAGCATTTTTGAGAAGATTTTATTGTAATTGTGAACATTTGAGGCCGTAATTCTGACTGATAAAATGAAGACACATTTCATTAGCACAGAAAATGGCCGACAGCAACCAGAAAAAAATACCAGACTGCTATAAAGGATAATAAGGGGATTCCCCATTATCCTACATCTCCAGTATCACTGGTCCCCAGTTCATTATACATCCCATGGCTTGTAAACAGGAATGTGTTTATACTTTAGGTAGGACAGTCGATCTTATGTTTTGTATTACCCTGAGTAACGAGTCAATAGGCCTCTCTCAAATTATATGCATGCCTAACATTCCTATCTCAGAACGAGGCTAAGTGAGTACAGCCACTGTAGCAACGCATACACAATGGCTTCCAGTCAAGCTACATGTAGCAAAAACAAACAACATTATTGTGCTCCAAATTGTGTATCCAATGGAAGTTATGTGATTCTATTCATGTTTACCATATTCCAAAAGATGAGGATATCAAAAAGCAGTTGATTGTAAAAATAAGAAGAGATGAAGGGCCATTATTCAAGGTAGGTTAGCCTTCACCTAATACATGTAAACGCATACTATGGTCAATCATTTTCCCTTTCTTGTTATTTTTTCTGCAAGTGATCAGTACATGTCAAGTCATATATAAAACAACAATTGCAAGCAGTTCAAGTATTTCGTAAAATATTTTATTAAACATAATATAAGTGTTCAGTTTAATACCGTGAATATCATAGTAAATGTGCAGGTTGATATATATATATACGTATATTATAGATTGCATACATATAACAAATGGATAATATACATGATTTTGATAAATCAAATACATTTTACAGGTATTAAAGTCAACAGTCGTTTGTTCCAAACACTTTAGGCAAGATGACTTTAAAAGCTGGACGCATGTGAGGAAACTTTTAAAGCAAGGAGCCATTCCATCAGTATTTAATTGGAATGATAAACCAAAGACCAGGCAAATTTTGAAAAGGAAAGGTCCATCTCCACTAAGTCAACCAATGCAAAGGTAAATATCAAATGATTATGATACAAAAACATTATTTAATATAGTAAATATGGATATGTATTTAAATTGCACATAATTCTAACACAGTTATTACATATATACGTATACCTTCAATATGCATGTAGTGTGTACATGTTCTTTATATTACAGTGATGTTACAATGTGTATTGAGACACAAGTGGAAGAAGAGTGTAGTAAAGATAACACAGAATCAGAAGAAAGCAGGACAAAAAGGAGGAAAATAGAGACAGATTTGGAAACAGCCAAAAACAACATAAAAAATCTTGAAGAACAACTGTCTGAAAAGGAGAAAGAGTTGACATGCTTACGTCAGCAGTTTAGCATTGAACAATTTTGTGTAAATAGATTTTCAACAGATGATTCTACACAGGGTTTCAAACATATTTACTTTTTCTTAGCTTTTTATGTATACTGCAGAGTGCATATTATAAAAGTAGGGAAGCTATTAGTCTAAGTGGTAGAAAGCGTTCTATGTTGCTCATTGACGAGCTTTTCTTATTTTTATGTCGCCTTTGTGCAGGATTATTAGAACAAAATCTGAGTGTTCGATTTTCATCAAATATATTTAAAACATACTCATTTTCTATTTTTTTGCTGAACACCCTAAAGAGAGCCTTGTGGTATTTTACCAAATTTTGATTCTACCGCTGGTACGTTCTTTTGTGTTAAAGAAGGGAGAATCAATGAATCAAGTGGTACTGAAGATAGACTTCCATACTTTGTGTCCCATTTAACATTTTCTGAAGCTATCAGTCCATAGATGTTTCGGCGTGTTGTGAGACACAAAATCCATCGTTATCTTGTCTTACATTTCCTCATTGTATACTGACCCGATTCTACAAGTGTTTTTGTGACTCTACATTGTTTTTCAGATAAAGCAGTGCATATTTTAAAACTAATATTCATTCCATGTGTCATAATGGTTCACGTGATGTATATTCGACTTATCGGTATTGAGTAAAGATCATTGCCTTTTTATCTAAAGCCAATTACTTAACTGTGTATGTATGTATAAATCTATTTGTTTACTCCGATGGTTCACTGATATTTAATTGCGGTGATTGTTCCTGTCGGGAGAGATAAAACTGAAGCTCGGTGGGAAACTGGCGTGCTACTTGTAAAAAGATGAGAAACATTCCTGAATACCTTACACTGCGGTTGCTGGGTTAGAGAACGAAGGATCGTCACACACAAATGACTAGTACATTTTACCTTGACAAAAGTAACTGATCCTTTTTGAAGGATCCATCTTACAAAGGCCCTGACTGTCCACCTCAAATGGACCAACCACTCATTTGTGAATTCATCTCATAAAGGTCCTGACTGTCCACCTCGCCCACCTCAAAACAACCAACCACTCACTTGTTGAACTATCTTATAAAGGCCCTGACTGTCCACCTCAAATGGACCAACCACTCACTTGAGGATCCGTCTCATAAAGGCCCTGACTGTCCACCTCAAAACAACCAACCACTCACATGTAGAACTATCTTATAAAGGCCCTGACTGGCCATGTCATATGAACCTGAACCACTCATTGGTGTACCATCCAAGCAGACACAATATCTAACATGTTCGATCACTTGCTGCTCATTTTAAGATGAATGAGAAGGCTACGTCTGATCTCTTTATGACAGCTTAGATATTTTATGTCCATGAATTCAAAAAAAGAAGAGAAAAATGACAGAAAGAATGGGAAAAACAGAAAAATGGAAAAACTCAAATCTTTCAAGCTAAATGACGAGCCCCATTTGTTTCTGGTGCTGACACTTGCAAGAACTTTCGTTTTTTTATATATTGATATTTACATT
Organism: Pecten maximus; assembly: GCF_902652985.1. Taxonomy (NCBI): domain Eukaryota; kingdom Metazoa; phylum Mollusca; class Bivalvia; order Pectinida; family Pectinidae; genus Pecten; species Pecten maximus. Next base: position 52,725,257 of record NC_047016.1, on the reverse strand, counting down.
TGAATGTTCTTTGAAATTGGAATTGGCGTAGAGCTCAAAGAATGGCGCCATCAGACTTGACGATGGTAATGTTGACTGAACGTTCACACCAACAGGAACGTCGTAAAAATGACGTCGGGAAACTGAATCAAGCAACGTTAAAATTTCTTTATCTAATCGAGGTGTGAAATCGAAACTAGGTCCGCTGTTTTTAAATGAAAAGAAACAAGAATTCGACTTAAGGGACTAACCAACCAATTGTTTTTCCATAGACTTTAGTGTTAGCGTTTTGGGGTATTTCATTCAAATTCTTGAATTCAATATGACAATTATGGTTTCCAACAAATGTTTAGGGTCTGATATAACACCTAATAAAAAAAAAGGTGGGTCCTTCAGCTCAAATTTTCTCCAGGGTAGCCATTTTGAAAATGGGTGAATTTCGCAGTAAAAATTCTCAAAAATATTAAATGCTTACCTGTTAATTATTATTACCTGAACTGCTGGGGAAAAAATCAATCGGACTTACGAAATTTATATCAACATCTCTTATTGATAGTTACCTATCAGGCTACATATCTATTTTCTTACTTCATAACATACTGGCCAATCAGTGGCTGCCAGACATTTTATCCTTGGCTCAACTTTTTATATATACACAGGGGATGTTTCAAAAATCTGTTTTATCAATTGGTTGGTTGTCCCTATGTAGGATCTTTATCCAAAGCACTGACTATTATTTACTACATATAAATATTATATTTTTTTTTGTTATGGTTAAACATTTCGTGACTATCTTTGCTAAATATAGAAACAATATCTTGTTATTTCTCCTGGATATCAATAAAAGTACCGAGAACAATTGAAGTATATCTATATCCGTGTATTTTACCAGATTTAATATTCTCGTGACCGCCCATTCCTTAAAAAAATAATCAACCTCGTCCTCTTAACGACCGGGCACCATTGGACGTTTCTGGAATAAACGATAAAAAGTCATCCTTACGTGATATTTGTTGACGATCCATCGTGTCTTTTGGTTATAAATGTTTGTTTTATTTCATCTTAAGAAAATTAATGAAAAAATCCGTTAATAACATAAAACATTTATTAGGTTTCTACGATATTTGCGGTTTTACTGATTAAATTGAAAATATCAGACCTAACCAGTGGATATTTCGTTTAAATCTATTTCATAGCTTCCTCTAAATATCGCGTTACATTTAACGAGAGACCGATAGGAGCTATCACAAAGATACACTTTATAAGCTTTACAAATTTCCTTGGTCAACATAGTTTTATTGTTTTCAAAATCTCGGTCAATTCTAGCCCTGGCGAATAGAGAGTACACTAAGTACATACAAACCAAGCATCAAATTCCTTTCTTAACGAAAAAAGGATTTTTTTTTCTTTTGACATTTATTTTCCTTTTGACCGTCATGTCTTTCATCGAGAGATGGATTTACTAGAATATTTTAAATGTAATTTGGAAATTTGCTTTTGTGTAATTTAATTTGGGACATAGAAGCGGCCAAACTAAATCTGCTGTCCCCATCATAATCTGGAGAATGTAATGTTTTTTCGGCATAGCTGTATAATACTCTTTTGGCTCCGGATTTGACGCGACAGGTGGCGTTACTGGTCAAGATGAAGTATGTGATTGGTCAATGTAGCGGTAAATGCAAAATGCAGATAAAGCAGTTAAAAACGAAGCAAAGTTACGATTGAATGCAAGCTGAATAAGTGGATGTATCTTTTCAAATGACACATTCATAAAATAATATATCCGGTTCAAATGCAGTAAATGATTCAAACTGATATAATTTTGTTATCCGTGCTGAAACGCATAGATCTAGTTCGTTAATTTATTTCACCAGCAATTTTACATTTTAACCACCAGCATTAAAACTATACGGCTCCAAGTCTACCTGGGTCCAGATGTAACCAGGTACATATACATTATGGTTATAGACAGATATATATATATATATATATACTCATATACATTTAGACTGTATACCTATTCTACTCGTTTTCCTTTCTTTTTTCGTCAGCTGAAAGCCCGCAAGGCCGTAATAGCGGACGTAAAACCCGTTAAATAAATAAATAAATATGGCAGTCCGTCAGTGGCTCCACAGCTAGTGTTATCTAGTCTCGCATTCCCCAGACTCTCGTCCTCGCTCGAGACTGCCTCAAACGAGAGTCTCGAGCGAGGACGAGAGTCAGGAGAATGCGAGACTACAGTGCTATCATGACATCAACAGAAGCACGAACTACAACCCGGCTTTACTGACATATCGGTTACCATAAATCTAGTAAATGTTATTTTCCACGCATACTTATCAATGGGTTGGGTGGACTAAGGACAAATTGTACTCATCTCTCACCAGGACAGATAGGGTTCTCTTCCTCGATACAACGTTAAATTGTAGGGAGTTATGGAATTAAAAAATTTGGTTTTCTCCGGACAGTTTAGTTTCCTCCCTATCGGCGTTCTTCTGTTGGCTTTCATCAATGTCATCATGAATAATACAATGATTTGATCAAAGTAAAGCGATCAATCAACAAATAAAAAATATAAATAAAGATAAATAAATAAATAAAATATAATTTTTGTAAATTAGATAAAGATGAGCTTAATTATCTGCTGCGCATGTGTAAAAATCACCAAGTTATATTATCTGCTACCTTTATTTCTGAGAATAATGCACAGTTAAGCTTTCCATTTTCAATAAACTTTTGTCGGTTAGAAACCAAATGATATTTTTGTATTTAATGCCAATTATTTGAAAAGATACCTATTTTTATTTCGGTATTTTTATCTGTAGAGTTCTGGTTCAGTTTGGGACTTAAAACACAATTTATGACTGAGATTCCTGGCTGTTAACAGGACAAATCATATGTCTCTATTATTCCGTAAGACAAATAAAAATACGTAATTGAAGAGAAACGTTTTATCGTTTAGTCGTGATAATGTAACAATGAAATACAATTTATATTTATACACAAATCAATTGCTGTCGGCCCGTGTGATAATATCCAATTGGAAAAGAATAATCTGGATGATTGAAATACATTGAGTGGAAATGAATGACGTCACTGCCACGGACCCATATTGTTGTACTAAAACTTACGTACCAAATAAGAAGACGGGTCTATAAAATTTATAAAAGCCTGTTCTAACTGTCAATCAATCCTAATTAATGACGGGTATTCATCTCATCTGTCAATAAACACAACATACTGATATTACACAGTACTCTGTCAATACACCCAATATACTGATATTACACAGTACTCTGTCAATACACCCAATATACTGATATTACACAGTACTCTGTCAATACACCCAATATACTGATATTACACAGTACTCTGTCAATACACCCAATATACTGATATTACACAGTACTCTGTCAATACACCAACTGATATTACACAGTACTCTGTCAATACACCCTACTGATATTACACAGTACTCTGTCAATACACCTACTGATATTACACAGTACTCTGTCAATACACCCAATATACTGATATTACACAGTACTCTGTCAATACACCCAATATACTGATATTACACAGTACTCTGTCAATACACCAATATACTGATATTACACAGTACTCTGTCAATACACCCAATATACTGATATTACACAGTACTCTGTCAATACACCCAATACTGATATTACACAGTACTCTGTCAATACACCCAATATACTGATATTACACAGTACTCTGTCAATACACCTACTGATATTACACATTACTCTGTCAATACACCTACTGATATTACACAGTACTCTGTCAATACACCCAATATACTGATATTACACAGTACTCTGTCAATACACCCAATATACTGATATTACACAGTACTCTGTCAATACACCTACTGATATTACACAGTACTCTGTCAATACACCCATACTGATATTACACAGTACTCTGTCAATACACCCAATATACTGATATTACACAGTACTCTGTCAATACACCCATATACTGATATTACACAGTACTCTGTCAATACACCCATATACTGATATTACACAGTACTCTGTCAATACACCCAATATACTGATATTACACAGTACTCTGTCAATACACCTACTGATATTACACAGTACTCTGTCAATACACCCAATATACTGATATTACACAGTACTCTGTCAATACACCCAATATACTGATATTACACAGTACTCTGTCAATACACCCAATATACTGATATTACACAGTACTCTGTCAATACACCCATATACTGATATTACACAGTACTCTGTCAATACACCTACTGATATTACACAGTACTCTGTCAATACACCTACTGATATTACACAGTACTCTGTCAATACACCCAATATACTGATATTACACAGTACTCTGTCAATACACCTACTGATATTACACAGTACTCTGTCAATACACCCAATATACTGATATTACACAGTACTCTGTCAATACACCTACTGATATTACACAGTACTCTGTCAATACACCTACTGATATTACACATTACTCTGTCAATATACCCAATATACTGATATTACACAGTACTCTGTCAATACACCCAATATACTGATATTACACAGTACTCTGTCAATACACCCAATATACTGATATTACACAGTACTCTGTCAATACACCCAATATACTGATATTACACAGTACTCTGTCAATACACCCAATATACTGATATTACACAGTACTCTGTCAATACACCCAATATACTGATATTACACAGTACTCTGTCATACACCCATCTACTGATATTACACAGTACTCTGTCAATACACCCAATATACTGATATTACACAGTACTCTGTCAATCACCCATATACTGATATTACACAGTACTCTGTCAATACACCCAATATACTGATATTACACGTACTCTGTCAATACACCCAATATACTGATATTACACAGTACTCTGTCAATACACCCAATATACTGATATTACACAGTACTCTGTCAATACACCCAATATACTGATATTACACAGTACTCTGTCAATACACCCAATATACTGATATTACACAGTACTCTGTCAATACACCTACTGATATTACACAGTACTCTGTCAATACACCTACTGATATTACACAGTACTCTGTCAATACACCTACTGATATTACACAGTACTCTGTCAATACACCCAATATACTGATATTACACGGTACTCTGTCAATACACCTACTGATATTACACAGTACTCTGTCAATACACCCAATATACTGATATTACACAATACTCTGTCAATACACCCAATATACTGATATTACACAATACTCTGTCAATACACCCAATATACTGATATTACACAATACTCTGTCAATACACCCAATATACTGATATTACACAGTACTCTGTCAATAAACACAATATACTGATATTACACAGTACTCTGTCAATACACCCAATATACTGATATTACACAGTACTCTGTCAATACACCCAATATACTGATATTACACAGTACTCTGTCAATACACCCAATATACTGATATCACACATTACTCTGTCAATACACCTACTGATATTACTCAGTACTCTGTCAATACACCCAATATACTGATATTACACAATACTCTGTCAATACACCCAATATACTGATATTACACAGTACTCTGTCAATACACCCAATATACTGATATTACACAGTAGTCTGTCAATACACCCAATATACTGATATTACACAGTACTCTGTCAATACACCCAATATACTGATATTACACAGTACTCTGTCAATACACTCAATATACTGATATTACACAGTACTCTGTCAATACACCCAATATACTGATATTACACAGTACTCTGTCAATACACCCAATATACTGATATTACACAGTACTCTGTCAATACACCCACTATACTGATATTACACAGTACTCTGTCAATACACCTACTGATATTACACAGTACTCTGTCAATACACCCACTATACTTATATTACACAGTACTCTGTCAATACACCTACTGATATTACACAGTACTCTGTCAATACACCCACTATACTGATATTACACAGTACTCTGTCAATACACCTACTGATATTACACAGTACTCTGTCAATACACCTACTGATATTACACAGTACTCTGTCAATACACCCAATATACTGATATTACACAGTACTCTGTCAATACACCCAATATACTGATATTACACAGTACTCTGTCAATACACCCAATATACTGATATTACACAGTACTCTGTCAATACACCTACTGATATTACACAGTACTCTGTCAATACACCCAATATACAGATATTACACAGTACTCTGTCAATACACCCAATATACTGATATTACACAGTACTCTGTCAATACACCTACTGATATTACACAGTACTCTGTCAATACACCCAATATACTGATATTACACAGTACTCTGTCAATACACCCAATATACTGATATTACACAGTACTATGTCAATACACCTACTGATATTACACAGTACTCTGTCAATACACCCAATATACTGATATTACACAGTACTCTGTCAATACACCCAATATACTGATATTACACATTACTCTGTCAATACACCTACTGATATTACACAGTACTCTGTCAATACACCCAATATACTGATATTACACAGTACTCTGTCAATACACCCAATATACTATATTACACAGTACTCTGTCAATACACCCAATATACTGATATTACACAGTATTCTGTCAATACACCCAATATACTGATATTACACAGTACTCTGTCAATACACCCAATATACTGATATCACACAGTACTCTGTCAATAGACACAATATACTGATATCACACAGTACTCTGTCAATACACCTACTGATATTACACAGTACTCTGTCAATACACCTACTGATATTACACAGTACTCTGTCAATACACCCAATATACTGATATCACACAGTACTCTGTCAATACACCCAATATACTGATATCACACATTACTCTGTCAATACACCAAATATACTGATATTACACAGTACTCTGTCAATACACCCAATATACTGATATTACACAATACTCTGTCAATACACCCAATATACTGATATTACACAGTACTCTGTCAATACACCCAATATACTGATATTACACAGTACTCTGTCAATACACCCAATATACTGATATTACACAGTACTCTGTCAATACACCCAATATACTGATATTACACAGTACTCTGTCAATACACCCAATATACTGATATTACACAATACTCTGTCAATACACCCAATATACTGATATTACACAGTACTCTGTCAATACACCCAATATACTGATATTACACAATACTCTGTCAATACACCCAATATACTGATATTACACAATACTCTGTCAATACACCCAATATACTGATATTACACAATACTCTGTCAATACACCCAATATACTGATATTACACAGTACTCTGTCAATACACCCAATATACTGATATTACACAATACTCTGTCAATACACCCAATATACTGATATTACACAGTACTCTGTCAATACACCTACTGATATTACACGGTACTCTGTCAATACACCTACTGATATTACACAGTACTCTGTCAATACACCTACTGATATTACACAGTACTCTGTCAATACACCCAATATACTGATATTACACAGTACTCTGTCAATACACCCAATATACTGATATTACACAGTACTCTGTCAATACACCTACTGATATTACACGGTACTCTGTCAATACACCCAATATACTGATATTACACAGTACTCTGTCAATACACGCAATATACTGATATTACACAGTTCTCTGTCAATACACCTACTGATATTACACAGTACTCTGTCAATACACCTACTGATATTACACAGTACTCTGTCAATACACCCAATATACTGATATTACACAGTTCTCTGTCAATACACCTACTGATATTACACAGTACTCTGTCAATACACCCAATATACTGATATTACACAGTACTCTGTCAATACACCCAATATACTGATATTACACAGTACTCTGTCAATACACCCAATATACTGATATTACACAGTACTCTGTCAATACACCCAATATACTGATATTACACAGTACTCTGTCAATACACCCAATATACTGATATTACACAGTACTCTGTCAATACACCCAATATACTGATATTACACAATACTCTGTCAATACACCCACTATACTGATATTACACAGTACTCTGTCTATACACCTACTGATATTACACAGTACTCTGTCAATACACCTACTGATATTACACAGTACTCTGTCAATACACCCAATATACTGATATTACACAGTACTCTGTCAATACACCCAATATACTGATATTACACAGTACTCTGTCTATACACCCAATATACTGATATTACACAGTACTCTGTCAATACACCCAATATACTGATATTACACAGTACTCTGTCAATACACCCAATATACTGATATTACACAGTACTCTGTCAATACACCCAATATACTGATATTACACAGTACTCTGTCAATACACCTACTGATATTACACAGTACTCTGTCAATACACCCAATATACTGATATTACACAGTACACTATTAGGTTTGAGAACCCTAGATGTATTTTACTAATAGTTCAGATTTCAATTTTGTGAACCGCTGCCAAATCCCCAAGATAACAAGGCGCCGAGGACCGATACTAATCCCTCTCGGCAAATCCTGACGATGAACGTGAATTATGAATTGAACAGGCTGACACAAGTAGAATGTGATCTGTTTTATCAACAACAAATTGATACTAAACTGCATTTGTATTTGAACTCCTGGTGTGGAAGAAAAGATGTGAACATATATGGTGACATCAATGGAAGTGATATAATGTAGCACTCCGACAATTTATCGGACAATTTATCAGGACTCCATGCTGCATACTAGTATGTCATGATTGTGCTGAGCAGTTTTTCAAGTTATGTCAAAAACTGATATAAAAATGATTTTTTTTGCATTATAGTGGTTGTTTAAAATAATCTACAATAGATTACTAACCCAACTTTGTATACTGCACTCCGTTTTCATATCCTCTGTAGAAAAACTTGATGGAAGTAACTTTTCAATCAAGAGTGATAACTCTGTGAAAACAGAAGTTTGAAAACAGAAGCAAGAGTTATGGTTCTTGCACACTGCACTTCGCCTCGATGTGGTCTTGATGTGTATGAAGATTGATGAAATTAGCATACATGGTTTGAAAGTTATGCTCCGGACAAGGTAAATATTTTTTAAAGGGGAATAACTCTGTAAAAACGGAAGCAAGAGTTACGGTTCTTGCACACTGCACTCCGCCTCGATGTGGTCTTGATGTGTAGAAATGATCATGCATGCTTTGAAAGTTATACATGCTCCTGACAAATATATCGCGTACGTATATACGTACTTACGTATGGGGACATACCTATATCCCCTCGGCGACTCGTCGCACGAGGAGTAACAAGCTCTACTTATGGACGAAACTAGAACTGTCGCCAGCAATCTGCACGAGTCAATGGTGAATTAGAACTGTTAATTAGAGGCTAACTAAGATAACCCAGTAATATAGTGACCACTTACCATAGCAACCATAATTTTGAGAAAAAGAAAGCGGCATGCACATCTACACATGGTCCTCTATATTTGTGTGAAGTTTCATTGAAATCGGCCCTTCGGTTTAGGAGGAGTTGTCCGGACAAACTTAAAGTTATGGTTCTTATCGGAAAACCTGTTTATAGTGACCAGTTGCCATAGCAACCAAAATGTTGAGAAAAAAGACAGAAGTAGTATGTACATCTACACATGGTCCTCTATATTTGTGTGAAGTTTCATTGAAATCGGCCCTTCGGTTTAGGAGGAGTTGTCCGGACAAACTTAAAGTTATGGTTCTTATCGGAAAACCTGTTTATAGTGACCAGTTGCCATAGCAACCATAAATTTGAGAAAAAGAAAGTGGCATGCATATCATTAATATTTGTGTAAAGTTTCATTGGAATCGGCCCATCAGTTTAGGAGGAGTTGCCCGGACAAAATGTGTCTACAGACAGACGGACGGACGGACGGACGGACGGACGGACGGACGGACGGACAACCTGATTCCAGTATACCCCCCTAACTTCGTTGCGGGGGTATAATGAGTTGTCTCATTTTCCGGGCGGATACTATATTGTTGGTCTACGGCACATATTTTGATTTACATAGTATTTTACATTTTCAACATTTTAATATAAGAAATTATCAACTTGATGAAAAACGTATCACGGCTTACACCAGCACAACTGATGACATTTATAACTGTTCTTATATTTGACCAATCATAATTGTGCTTTCTATTCACCGCATTGAATATCCGTTGATTTTCCGTTTTTGATCCTAATGGACCGTAGTACGAAAGAGAGATTAATTCGCTTGCAATATACGTTGCATATTTAATAACAAACTAATCTGTAAACAGTCCATCAAAGAAAGCTTACAAGGTAGGAGCACTCCAAACGGCACTGTCTGAATGTCAAGAGTTTGGATTACGAAGCAGATATATACATTTGATTTCTATCAATGACTACTGAACTTTATTTTTCGATACAATCCGTAAATCACGTATATGACTTGGAAAGACGCACATTAATACAATAAATAAAAACTCAATGAGCCAGATATAAGGTTCCGATCGTGATTCTCTTTAGCGATTTATTCCTTAAACCTCGCCTACTCACATCATATTAGGAAGCACGTATATTTTATTACCAGTTCGTTGAAGATTGATTTAGCTTTTTGTTGTCTTTATAGAAACAATTAGATACATTTTAGAGCGTGTTTATGATGATTGGGATATAGAACATTATCCACAAGGGCAAGGCCGCTCATATGCATCTTGTCTCGCGGTATTAAGTTAGCATTTTCGATGGATGCGTTGGGGAATTAGAGAAATCACAACACCACAAGACAAACTAATTACCGGAACCAACATATAAAGAATAGGCTGGCATTATCCGGATCTTAGACATTTGATGTTCACATGAAACTATATAGTTAAGTATATTTGACATTTTTCATGTATAACAAAATATTCTCATAGGGCATGGCCATATATAGACTACAGACTCTTTAATCCATATGATATTTACCTAAGATAAAGTAAGGTGAGAAATCCAAACATTTTGTTTTGATAAATTACATATGCCTCTCACTTCAGTAAGGTTAGGTAATGACATTGATTTTGCAGCCGTGCAATGTTTGTGGATAAACTCCTGGACATATTTACATCTTATATACGTCATCACATTATTAAAGTCTGCACCTGACGTGATTTTTGTGACTAGTTGTCAAGGTTAAAGGTCAAAGGTCTCCTATCCCTTGACCACTTCATGACTGGAATGCATGTGGAGTGTGAATGTTGATATGCTTTTAGGTAAATTCAGACACAATAATACCAGGGCATAAAGGGTATTCAAACAAACAAACAAACAAACAAACAAGCAATGCCTCTCATTTGAGATACGAATCCTCTTGCTATTCCTCAACAAATGAGGAATTTTCACCTTTAAAAAATATCACCATTTTATTTTTATTATCATTTTTTCCCCAAATTGATCGGTTACTGCTAGCTTACAAAAAGACTGAAGATAATAAGTTAATTTCACATTTATTCCTTCTGTTTCATAAAAAAAAGGAAAATTAAATCCTTCTTTAAATTCAAAATGTATTTTCAAGACCGACTGGTCTGTTTCAAAGAATTGTCGATTGCAAGGAATTCAAAGCGGTCATGCGTACTTTTCAGATTTTATGGTGACGTAAGTCTATTATTAGTTGTTACACGTACTTGAAGTGAAAATTAATTTGTAAACAAATCATTACGACGATAAAATTGTTATATAAGTGGAGTCACACGTTAGCGAAATGTTTCAGATTAGTCTAGCCTAAATTAATGTAATAAAAAATATGATATAGATGAATTAAATAAAGTATGGCGTGAAAACACTTAATCAATAAAAAGATGTTCTACAATGTATTATTATTCAACCATTTTCTGTGACTACTGTCTATTCTAAACTAGTAGGACTAGTAATTATAGGTATGGTTCTGTATCTAGTAATCAAAATAAGCCAGGCATGACTTACAGGGCCATGAACAAAGATATGAGCACGAATTTCTTACATAAATAAATCTCGGATTTTTTTTACTTAAATCATGAAATTTCTTACAGAAAAGAGTTTTTGTTTAAACAAAAGTTACGAAGGGTGATCGGTATGTCGTGAGCCTCATATTGAAGGATTTGAATTTTGCCAGACATAATTTATTATTTTTCAACATAATCCATTTCAGTATCTTTGAATTTTTGCCATCGGTGTTTAAGGGCCTCAATGCCACTTTTATAGAACTCATTTTCTTGTCTGTTCAGAAAGTCATCCACTGCATGTATGACGTAATCATCGGACTGAAAGAGGGTGCCTGAAATAGCTGTTTTCCAGTTTTGGAAAAAGATGAAAGTCACTGACAGACTTGTGAACAGGAGCATTGTCCTGATTTAATAACACACCTTTAGTGAGCTTTCCGCGGCGCTCAAGTTTAATATGTCCCCGTACCTGCCTCAGAAGTGAAGCATAGTATGCGCTATTGGTGGTTTGTTCCCTTTTGGAGATAATATATCAGCAGAATACCATCTACATCCCAGAAAACCGAGGCCATAACCTTCCAAACTGATGGAACAACCTTCTTTGCCGGGGGAGAGCCAGGGTGCTTCCATTGTTTCTATTGATGTTTGTCCTCTGGGGTAAAATGATGGACCCATATCATGTTTCATCCATAGTGACAAATCTCTGAAGAAAGTTGACAGGATCTTCCTCAAAAAGGTTAAGATTAGCAGGCGATAATGTGCGCCTGGTTTGCTTCTGATCAACTGTCAGAAGTCTTGGTACCCATCGGGCCGAAAGCTTTCTCATTGTTAGATCCTCAGTCAAAATGGAATGTACTCTTTCCTGTGAAATGCCAACTCTACTGGCTATATATCTTTCTGTGACTCGTCTATTAGTCATAACAATATCATGAACTTCATTGACCATTTTTGGGGTTGCAACATTGACAGGCCTACCAGGACGGGGGTCATCCTCAAGGCTCTGTCGGCCACGCTTAAATGCTGCCACCCACCTTTTCTCTGTAGCATATGAAGGGGCATATTTTCTTAGTGTTGCTACCATATCATTCTGGATATCCTTAGGTATTAAACCTTTTTATGCAGATATTGCATCACTGCTCTTTCACCGATTTTGTCCATTTTCCAAAAGCCGCTTATCTTGTTTGTTTTAGAGTGCTACCTCGTCGATATAAACTAACCAACTGAGACCAGTCCTTGGTTACACGGCCCTATATAGTCAGAGAATAGTAGGACTTAAAAAGAACATCATTGAGTACCTCCTTCAATACGAGGCTCACTGCATAACAATCATCCCTCGTATGTTGAAAAATACAATATTTCCGGCAAAATTCAAATCTTTCAATATGAGACTCGCAACATATCGATCAGTCATCTTATGTACAGAAAAGATCGCGCATAGCACACGTACACTCTCATGATTCACATACATTCACGTTAACACGCACTCACGCTCACAGGTTTGATATTAATTTACAGAATTTAATTGATTGGGAAATGCAAATTTTACATCGCCATGGAATCGATAAACTAACTAAAGATAAATAGAAATACATCTCCGATTCCTTACTGAAGTACGAACCAATCCGCCCGACCCGGGATTCCTTACAAAAATACAAAAATAGTCTGCGTCTTATTTTCGAGATTTTACGGTAGAGTAATAGGTACGTTGGGACGTCCATGGTGCTATCTTTAGACGTGTTAGTTAGTTAATAGGTGTTTGTCCAGAGCAGACTTGATTGTGTACACAATCGATAACAATGATTAGCAGGCCAAACGACTTCCGTATATATCTTATCGGATCCGGACATTAGTCGAGCCCTTGCGGCTCGCGGTCCAAGGCCGGACAAGGAGACCGTGGATGACGTAGGACCGTCGGTTGGCTCGCGGTTCAAGGTTTAGCCGTAGGTCATCTGTTTATTAGGTAGCCTGTGGAACAGCGAAAAAGCATAAACAATTAACAGTTCAATGAAAAAAGATTGAAAATTAGAAATAAATAGACTAATTATATATTCAAAATAAACGCCCAAATGTAATAGTTCTAGATTTCAACAGACGCTCGAAACCCACGTGATCAGGTGCAAATTTAACAGTAATCCGACATACAATGAATATGGCCGTTGCGTTGAACTTAACACCTTCCACATTCAGATTATTACATCTAACTAAAATGATATTTCACGATGTCAATCAATTTTTTTTCTATTTCTCATAAAATTCTCATTATGTGGATTTTTTTCAATATGTATTTTGAAATAATAAAAGAGAATGTTTAAAGCAAAGAAAAAAATTAGTTTTCCGAGAACTCAAAATTCATGTTGCTTTGATTCTGACGTTCCTAAAATAACCTTAAAAATATGACCAATCAATGGATAATGCAGGAAATTCGCTGTCGAAGTATGACAAGTGTGCGTATAGTGTACATGTCTTGTACATCTCATTAGTATTGATGGTAATATTGTCCTCCCCCATCTTATGCTTGTCTATGTCATGATAATTACGAAAATGTTTGTACTGTTCCTTATATGCTTGTTTTGCATTTGGATGAAATAAAAAAACATAGTGGGATGTAAAATAAACACAATGTACTTTTCGAGGTATACCTGACCGCTTTGATATCTATAGTGACAGAAGTTGACAGGTAGGCGTGCTGCGCGTGATCCTAGTACATCTGTACTTAACATCGTCGATACCCATTACAATACACATTCTACACTAAGCTCAGCTTATCAATCACCCATGGATATCTGATGACCATAAGGCCGCGGTTTCTTTAACCTTTCGTACGTTTCATTGGAAAAACAATATCGTAATTAAGGGTGGAAATCTAAGCAAATAAACTGCTCTTAAATTCTGTAATGATTTCCTATTGTTTTTTAAAGTTTAAATTAGGAATATTGACATTTTAAAAAAGTTTAGGAGTGGGGCCAGTAGATTATGGTGGCTGATTTGTGCAATGTCTTTTTTCAGGACGAAAAGATGAAATTTAAGGTTTGTTAATTTTCGTCTTTACGGGGCGAAAACTCGAAATAACGAAATAGCACAAATCAGTCGCCGTAGTAGATGGATGTTTGTATAGATGCTGCGTTGGTCGGGACAGTAGATGGATGTTTGTATTTTCAATGCTCCATTGGTCGGGACACTATATGGATGTTTGTATATTCAATGTTCCACTGGTCGGGACAGTAGATGAAGGTTTGTATCTTCAATGCCCCATTGGTCGGGATGGAATGGGACGACAGTAGTCCCATAGGTAGAAAGTACGGAGTAAGGCCCTCCCTCCCCCCAACATTCTCCAGTGGACTCAATTTTAGGACCCTCCGTCGGTCTGACAGAACGCCTACAACTTCGCCGATCCGGCCACATTCGTCCGACATTTATTGTACCACCGAGCCTGTTCCTGATAAGTTAAAGTCTAATATAACCACGACGGAAATCACTCTCGGTACATTGTGACATTCAAGTTATCACTGTTCCAATGCATAAGCCTGCCTCGGCTAATTCACGTCACAAGAGCTTGGAATTTCCCCTCGAGGAGACCAGCGTTTAAATGAAGTGCCTTATTCGATTTTCCCGTTCATGATACTCTGACTCGTGATTATAATCCGTATATACTGCAGTAGAGCGCATCTGTTTTGTCTCAAATGGGATTAGTGGCTGTATATTTATACTTACAGACATGTTATTATCTTATGCCTATTGTGTGCACGTGAAAGCCATGTTTGTGTTGTTGATTTGTTACGTGATAATAACAGAAAGATGAAACCCAGCAGCTAAGTTCAACACACAATTTAATGATATATACAAAACTAAGAAAGTTGTAGAGATAGTTCTCAATTAAAATTGAGTGGTGTACAAGGTGGTGTACTAAAGCAACACTGTTAATTATTTATCTTATAACAGCTGTCCTTGAGAAATTTTTCCCTATCCGTTTCTCAAGAATTAAGAATGTTTATAAAATCCCACAGTTCACAGTCAAGGCAATTAATAATCCAACAGAATTCACACAGCTCTCCTTAACGGGTGTAAGGCAGTTCTCAGTATCAGGCAATTAATAAATCAATATAATTCATGTAGCTCTCCTTGATAATAGAAACCAGTTCTGAAAAACAATTTGTCTCTCGTGTTATTTATACTACATTATCAAATCTTTCAAGTTCATTCTCCAACCATCTCTTTTCTAGAATTCTCTAACACACATCTTGTAAACACCCACTTGTCAATAAACTTGTAAACAAAATATTATATAACACATCTCTCTTCAAGACGATTCCAGAAAACTATATTTACATATAAGGTTGCAAGAGTTTTATATCTATGTAATAGTTGTCTCCCTTTAACCACTTTTATATGTAACACACCATTCCTTAATAAAAAAAGTTTTCTTGAAAAGAAAATTTTCTTTAATTATCAAATCACATCTAAATTCTAGATAAAGCATCAGCAAATATATTGTCTTTACATTTGATGTGTTTGAGGCTAAAATCATACTCTTGCAAAGTCAAATTCTACCTGAGAATTCTCTGAATTTTGTCTTTCATTTTCCCAATTAATGTCAAAGGGTTGTGGTCTGTATAAACTACCACAGGTATGAAAGTAGTACAAATATAGACATCAAACTGATTCAGAGTTCACCATCAACAAAACGTTTGAACTGCCTACCGAAGTCTCGAGCAGTTAGAACTGGCGAGCTTGATAATATGGTTTCAGTTTCTCGTCTGACCAGACGAATTTTACAATTTTCTTAAACAAAGAAGGAAGTGGAGTTGCTACAAAAGAAAAATTCTGACAGAATTTTCTAAAATATCCAGCGATATCAAGAAATCTCATCAGCTCTTTCTAATTGCCAGGAGTTGAAAAATCTAAGATTTTTACTACTTTGGCCTTGATAAGTTTTACCTGCCTTGTCCTACAACATAACCTAAATATTCTACAGTTGCATGAAAAAATTCAAATTTAACCAAATTCACAGTCAATTTCATGATGATGAGTCTTTTAAAGAAGTAGCGAATCCCGCGCAGATGTTCTTCCCCCGTGTGTCGTGGTAGATAATGACACCATCCATGTATCTATCACAGCCTTCAAGGTCTGATATAACAATGTTCAGAAGTCGTTGGAAAGTTGGAAGTAGTTCTTTGTCGGATAGATGGCACATTTTGTAAATCCAAGTTCGCGAGCACGTCTGAATTCCGTAACTTAATACCACAGTTTACACTACCTCTTGTACACCACCACTGAACTCTACTTGACTAATATCAGCCAGACCTTCACATTGTGATGGTACAGAGGCCAAAGCAGCAACAAGTTGAGGGGTTTTGCCCTCCTCACTTTCTACATACGTTTTAAGCATATTGATATGAGTTTTCTCCCTGGAGTTTGTACAACATTGTTTAAGTCATCGACTCTTTTCTCTATCACATAAGGTCCAAAGTATCTAGCTTGCAAATGCTGACCTGGTATGTGTCACCTGGATCAAAATTTCTTGCTCGGGCATCTTTATCGTACCACGTTTTCATTTTTGTTTGAGTGGTTGCCAAATTTTCTTTGCCATTGCCCATGCCTTTGTTTACCTTGCTTAAAGTTAGACAAATTCTCCAAGATATTTACTTTTGAATCGTCATCTAAAATGTTATCCTTAAGGGTTTTCAAAGGACCAGGAACAGTGTGTCCAAACACAAGCTCAAAGGGAAACCAAGAGATTACTGTACAGACTCTCTAACATCAAACAACAACATGTGTATACCTTCTTCCCAATCTCTCTTGTTCTCAAAACAATAAGAATATGTGTCATCATGTTTTTCAAGTTCTGATGAAAACGAGACTCAGGATAGACTTATACTGCTTGATCTCAAAATGGTACATGACTTGTTGGAAAATACCAGACATAAAACTTGACCCTTGGTCAGATTGAATAGCTTTTGGAAGACCAATCAGTGTAAGAATTTAACTAAAGCTTTGACTATGTTTTGAGTTTTAATATTCCTGAGTGGAATGGCTTTATGGAAGCGTGTGGAAGTGTAACAGAGCACATGATTCTGTTAGCCATGGGTTATAAGCCACAGGAGGGTCATCTGAAGTCTGAAGAACTTCGTTCATGGATAAAGTCCAAAGGGGATGGTACCTCCAACGCTGATATGAAGCATGAACAAGAAGATGGAGCTTGTGCTTTGCCAATTCCCAAGGTTACAGTCACTCCACCCGTTAGGATTTCTACCTTCTCTGGGGAGGAAAAAGACACGTCCTACGATTTGTGGAAACACGAAGTAGAGTCCTTACTGCTTTCTCACGGGGAAGATGTTGTGGCCCACGCACTTAGAAGATCACTGAAGGGAAGAGCTGGAACAGTGGTAATGCATCTTGGGTTGACAGTCTCTGTGAGGGATATCCTTACTAAGATGGACAGGATCTTCGGCACCGTTGAGAAGGGAGAGGCACTGTTGGCCCAATTTCATATTGCACGCCAGAAGGAGGGTGAGGACGTTGCATCCTGGAGTTGCAGATTGGAAGATATTTTGAACAAGGCTGTGAAGAGGAGAGAAGTAGCACATACTGGAGATATGCTGCGGACCATGTTCTGGACGGGTTTGAGGAGGGATTTGAAGGACATAACCGGACACAAGTATGATGCCATACAGGACTTTGATCAGCTGGTGATAGCAGTACGCCAGGTAGAGCAAGACCTCAAGAAAAGAGAAGAGGAAACCCAGAAGGCTCCTCAAACAGATGCATTGAAAAAACCTAATCCATCTTGCATGACAACTCCCAGTGTTGAAGCATCAGATGATATCAAGGAGATGAAAGGAATGATCAAACAGCTGACTACTGACATGGCTAAGAT
Source organism: Pecten maximus (assembly GCF_902652985.1). Taxonomy (NCBI): domain Eukaryota; kingdom Metazoa; phylum Mollusca; class Bivalvia; order Pectinida; family Pectinidae; genus Pecten; species Pecten maximus. The sequence continues at coordinate 52,706,332 of NC_047016.1, read as the reverse complement.
GAAGAAGACTACGAAACAGTTTCAGAAGTTCAACTCAAAGCCTGGAACTACTAAGTCTTGGTCGAGCGAACAGGAACAACATCCTCAACAGCGACAGCAGTTTAACAGTCACCAGTCTGAATCAACACAACCCCATGAAGATGGACCGCTGTGTTGGCGCTGTGGACAGAGAGGTCATATCAAGCTAGGATGTCGTGTCAGGATAGATCATTTAAACGCACAGAAGCCTATGAAGAAGGGCAGTTCGTAGGCTATGAGACGAGAGCCCAGAGCTTTCAAGCTCAGAACAGAAGACATGTACCTGAAGAGTTGGTGGGTTCACCAAATGAGGCATCGGTATTTCTTGCCAAGAGTAATATTCAGGCTCTTCTGGACACAGGGTCCACTGTTTCGACGATTTCAGAACAGCATTACCAAAGATTCTTGTCGGATACGTGTGAACTCATGCCTGTGACAGATTTCCTAAATGTAGAGTGTGCTGATGGAAACCTCTTGCAGTACTCTGGCTATATAGAGACGGAAGTAGCTATACCTGGTCTTTGTGGCGAGACACTAACCTGCTTGTTATTGGTTGTACCAGACAGTAGTTATAACTCTACAGTTCCTTTGCTGCTTGGTACTAATGTACTTTTTCCCATGATGTATGCTTGTAGGAAAGAACACGGAGCAAGATTTCTACAGCAAGCGGATCTACATGCACCCTGGTACCTCGCATTTAGATGCTTATCCATACGGGAACGTGAGTTGGCTAGAAATGAGAATAGACTTGGACTTGTTCGATGTGCAGAAACCAACAGTATAGTAATGAAGCCTAACAGTTATATAACTGTTCAGGGATATGTGGACAAGGGGATTAATTATCATCAGACATGTGCTATGCTGCAACCTTCCAAGTTGTCCACTATTTCGTCGTTGTTGGATCTGACACCTGGAGTTATGGAATATGGTGGTAACAACAAATCAGTTTCCGTACACCTATCCAATGTCACAAGTAGGGCTTTGACAATTCATCCAAAAGCTGTGATTTGTGAGCTTCAACCAGTTATTATGGAGCAACTACCACATTCTGCTGATATCCAGGAAAAGAGTCCAAGTATTTATGACATCCTTGACTTTACTTCATCCAAGGATATGCCATTATCGCCGTATCAGCTTAGTGAGGGAATGGACCTTATACGTAAGTATGAAGATATTTTTTCAAAGCACGATGAGGATATCGGTCATTCTTCTAGGGTACAACATCGGATTGAGCTGGACAACAACACTCCTTTTAAGCAGCGACATAGAAGAATCCCACCTTCCATGTTAGATGAGGTTCGTGGACACCTTCAACAACTTCTCTCAGGAGGAATTATAAGGAAATCACACTCTCCATGGTCATCGAATATGGTCCTTGTAAGGAAAAAAAGATGGGAATTTAAGGATGTGTGTGGATTATCGACAGCTCAACAGTCGTACTGTGAAGGACTCCTATGCCTTACCGAGAATTGAAGAGATCTTAGATTGTTTGGGTGGCAATAAATTCTTCAGTGTGCTGGATATGAAAAGTGGTTATCACCAGGTGGAGATTGATGAGGAACACAAGGAGAGAACTGCATTCACTGTTGGACCATTGGGCTTCTTTGAATTCAATCGGATGCCATTCGGGTTATCAAATGCCCCAGCCACGTACCAACGGCTAATGGAGGAATGTCTCGGAGACTTGCACTTGAGGATATGCCTTATATATCTCGACGACCTCATCATATTTTCAGATACTTACCAAGAACATCTTCATCGACTGGATCAGGTATTCCAACGTCTTAGGGATTGTAACTTGAAGCTTTCCCCAAAGAAGTGTTGCTTCTTTAGAAACAGAGTCAAGTATGTAGGACACATTGTTTCGGAAACAGGTGTAGAAGCGGATCCAGATAAGGTAGCGAAGATCAGGGATTGGCCAGAACCTTCAACTCCTGAAGATGTTAGGAAATTCCTGGGCTTCGCAGGGTATTATCGTAAATTCGTACAGAACTTTGCTAGGATAGCGCGCCCCCTTACTAATTTGCTGCCATCTACCCAAAAGAAGCAGAAGACTAAGAAGCTGGAAAAAGTTCAATGGAAGTGGGGTTCTGAGGAAAGAAGATCATTCCAGGAATTAAAGGATGCTTTATCATCAACTCCGGTGTTAGGATTTGCCGACTACACTAAGCCATTTGAACTTCATACAGATGCCAGTGCTATGGGTTTAGGTGCAGTTTTGTACCAGGAGCATGAGGGAGAATGTCGTCCTATCGCCTTTGCCAGTCGCGGACTTACCAAAGCAGAAAGGAGTTATCCGGCTCATAAGCTAGAATTTCTAGCTTTGAAGTGGTCAATCACCGACAAGTTCCACGATTACTTGTACGGAAATCATTTTACAGTCTATACGGATAACAACCCATTAACATATGTTCTTTCGAAGGCTAAACTTGATGCTACAGGACATCGTTGGCTTTCGGCGTTAGCAGCATTTAATTTTGATATCCGCTATAAACCTGGAAAGTCGAATCTTGACGCGGACGCCTTGTCCAGGTACCCAGGCCTTGAAGTCAATCATACTACAGACATTCAACACATCACCAGAGAATGCGTGGACGCTGTATGTAACGCAATAGTTGAGGATTTGCCATACCTGGAGACCGTGTGTTTATCTACTGACATACTGGATGACATGGATACGGGACAAGATGTAGGGGGATATACACCTTCTCAGATGAGGAAACTGCAGCAGGAAGATGAAGATATAGCTGCCATATAACCTTATGTAAGGATTCGACAGAGACCTGCAAACCTAAAGGAAAAGAGCAGTGAAGTAAAGATGTACGCAAAGAACTTTGAAAACTTAACACTGATTAGGGGAGTATTGTATAGGAGGACGAATGAGGAAAGACCGTAGTTGGTATTACCTTTACGGCTTAGGCGCAAGGTACTCCAAGCCATGCACAATGATGTTGGTCATCCTGGACGTGATAGGACTACATCAACTATACTGGACAGATTCTATTGGCCAGGGATGCGCAAGGATATTGAGGAATGGGTCAAGTTGTGTGATCGCTGTACTCGAGCAAAGACACCCGCCAGAGCGCGTGCTCCGTTAGTCAGCATAGAGACCTCGCAGCCGATGGAACTTGTGTGCATTGATTACCTCACCCTGGAACCATCGAAAGGAAATTTCCAGTATCTTTTGGTCATCACCGACCATTTTACAAGATATGCACAAGCTGTACCTACGCGGAATATGTCTGCCCATACTACCGCGGATGCCCTTTTCAACAATTTCTTTGTACATTATGGTCTTCCAAGACGGATCCACTCTGATCAGGGTGCAAATTTTGAAGGAGAGGTCATAAGGGAACTGTGCTCTTTACTGGGAATAGAGAAGTCGAGAACTACCCCGTACCATCCTCAAGGAAACGGAATGTGCGAGAGATTTAATAGGACATTGATAGATATGCTTCGCACTCTTGACCCTGAGGAAAAGAGCCATTGGAAAACGTTCATTGGTCCTTTTACCCACGCATACAATTGTACAAAACATGAAACCACTGGATACTCACCATATTTTCTGATGTTTGGTCGTCAGCCAAGGTTACCAGCGGATGTTGCTTTTGGCGTTAGATATTCCGACGAGGAATCTACTTCACCTCCAAGCAATGCTTATGTGGAGGAGTTGCGGAAGCGTTTACGGCAAGCTTATCATTTAGCTTCGTCTAACGCTGGTCAAGCTCAGGGAAAACAGAAGAATGATTATGATTTGAGAGTACGTGGCGCCACTCTGGAACCAGGCGATCGAGTTCTTGTAAAAGTCTTAGCATTTCAGGGACGCCATAAGATTGCTGATCCTTGGGAGGAGGATGTATACGTTGTCGAATGCCAGCCTAATGCCGATATTCCAGTGTTCGTTATTCAACGGGAAGACGGTACTGGAAGAAAGCGTACCATACATCGGAACCACCTGCTCCCGATAGGATATTTGTTACCATCTACTGGAAGCACCCAGGTTCCGAAACGACCGAAGCCCATGCCAAGAAAGAGGAAGGTGACAGAACCAGACAAACCAGCTGCTATAGTTGATGTGGAAATGGAACCAGAGGATCAGAGTGATACCTCGTCAGTTGATATACACATTTCTGCACCAGATTTACCAGTTCTAGGTATTCCAGCTCAGGAGGATGACGATTCGGATAAAACTGACTGGGATGTTGAGGTTGAGGATGACGGTCCACCTCAAGACGTTGAGGAAGTACAACCTCAGACACCAGATGTGGAGCTTAGGAGGTCCCAACGTAATAGACAACCACCCGTAAGATTCACTTCTGGTGATTATATCATGTCGAATCAGGCGCCCGATTGGCAGCGTAGGGTAAGTTACCTGATGAGACTGGCAAACTCGGACGAGTTTTTGAAACTTCCGCCACACGTGGCAAATGCAGTTACGTCCCTTGTTGTTGGTAAAGACTGACGAGGACGTCATTTCAACATCAGGGGGGAGTATGTGGCAGTGAGTAAATAAAATATATGGTGAATAAAATATACTTTCGGTATATTACCAGAGTGGTAATATAAGTACTAATTATTTTGTACTTTGCAGTTATTTTATTACAGGTATCTCGATCTATTTTAATACATGTAGCCGTCAAACCTGTTTGTCCAGTTCACATGTCCACCTGAGTATGTTTCACCTGTATTGTATTGTCATGTTAATGTCTTGTCACGTGACTGCGTGTTCGTACGTGTACTTGTGAGTTTTATTTGTCACTCCCGCACTCGACATCAGAGGTAGCTGACGTACTTTATACATGCGACATATATGACAACATACAGTGTTAAATGCAGCAATATCCTAAAGTAAGTACACTGCAATAAGAATTATGAATTATGTAAAGTTATATGCTATCAATAACCTTTACGGAATTATATATTTTTCGGTTTGAGAAAGCTAAATTATTCTTTCTTTATTAGACGTATTTTGGGTGTGGTTCGTAATTCTGTTTTTGTGAGAACCAGTTTTTTAATAGTATTATGCGAATTTACTTATTTCGGATGTTCTATTTCTTTCTACAGATGAATTAAACATGTAGATGTCGGATCAGAATTGTTGATATTGTCATTAAGACCACTGTCGGATTGATAGGGTATGTACATTGTATTTTGCTAATATGTACGTTACGTAATTTAAAAATAATGTGTATGCACCAAGTTGATAAATTGTGTAATTTATCATAAACAGTAGTATATATGTATGCATTGTAAGCCGTAATGTTAATTGTAACCGTTATAGAGAATTTGTATTTAATGTGATAAAGTATATTTTTCATGAAGTGTACATGTATATCACGGACTACTTTCTAGCTTTTATCAAATGCGTACTAGTTCTAATATGTTGTATTTGTTTTATTGTAGGGTCTTATTCGTAATAGAAATAAAGAGTGCTTAAACGGAAACAACAGTATTGCTGTTTTAATTCAATGTAGCACCGACCCGGCTACAGAAGCACACATAATAGTCAAAAGATATTCATTCCCAGACTTGGTTTTGGGTAGAGGACCTACACAGTCTATAATGACCCTACTAAAAGATTCCTCAAAAGCAGGAATGGGGTGCAAAGATGATATAGGGATGTTCTGATAAGGTTTCCCTACCACCTGACACGTATGACAAGAGGCACATTTACAAAACTTAATTCTACACCCTGAAGCAAAACACTAACACCACAAGAAGTCCTCTCAGACAAAGGCACAACGCCATCTAATATCAAACAAGAATTCCACGGAAGTGGAGGTGTCGCCTGTGTATGCGAATAATTAAAGGGTCATAACTCTTTAAAATTAGGACTTGAATAAAAAAAAAAAACAATAACAAACTTGTCCACAGTATTATGGTAACGAACATTCTATTTTCGCAAAAAAAATTAAAGGGCTATAACTCTTTTAAAAAGGTCCGAATAAATTTGGTTAACGAACTTGTCCACAGTATTATGGTAACGAACCTTCCCATGAAGTTTCAAATTAATCCTGTAATAATTATTCAAGTTATTGAGTGGAAACCATTTTCGCAAAAAATTAAAGGGCTATAACTCTTTTAAAAAGGTGCGAATAATTTTGGTTATCGAACTTGTCCGAGCTATCATGGTAATGAACCTTCCCATGAAGTTTCGAATTAATCCGTTCTAAACTACTAAAGTTATCGCACGGAAACCATTTTCCGGACGACGCCGACGCCGCCGCCGAAAAGTAATACCTATATGTCTCCTTTTTCAAAGGCGACACAAAAATGGAAAGCTCATGTATCACGTAAAATCACCGACAAGTGAAACTAATCCTTCAGAAAGGAAGGGAGAGTACTTCCCCAATACACTATCAGACTCTGAGCTTTTAACCTGAATAGACAGTTTAGACTCGTCCACGATATCATTATGTTTCTGACTAGGCTAACATAGCTAACATGGAACGAACCGACTGTTTTGGTCTTAGAATATTTCCAGTAGTAATATTCTGTGATGCACACATGACAATTTTCAATGTAAAAAGTTTTAGAAATTTTAAGCAATAATTGTATCTAACAAAGAATAACAAAGAGTCCGCACTTTCTTGCTAGACTTCCAGTTATTATTTCAATTAATATTCTATATTCAAATTACCGCAACTGAGCCTTCCGAAGTGTATGTAAACATAAATATGATCGGTTCAGTATCACTTCATTCAATAAACTTTATCAATGAACGTTCAAGTCAGCACAAATAGTCTTCTATCTTACCTGAAAAGTCCATTATATCCTTATTTAAAGATGTAAGTGGCATAAGAAGACCAAAATTAGCTGATATAAACACTTATAAACGAACTTACCTTTCAAATTGTTCCCGCAAAACAAACTATCTCCTCTCTATCGCCGAGCGTCTGCTTCCACTTGGCAACCATGACACCTTGTCGATTTCCGGCCTAATCTCGAACCAACTCCAACTGTCCGACAGATATTTCTACTAAAATACTATAGAACTTCAACTACACATTTAATTTTATAACAAAATATCTGTTGTATGAGAATTCTCTCGATTTTAGCTCTTGAAATCAGTTTATTTATGTTTCTTATTCATAAAACCCGCGATATCTCGAAACCGCGATTTCCGGTTTACACTTACTTCCGTTTTAGAGGGGCAAAAACAGATTAAAAGCCTCCGGCCGATCTTTGCCGAGCGCGCTTCGCGCGCTGAGGCTTAAAAAAAAAACCGAGGAGTTCCGGATGATGTAGTTGCCATTTTTGTTTTAAACGTCTGGGGGCGAACCTAATAACTACTTCCGGTACGGAATCCGGAAAGAACACAAAGTACGGAAAAAGTTAACTACTTTTATATAATGTAACAGATTAAGCTTCAATATAGTAAGATTAACAAAACTTTAATATTTGACAGAGTTAAGATTGTACATACACGTAAATGGTACATTTGAAAATGCATCTTTAGTTTGCAAAAAACATAACAAAAACAACAACAACAACAACAACAACAACAACAAAAAACAACAACAACAACAAAATATAACAAAAAAAACCAGCGCCATTAGAGATGAAAACTGATAATAATCAGTGTAAATAAGTGAGTAAAATCAGAACTGGTCAAAGAAGTGGAATGTCAGACCCCGATCTTATCCCATGAGAAAGCATTACATACATTCAAATATTTGTTCATATTTTTCAATTATCCTCTCATCATTAAACAAAATTGATCGATTTTATTGTGTATCTCTTGTTTCGTCAACGTCCTTTAATGTTAAATGAAAAAAGCGACAAAAAAAAACAAAACAAAAACAAAACTATAAAACGTTCTAAAACAAGGTAATAAGTGGAAGCTAATCTAATCACAGATTTTACTCCTTGTTTGATATAAAATGTCCAAATAATTTACAACAGATAACTGAATAATTCATATCCCGTTGGACATGTTAAAAGAGTAAAAGTTCACATCCACATCTGTATTCGGCGTACTTAAGTTTAGATCTAACAAATAAACAGCAATTTCAGGGAAGATATTTTAACAAGTTAAAATAACAACCATAAAACACCCATAAATGGTCTACCTCAGTCAGTACAGAGATGACACGAGGTATGTTAATCTTGTTCAATGGTTGTCCGAAGGGACACATACAGTGAATGGAACAATCGGAACCCCTCGATCCGTGTAGGCGTAATAAAGATTCGTGTCCCCTCCCCCTCCCACCTACACCCACACATTCCTACCACACGAGTCTGAGGATAAACACAATAAAAATGTCAGTATACATTTCACATCCTTGAGAAGTGACACCGGTTGCAGTAGCTCTGTACGACTTACCTCCCTTTCTCCTGTTACTAGCGGAAATACACTGTCCCATATCTCCATTTCTGCCTGATCCCGATAATAACTCGACAAATCATATAAATAATACGGCGCGGACCAAGCCCACTAGCGGATCCGGGGGGAAGGGTATGAGGAAAATTGTTGTATAGCATTGAAAAAAACGCCTATGCCTAACGCCCCCCCCCCCCCCCCCGCTTATCGTTTTGCTATAATCATTTCATTTTCCGAAGTTTTGGCCCCCAGACCCCTCGCCAAAAAAAATTCGGCTCGCTTCTACGGCGCTCGCATTACCACTAAATTACTGGACCCCGTGTGCACGTGTGGCGCGTGGTACACGATAACTCAGAAGACTGCATCGTGAAAATTGTACTAATGCAGCCTCAGGATGAGGACCCCGAGGCGGTGTCTAGTTCGACACCCGGGTTTGTCTTTGTTCATGAGGCTGATGTCACAGACCGCCATTAATTGTCACAGTTTTGTGTGCAAGACATTTTACCATCATTGCTCTGGATAGTAATCACTGGACACCACATATGTGGTTCAATGAGGTAGTCACCAGCTACTTCAACAGGTTGATAAACATGATACACAAACAATAAACATGTTTATTTCTGGTGAATTCTGTACTGGATCATTAGATATTGGTTTGTGATGTCAGTAAACCTCTGGGAAATCCGCTCTAAACAATGATGGAAACAGAACAATGACATATATATATATATAGCAAACTAAGTCAGCTACATGTGGAGAACATATTGTGAACGAACTCCCACTCCTTAAACCCAACTACATGAGGGGACATTGACAGCTAGCTTATCAGAAAGTCCTTTGATTCAATACTCCGCGTGTATTACTCGTCTTTTCTGTCAATACGGATCAGGTTGGCGACCTTCCGGTACGCCCAAGGTCAAATTGGAACTATCGCTCTCCTAGATAAATAAATCGTTGTGTCTATTATCATTCCCGAATGAATGTCACTCGGAAACCCTCAAATGTCATCTGTGTCAAACTAATTAACTGATAATTTATTACAGAATTATCAGTATTATATTCATATATAAACACGCATACAATGCATTTTAATTACAATATAACTTTTCTAACATTTGATATAAAGTAATGGCGAATATTGTAAGTAATGCAATTGAAGAAAGAAGAACATAAATGCCGAGCTGAAGATTTTTACACACACATTTCATTTGAATTATCTCCCTTCTTCCATGTTTCGTTTTTAACGGTGTATTGTCAGTGACATATTTCTTCGTTCGAACGATATACAAAGCCTGATTGATATGTTGTGAGCCTCATATAAAGGATTTGAATTTTGCCGGATATGTTGTATCATTTTTCAACATAATCCCCTGCAGGATCTATACACTATTGTCAGCGGTGTTTAAGGGCCTCAATGCCACTTTTATAGAACTCCTTTTCTTGGCTGTCCAGAAAGTCATCCACTGCATGTATGACGTCATCATCGGACTATAAAGTGGTTGCCTGAAATAGCTGTTTTCAGTTTTGGTAATAGATGAAAGTCTGATGGAGCGAGATCAGGTGAATAAGGCGGATGCTCAATCAATTCAAAGCCACAATCGTGAATGGCAGCCATGGCAATGACAGACTTGTGAACAGGAGCATTGTCCTGATGGAATAACACACCTTTAGTGAGCTTTCCGCGGCTCTTAAGTTTAATATTTTCCTGTAACTGCCTCAGAAGTGAAGCAAAGTATGTGTCATTGATTGTTTGTCCCTTTTATAGATAATCTATCTGCAGAATACCATTGCATCTCAGAAAACCGAGGCCATAACCTTCCCAGCTGATGGAACAGTCTTTACCTCTTTGCCGGGGGAGGCTAGGGTGCTTCCATTGTTTCAAATGTTGATTTGTTCCGGGGTAAAATGATGGACCCGTGTTTCATCCATAGTGACGAATCTCTGAAGAAAGTTTGCAGGATCTTCCTCAAAAGGTTAAGATTAGTACGCGATAATGTGCGCCTGCTGTGCGTCCCATCACCTGTCAGAAGTCTTGGTACCCATCGGGCCGAAAGATTTCTCATTGCACGATCCTTGGTCAAAATGGAATGTACATCTTTCCTGTGAAACGCCAACTCTACTGATTATACATCTTTCTGTGACTCGTCTGTCAGTCATAACAATATGAACTTTATTAACCATTTCTGTGGTTGCAACATTGACACACCTTCCAGGACGGGGGTCATCCTCAAGGCTCTGTCGGCAGCGCTTAAATTCCTCCACCCACCTTTTCAGTGTAGCATATGAAGGGCCATCTTTCCCTAGTGTTGCTACCATATCATTATGAATACCCTTAGGTGTTAAACATTTTTTATGTAAATATTGGATCACTGCTCTTTCACCGATTTTGTCCATTTCGCAAACACCGCTTGTCTTGTTTACTTTAGAGTGCTACCTGGTTGATATAAACGAACCAAATGAGACCAGTCCTTGGGTACACGGCCCTATATAGTCAGAGAATACAGTGTAGTAGGACTTAAAAGAATATCTTTCAATACGAGGCCCACAACATATCAAATGTCTCTCGTATATGAGTTGTGCAGTATTTTATAAAACTGATAAATAAAAAGAGCTTACACTCATATTGATGACTAAATGACATAGAATAAATATATCATATTTGTTTAGAAAATCCGAAAACCTCTGTCGCCGTGCGTCCGCACCGGAGTCTTTCGTCACTCCTCCTCAGCTTCATTTGGATATCACGTGACACCACAGAAAACTGTTAACAGATCACAGCTGACAGGTGACGTAATGGCGGGAGGAATGGTTTACGATTTTACAGTATCGCAGAAAACCGTCTTTAACAATGATTAATATATAGGACATTGGCTTAGCTCTAAGATTGTGTTGAATAAAGGTAGAAAGAGAGTATTTGATCTCAAAATAGACATTAAATACAGGAATTGTTTTTTTAACGGGAAAACGGAAGACGCCTCTTTGCAGCACATCAAGTAAACTCATAATAGTTGTGGCCACCGGTTTGTTATTTCGACGTCTCGTTTGTCGATATTTTACAGATATCAATAATTGTCACGTTTTCACTTACGTAAGAATACGAAATTAGATCTTCTAAGAACAGTTGATCTTTAGACACCATAGAATTGATACACCGGAAGTATGTGAGAGTAGTCTAACACAAAATCGGCGAAAGTTTTCCGGATATAATTCATTTAAAGTTTATCAACTCATTTTTAGTTGTACATCTCTCGACATTACTTGAGGTGACCATATTATAAAACACCATACGTGGAGTGTTGTCTATATCAGAGACACATATACACAATCTTTGTCTATATATAGGTATGTAGGTATATTCTTCTTTAATCAGGTATATCACAGAATTCATCAATCTGGTAGTGGACTTATTGATAACAGCCAATTCACACACAGGACTAACGAGACAGGCGTCCTCCCATGAATTATAGAACACGCTATATACGGGCGTGAGAATCAGCATACTTCCGCTACATGTTAAGGTAGTATTAGAAGCGAGCATTTACTGACCTCTGTGACCCCTTACTCTCCGTAGCCATTGGATCATGGGGGAATGAGTTAGGCTAGGAAGGGATGAATCTCTAACGATGGACCCCTTAACACAAGACATGATAAACTCTAGAACTGAATCTCAAAACCTCATGTTCTTTTTGTTACTTAAACCATACACGATTGATTTACACGGTTGTGAATTTTACTGTCCTCTGCAATGCCTACCAGTCTTGGTTACCAATGAATTAAGCGTACAAGATTTGACAAGTTACAGAAGATTCATCAAATTTTGAATAAATCTCGTGAAAAATGATAGGTATCCCTAAAAAGAGGAAATATATTAAGGTATAAAATCTTATCAAAATTGCTCACTCAAAATGTTCTACTAGCGTTCGGGCTATAACTGATCTTCCTCAAGGAAATAGTGTTTCCTCTCTTACATTCTAGTGTTACATGGTTGCCCTCCATCTTCAAATATTTCAATTTCTGCTCAAGTTGCATGGATTCAACGAACATCCAGATTAACATCAATCTATGCATATGAAAACAATATACAGTACTAGTGCACAACATGAAAATAAGCTGTCCGCTTAGACCTGTTCGATCCTGTAGGCCTAACCCATGCGTGCAGTAGGTCTATGTTGGGGGAAAATCACAAAAGGCTAAATTTCCAGGAATAGTTCCGAGTCAGAAATAACATACATGAGATTTTCAGCAAAAACATGTGTAAAAATCCCTAATTCCAACCCTAGAATGATGTCTGAATCTATATATACCATCCCGATCCTGTAAATATAGTGGACAGTGGGTTGGGGATTAAGCATCATCGTGTCAAGTCCCTGTGTGACAGGCGCTCGAAATATAATTATTTTTGGTCGAATGAACTTCCTTATGTACATTGATTCAAATAGAAAATAAACGAAGCATCAGTTGTAGAGCTCGTATCACGGTCACATGGCTGCTCAGTTTGTATCGAAGCGGGAGAACACAGTCTAGTCATTATTCTTCCGCGCAGCTGGCTGGGCGTTTTTAAAAGAAATCTTTAAATTTAACGACAAACTTAATACTTCAATTAAATCATGCTTATTTATATACATATTGTTTTATGGTAAATGTGTTGCATAATCGTGTTTTAGTCTTTATGATATTGTTTGGTCATCATCTAATGACGAACTATTTCTTTTAACAAAAACTATTAGACTTGCACAAGTTATAGTAACTGAAGACGTGTACCTCTTCAATTTATAAATAAAACAACGTGTTAACTGAATGTAAGGATTGAATTTTGCTTTGTTCGAATTCAAGGGGCGATGAATCGAGTTTCTTCGCAGTTAATCAAATTTGTCTCAAGAGCCACTTAAGTTGTTTCAAACGATTGCTGCGGACCTACAGTTTTTTTCTTTGATGGATCACACACGTGTGGCATTGCCGCCAGATTTTAACCGTTTTCAGAGTGTTCGTTATGCATGTCGTTTTGTGTCGTTGTTTCGTTCTTTCTCACTATCCTGTGTCTGTGTAAATGTAGGGCGTGGGGAATCTAAGGTCAACACAGACTAACAGATTAACTCTACCCCAGAATCTGAACTACGCCGTCCGAATGATACATAAATATTTTATTTCGCTCTATATGGAAACAAAGGGCGTTATGGATTTTTTTCCCCGCTGTAACATAACTGACCTGTCGAGGTGGTCTGGTTTGGGATTTGATATAGGAGAAGTAGGATTAATACATTGTTGTTCTATTGTGAATCTTTGGTAAGTAGATTGATCAAAATATGTTTTCATCAAATTATCCAACAATTGTTAAAATCATATTTGATTATTCCACGGACATTTGTAGTTTTATACTAAATAATAAAATTAGTAAATAATAAAAACCTACTTAATGTCTTTATTAAAGACCTATTTCAGATTTTCTCATCTTTATTATTTAGTGTTAAACTACAAATGCCTGTGATCATTCTTATTTTTCATATAAAGCGTAGTGATCTTATTTCTAATTCGCTCCATCGGCTGATTGATATTTGACAGACAAGGAATTTTTTAGAACGTAAGGTAAGAATTTCTAATGACACTTGACAACACTTTTTTTGTCATTTTTGGAGAGAAAATTAAAAAAAAAAAAAAACAGTTTTTTATGTTACATAATTTTACCGAAATGTCCTCCAACCATGATGATAAACAAAACTTCCAATGTACAAATGTGTATTGTAAGTAGGATTCGGCCCGCACGGTCTATGGCCGTAAGGAGGTAAGTTTCCCTCTAAACATTTCCTGAATCGGCGATACAAATGGCGGTATAATATTGCGATTATACATGTAAGTGCATTCATTAAAACCTCGATTAATTAGTTTGAAATTATCTTGTGTGATAAACATATTGAAATATAGGCCATAGACACATCTACCTTCATATCAAAACGTATAAATAGAACACGTGTTAATTTAATTAATTAAATATAAAAATAATGTGAGCATAGATTCTGAACTCCCTAAGCATATCGGATGTTATTGATGAAAGCAGTAGTATACAGATATTACTTATACAGTTAAATAATGACGTACCATAGAAACAAGTGTATATATTGCATGATCATATCTTGAATTGCATTCCTGAGACTTGCATACTTGATTCAAATCGTGATATACTTTAATTGATATTTTTTGTCTATCAAATCGTGTTACATTTTGGTGACCTTATAATCATGTTATATTTTGATGTCTTCCAAATCATGTTATATTTGATGTCCCCCAAATCGTGTTATATTTGATGTCCCCCAAATCGTGTTATATTTTGATGTCTTCCAAATCATGTTATATTTGATGTCCCTCAAATCATGTTATATTTTGATGTCTTCCAAATCGTGTTATATTTTGATGCCTTCCAAATCGTGTTATGTTTTGATGTCTTCCAAATCATGTTATATTTGATGTCCCTCAAATCATGTTATATTTGATGTCTTCCAAATCATGTTATATTTGATGTCCCCCAAATCATGTTATATTTGATGTCCCCCAAATCATGTTATATTTGATGTCCCTCAAATCGAGTTATATTTTGATGTCTTCCAAATCGAGTTATATTTTGATGTCTTCCAAATCGTGTTATATTTTGATGTCCCCCAAATCGAGTTATATTTTGATGTCTTCCAAATCATGTTACATTTGATGTCCCCCAAATCATGTTATATTTGATGTCTTCCAAATCATATTATATTTTGTTGTCCCTCAAATCATGTTATATTTGATGTCTTCCAAATCATATTATATTTGATGTCCCCCAGATCGTGTTATATTTTGTTGTCCCTCAAATCATGTTATATTTTGATGTTTCCTAAATTACGTTAGCTTGGAGTCTGTCATATCTCCTTTTTGTGTCGACATTGAATTCGATTTCATCCTTACGTTTTCACACTGAAGTAAATTCTATCCTTGTGTATTGTCGGGATGACATTGTTTGTCTTTGTCGGATAACATTGTGATGTCCCCACTCTCGGAGATATTTAACACCAAGTCAAACTAACACCTTGGCGAGGGTCGGGGCATAAATACACATTAAAGCTAACCATCACGCCAAAGTAAGTGTTGATAAAAAAGTGAACGTTTCTAATTCATTAAACCTCAGTCTTTGCCAAGTGCACAAAGTATGCGTGTAACCTGGCTATTGACAGTCATTGAACTCGAACACTTACTGGTGTGTACTTTGTTCGGGTAGAGCGCGCCCTTAGTTGTGGGATTAACATAGCCTTAAACGTGCCCCTGATTGACATAAGTTATTAAACATTTACGTTTAAATATTTTACAGGTAATAAACTTACCTGCTTGTTATCTACAGACGGTACCGGTCAATTTTGGACCTGGTTATGTTAATATTGAAGTAACGCCGACTGAAATATTTGAGAAAGAGTTCTGTCTGATCGCCGAGGAGGGTTAGTTCTTGACACGTATTAACAGTTTTTGATTTCTTCCACTTTAGGAAGAGCAACCCATCGAGATATCGCGTATGAGTGAAGATGATATATGTTCCGGTCAGTGTCCGGAACTTGCATTAGTATCTACTCGGGTAATAACTAATAATGTGACCTCAACAGACGGACCGGATTATCAGCAGGATATTGGATTATCAAGGATACGCCAGAGTCGGCCAGTATGACGTCAAATTGTGTTTTAGGTTCAAAAGAAATGTACGTGTTTTCAAAATTTGTGTTTTCCTAATTGGATTATTGAAGATACACGTGTACATATAGCTATGACGTCATGGGGGCGGCGAATGGAAAAGTCATCCGTAAGTACACGTTTTAATTATATGTCGAAGAAAAGTTTTGTTATTTTTCCAAACTGACATTTTATCAATATTTTATAAGCTTGGTCTTGGCTTGAGGTCTGGTCCGGAAATAGCTGCCCTTCCCCCTTACCTGACATTAGATCATTAACTTCAGTACAAAATGTCACATCGTTTTTTTATGGAGTGACATTTCGTCAGGGATGTTTTATTAACCCTACACACCCCGAGACAAATTGTTTCATCACGCTGTTGGGCGTCGTTGATGTCAGTATGGAAGTTAGGATACATTTTAATTAACACGATACCGCGTTATAAACGGCAATACAGTGGCGATGAAGTGGCGTGTGCGGGTCAAATCTCATTCATTTTAACTGTGAAATAAAAACCACAGTATCAACAAGCAAGGGCAAAAGTTCAGTTCGCGCGTTAGAATTAATACTCAGTCTACTGAACTCGAGTCAAAAAAATATTCCTATATGAAAAGTGTATGTTTGGATGTGATTGTCGCGGTGGTTCCGGCTACAGTGAAAGTCGCGGTGGTTCCGGCTACAGTGATTGCCGCGGTGGTTCCGGCTAGAGATTGTCGCCGTGGTTCCGGCTACAGTGATTGTCGCGGTGGTTCCGGCTACAGTGATTGTCGTGGTGGTTCCGGCTACAGTGATTGTCGCGGTGGTTCCGGCTACAGTGATTGTCGCGGTGGTTCCGGCTAGAGATTGTCGCGGTGGTTCCGGCTACAGTAAAAGTCGCGGTGGTTCCGGCTAGAGATTGTCGCGGTGGTTCCGGCTACAGTAAAAGTCGCGGTGGTTCCGGCTACAGTGATTGTCGTGGTGGTTCCGGCTACAGTGATTGTCGCGGTGGTTCCGGCTACAGTGAAAGTCGCGGTGGTTCCGGCTAGAGATTGTCGCGGTGGTTCCGGCTACAGTAAAAGTCGCGGTGGTTCCGGCTAGAGATTGTCGCGGTGGTTCCGTCTACAGTAAAAGTCGCGGTGGTTCCGGCTACAGTGATTGTCGTGGTGGTTCCGGCTAGAGATTGTCGCGGTGGTTCCGTCTACAGTAAAAGTCGCGGTGGTTCCGGCTACAGTGATTGTCGTGGTGGTTCCGGCTACAGTGATTGTCGTGGTGGTTCCGGCTACAGTGAATGTGGCGGTGGTTCCGGCTACAGTGATTGTCGCGGTGGTTCCGGCTAGAGATTGTCGCGGTGATTTTGACTAGAGATTGTCGCGGTGGTTTTGACTAGATACTGTCGCGATGGTTTTGACTAGAGATCGTCGCGTTGGTTTTGACTAGAGATCGTCGCGGTGGTTTTGACTAGATTGTCGCGGTGGTTTTGGCTAGAGATTGTCGCGGTGGTTTTAGCTAGAGGTTGTCGTGGTGGTTTTGGTTAGAGGTTGTCGTGGTGGTTCCGGCTACAGTGATTGTCGCGATGGTTTTAGCTAGAGACTGTCGCGGTGGTTTTAGCTAGAGATTGTCCCGGTGGTTTTGACTAGAGATTGTCGCGGTGGTTTTGACTAGAGACTGTCGCGGTGGTTTTGACTAGAGGTTGTCGTGGTGGTTTTGACTAGAGATTGTCGTGGTGGTTTTGACTAGAGGTTGTCGTGGTGGTTTTGACTAGAGGTTGTCGTGGTGGTTTTGACTAGAGGTTGTCGTGGTGGTTTTGACTAGAGGTTGTCGTGGTGGTTTTGACTAGAGATTGTCGCGGTGGTTTTGACTAGAGGTTGTCGTGGTGGTTTTGACTAGATGTTGTCCCGGTGGTTTTGACTAGACATTGTCGTGGTGGTTTAAGCTAGATGTTGTCGTGGTGGTTTTGACTAGAGGTTGTCGTGGTGGTTTTGACTAGAGATTGTCGTGGTGGTTTTGACTAGAGGTTGTCGTGGTGGTTTTGACTAGATGTTGTCCCGGTGGTTTTGACTAGACATTGTCGTGGTGGTTTAAGCTAGATGTTGTCGTGGTGGTTTTGACTAGAGATTGTCGTGGTGGTTTTGACTAGAGGTTGTCGTGGTGGTTTTGACTAGAGATTGTCGTGGTGGTTTTGACTAGAGGTTGTCGTGGTGGTTTTGACTAGATACTGTCACCTAGATATATGTTACCTTCTGCTTTGTTTGATATCGAAGAACTGGCATGTCATATATTACAATGTACATATTGATATATGAAGATTGGTAGGCCCCGAATATGTATACTGCCTTCATGGGAGTATTATAGGCCCAACTAATGTATCAATATAAAAAGATGAAGTTGCATGATGCTATCAATATCTCAGAAGATTAATACGTCCTGATTATGCACTATTTTACCAAATAAAGTGTCATGTGCTATTGATATATGAATACATGAAGGTCCTCAGTATGTACATGTGTAATGCGAGGCACCATAAACGTGACTGTAGACTAGTATAGGCCCTAGTTATGTATACCATGTTACTGGATGGATAATGTCTTTGATATTAACACTGTATAATAAGTTATGGGATGTTAGTCACCTTGGAATAATTGTGTAGGCCCTACTAATGCACATCATCTGATATTGCTGTAGCGTTATATGACGTTTGTCCCCTGGACTGGCCCTGAGTATGTATAGTTTGTTTTAAAATGACGTTTCGGGGAGATTGATAAAGTCGTTTAATGATTTACGTTTCATTGTAGATTTTATATTTACTAAAATCCCACCCTTTAACCTACGAACCTGTTTAATTGACTACAGATTCGGGCCCACAGTTCTCGGACAACAAGCCGGATTTTGCGATTGTAAATTTGAAAATCTCGACGAAACCTTTCGGGCCGATTTACCCGTCAACAATGACAGTGCTTGGAGGTAAGTGTATGGTGGGATGTCAATATGCCAAAATGATCCAAACCAGGCAGTCAAAACACCTGTACAAATAAAATATTATATTAAAACTAGCCAAAGTGTCTGAAGAGTTAACGTTGTCAAACTCTCTGAGCTTATAAAACACCATACATACAATGTATCTGAAATGGTCAACGTAATTGATCTAAATTTCTGAAATAGTCAACGTATTAGAAATAATCTAAATATCTGAAATAGCCAACATATTAGAAATAATCTAAATATCTGAAATAGTCAATGTATCTGAAATAATCTAAATATCTGAAATAGTCAACTTATTAGAAATAATCTAAATATCTGAAACAGTCAACGTATCGGAAATAATCTAGATATCCCAATTGATTTGCAATAGCTAAAATTGCTAAAACATTTCAAATAGCTAATATATCTGAAATCATTAGTCCAAACAGTCAGAATATCTTAAATAGTCAAAACAGTTCGAATTTCATGAAACATGTTCTCCGGGTTGGTAAGTGACCAGTAGGCCTAATATGAATATACATTGGTATATACCACAGTCAAAGACTGGTTGTGATGTATACTAAAGTCCTAGTTCAAATATATCAGTCAAAGTATATGTAACTTAAATATCTACAAAAGTCAAAATAGTCTTAATCTAGTTGAATCTTAAATTCCTCTCTTTATGTCATATTTGTGTAACATTGTTCAGAGCCGGCATTTGCCTTTCAATGTCAAAACAAAATAAGTGTTTATGCGTTCATAAAGTCAAATCCGGTCAAACAAATGTCCCTATCATGTGCTATAGACACTTGTGCGCACAACAGCTTGGCTATTTTTCATGAAGGGGTACTCCGGCTTTCCTCCACCTCCAAAACCTAGCACGTCCTTAAATGACCCTGGCTGTTAATAGGACGTTAAACAAAAACAAACCAAACTATTTTTTCAGGTTTGATCTCGTCAGCTGAAAGGCCGCCAGGCCGTTATAGCGGACTTCAACGCGTTAAATAGATAATAAATAAATACATAACTCGGGTTTGATTTTGTTGTGTTACTTAGAATTATGTCCCATTACATCTTAACACAAAGTAACTCTAAAGAAGAAACTGTTAAAATTATTGGTGGTTTTAGGAAACTAAATGACCAAGCAAACATTTTGATATATGGAATGACTAGTTCTGTTGATACTAATTCGTGTTTGAATTTCAACATTATTCTCCTATTAAATTGACCCTTAACAAATGGTAGGCTTATATATAAATATTCAAATAATCAAGTAAAAGCCTATTGCATTTCGATATTATTGAAGATAGCACATAAAGACATGGAGATTTTCTAGTATATTGTTGATTGGAATAAGGAGGTACCAGGGCTCCGAAGTCGCTAGCTTAGATCATGTGTTAGCATATCCTGCATAAACTCTATATGGTATATTTTAACTATCAAAATTATTTTCTAATCCAGACCATATCAAATCTTACTGGTGTTACTCCTGGCGGGTTGTGGCGGGTTCCTTAATGCAATTCAATCTGAAATCCTCGGTTCAAATTCGATCAATCTGCTTAAAATACAGATTATCATTATGATGATCTGTTTTTTAAGCAGATTGAAATTAGAAGAGTTCCGAGTGTCAGCCAGGTGAAGTGGCACTCCGTTTGTCTCTTCGTTTATTAGGTCAAAGCAGTATAAGTTTTGTTTTTTGTTGTTGTTGGTTTTTTTTGTGTGTTTTGATATTTTGCGGATTAAGAAAGTGTCCAAAATATTTAACATAAGAATAATAATGATAAAGTTAAATGGTTTTGATAACTAGTTTTCAATTCGTGCTTTAACAAATCCCACGTGTTCATGTACATTGCGATGTTAGGTATGAACGATAATCGTGTTTTGGCCGTTTACCTGAGTACCAGGTATTCTACTCTCTGTATGTAAACAAACACTTATACATGACGTGCCAGGCAGTAGATAGAAGGGTGGTGGGAAAGGCGGACTGTAATAAAGGGGACGAAGGGGAGCTAACTCCTTATAACTACATACCTTAACGTTTCTCTATGTAACTATTTAGAAGGTAAGACCATATGATGAAAAAAATGTGGTTAGGATTCAATAGCAACAAAAATATATGTGAATGGTTTGTGTTCGGAAACTGTCGGGTTTTTACGCCATACGGTTATCATATCTGGTACCAGTCGTGAAATTGAAGTGAATTCCGACAAAGTGACGGAAATTACCGAATGGCTTCGAATTGACGTTCGTCGGATATCGAAACATAGAATCATTCAAACATGCCTATCTTCATAAAAAAAAATACAAAAAACAAAACAATAAAGATAGAAAGAAAGAAATAAAATAAAAAAGGGCTATTAAGAAATTTTGCAGGAAATACAAACAAATGATGCTAGAATCAAAGTTTTATTTGCTGTTTTGAACGTGGATATAAGAATTTGAAATTCATCTTTTTAGATTTGAGATGTTATACGCCACGTTCCGCTCTAACATAATACATGTGTACGGCAGTAACGCGATACTCAATGTAAATATTTAAAGGTAATTCGAGAAACAAATCGACTTCTAATCTATGTAGTATTTACCTTGTGGCTTATGAATAGACTGGGTAAACATTTGTCTACAAAGTACTTATCAAATTACGTAACACTGACTGGTTACTGTCTCTGGTAAAGTAAGATTTTCAGTAAACAGCATTCCGTATATAATGTAATCCGTATCACACTTACATGTAAACATAAAATTCATATCAGGCTATACAAAATGTACGAAAATATAGAATGTTAAAATTGTCGAGTTTGTAATGGAATTCGGGTTTACAAGCTTGTGCTTGTATTGTTTTGATAAAGTTTTTGAAATAACATTTTATAGTTTAACATCGTAGAATATTGATGATAAAGTTTACAAGAACATGTCATAGTTTTAGATTTAGACTCTTCAAAACCTTTCACAATTAAGATGGCTCTTAGCTTAGAATGTATCTTTTTATAATTTACTGAACAATGATTTCGTTTAATATTGTTTACATCGATCATGTGAAATTAAAAAAAAAACATCACCTAGAAATGCACATTAATTGAACATATGAAAAGTATTTCGAGGTACATCTTTAGATTGTGCGGTACAATCTACCCATCAGTCGTGCGTTACCATGCCTGACTACAGTGTATACGAGTTGTCTCCCTTGTATCACTCTCCACTGATTAGTACAGCTTAATTCCCCGTAGTTATTACGAGTTAATTCCAGGTGTATGAAGATCCTTTATGTAAGCAATCAACAGGTCCAAACAACCATTCCAGTGGATGATTGTCAACTTTCGAAATCTTTTTCACAAATAAAGCTTTTAATCTACAAATCTGGCACTGTCGTTCTGTCACGGATTGAACCATTAACGACTGAATACATATATCACGTACGATTGTCTCCCTCAATATATATACAGATTAAAATCGGATTAGTGGAATAATCCAGATTTATAATTAGGAATTATTGAGGGATTAACGGTACTGAACTCTCCCGTATGGCCGGCTAATTCCAGTAGTATGACACAACTAGGTACATCACGATGTGTTTCCGATGTATGGGACGGTATGGGACGGTACTGTTTAGCCTGAAACTACGAAGAAATTTGAGATGACAAAGGAGGACTTAGAAGAGGAAGTATTTGACAATATAAACAATACTCTATTGTCATCTTCGACAATCTATTATTGTGTTCGGTATGTGTTTTCTTGAATGAGGCTCTAACTGGACAGTTCGAAAAGGAAATACATTATCAACAGATTTCATCTTTCTGTCTTCACGGGAATATATTTAAGGAGTTGTTCTATCCTGCTAATTTATTGATGGATGTTATTAACTTACTAATGACTTGTCATCGTTATCTTCAATTAGGCTCGGAGACATGGTATTTGTCTTTAAAGGTGCGTGATACAATGCAGTGATGAGTTACTTCTCTCCTCTTTTGTGACCTAGTTTTTCTTCTTCTTTAATTTGGAAGTCGTGCTATATATTCCTGTGTGACGATATTACAATATGACGGAGTCGGTGATGAATCAGTTTAGAAGCGAGAAGTTCCTCGCTAATGGAGTAAATATGGTATTTCTACACACTACCCCCTCGCTGTCCATCCTCCAGACAGACAAGAATACCGAGGTGTTCCGGGTATAGGACGTTCTCCTTGAGGATGACGAGAGGTTCGTACAACAAATTATTTCTGATTGGCTGAGGTAGACCGAGGTTACTTTCGGACTACCTCGAAGACAGTTTCATTGCTTTCACTTGTTTTTCCCCAGAATGTACATGTACATGTATAAACGTACAGAACCAATACATTATGTAGTACAGGGAACTCATTTTCTAAGAAACACAAATCTCTCAAACAAGGAAATATTTTAATTGTTTTACATAATTAAATTATTTCTAAATACTGTAAACATGTCCGACATTCCATGATGGCTTATCACAAATGTTCATAAAACACGCCCAATGTTTAGGAATGTATCTAATTAATACTAATCAATTATCCAAGTGATCGCGTATGTGACCGAAAGTTAAACACATTTTTTTTGGAATGTAATTATTTACTTATCCACTAAAAATGTTTGAAGAGAAGATCAATTTTTTATTTGGTTATAGCATAAACTATATAAAACAGCATATTTTTTTTTTAATTTTCAATCGATCATAATGATTTTTATTTCGGATATGTAGAACATTTGAAGCTACATGTAAATGGGTGTCTTAGCGGAATATGGGACTAATACATTGGTTATTCGTTTGTGAAACCTTTGACGTGTTGCGCGGTGGTTTTGACGTCGAATAAACACTGTCCGCGCTTCAAAACTTCCGTGAACCATTCGTCGGAAAGAATCGCATTTCAATCTAAATTCCAAGTCTCCTGATCTGATAGTCAACAATAACGCCAAACCAATGCATTTTAACGAAAGACAAAAAAGCAAAAACAATAAAAACAAACAAGCAAACAAATAAATAATCTAGTCGTTTGTGACGTCATCAAAACATGCGCTTATTTCTTCGGTCTACCACTTGAGAGACAGGATAAACAAATCAATAAAAACGTGATGCAAACAAAATTTTATTATTATTCGATTTCACAAGATAACTAAATATATGACGCAACTGTATGACATTCGGTCTATGTGTGAAAACCAGTGTCATGCTCAGATTGGAATTGAATGAACACCATATTCCCACCGTGGAATTAAAAGATTACACAAGTCAATGTTCTAAATGTGTATTATTTTCTTAGTTTAAATGGATTATTGGAAATAGGCTTACATGTGTAATGCGCTTTCTCAATCTAGACCTATATGCGTGGGGAAACCTACATACATCATTAAACATTCCTCAGTCACTGTTAGATTGGTTTGTACTACTGGCGTGTTTGTAATTCACTCGAATACCGCTGATTCGCCAGTATACGAGAGGTATTTTTGAGATAAAAAAGAAGAAAACACGGAAACAATTCTACATATACTGTAAATGTATATATTTTAGCGGTATTCTTATTTCTGCGGTTTTCATACAGGAAAAAATCACGATAAAATACTATTGCGCTATTAGATTCAGTACACTACGACTCTTTACGCTAATCTTTTAAATTCAGATATCCGTTAAAATATGAGTTCGCCAAAATAAATACATGTACAGTACCACAGAGGCCATCTACCATACTATATATTACCATTCTAAAACTGTATATCACAATCACATCATTGTTACGTCACATTATTTTCTCGGTGTTAAGTATACAGTGGGAAGACTTTGAAAACGTGTTTCGAGGCATGTTTATATGTCGCGATTTCAGGGTAATTTTTATCATGGCGTCGTGTTATCACGTGACCATGCAGCAGTTAGGTAGTTTCGGGGCGTTTCTATATTTTCGTATTTTGGTTCGTTCAAGCACCATCACATGCAGTTAAATTAGATACAAAGTCATTAAAATAGTCTATATCTATAATCACCACTCAACTTCCTTAGTTAAGCTCCCTAAATGTTCTATACAGTTTGTTGAATACAAATACTTCACACTTTATGACACAAATCACACATTCCCGAGTGACCTCTTCAGTAGTTTTAGTGTACTTTTAACTTAGAGAATTTAGTTTAGGATTTACACCGAACTCCACCTTAAGCAGCCATTTAATGTTGCGTTTTGGCAGTAATATTACTTGAAGGGTGTGTAGCTGCGATAGACAACGCTCGTAAAATTTCAAATGTTTTATTATCCTTACAAAAGTATAAACTATTCTCCTTATTGTCCCGATTAAATATTTACTGTAGGGTTTCACGGGGGATAAATGCCCCTGACATTATCGCCTGTAAACAACTCCGAGTTTTATGACACATTGTTGATAAGATTTATTATCAAATGCTGTGGTTTATATACAGGTATGTAGTTGCACGGATTAACGTTATGTACGGTAGGCAACCGTGAAATACCAACGTGTAAACACAACTGTATCTAAAACAAATCGGCAAAATATGGTAAGAAAGATCCTAGAATATATAGAACCAGGTGGTTCGGAAGGGTAAGAGCCCCCGTCGTGAAAATCTAGGTCAAATCCGTGTGATGTCACGTTCTCGGACTGTGACGATGGCATTGATCTTCGTATCGAACAATGGGAAGGAATGTTTAGCGAAATCAATGACAATGAAAATATTTTATTCTCATAAACATATGAAGTGTAGAGAATTTTATACATACAAAATTGTACAGGACATATGCTATAATACAAGGATACATTTGTTAAGCAAGATATTTTCTTAAATATTGTTGAGTCGTATACTTATATTTAGTGATTTCAATTCATCACAATAACGGCCATTCACATACAATGTACATATATACATGTAGTCTTTATCAAACTTCATCTCTCCAAATCCTATGTTGTAAGTTTTTCGTTGGCAGTCGACATTTTACATTGTACATATATATGTAAGTACCATGTAATTCTTAATATTATTTTGTCGTGGGACAAATTCAAGCGAAAAAGACACCGATGGACGGAAGAAATCACATAACTGGACGTGTAAACTGTATTGTACTGTCAAATTGTGTCTTATTTTCCAATCTCTTCTATAGTTATCAGATAAGGATCAGACATAAGATATACAACGGGTGATACTGTTAAACTAACAGTTCTCTTCGAAATAAATGCATGAACACTGCTGTCTGTAATGTAGAAGTCTATAAACATTATAAGGAATGTGTTGTGTAACTTTGTAATCTGTCGAAAATCTCGAGTTTCTTAAAAATTCATCATCTTAGACACAAACTGTGAGGTTTGTTCGGGCGGTCCCAAGGTAACCTTGTGATATACCGACCGGTTGTGTAATACTGCCTTCGTGGTTAGGGTTTTTTAACGTTAAAAAATATAAGATTTATATGAACCATACAACAAAGGTACTGCAAAAGCCCTAGTAAAATTTCTTAAATAGTATAACGTAATACATATTTCCTATACAGTTAGCTTGTATAACGTAATACATATTTCCTACACAGTGAGCTTGTATAACGTAATACATATTTCCTACATAGTGAGCTTGTATAACGTAATACATATTTCCTATACAGTTAGCTTGTATAACGTAATACATATTTCCTACATAGTGAGCTTGTATAACGTAATACATATTTCCTACATAGTGAGCTTGTATAACGTAATACATATTTCCTATACAGTTAGCTTGTATAACGTAATACATATTTCCTACATAGTGAGCTTGTATAACGTAATACATGTTTCCTATACAGTTAGCTTGTATAACGTAATACATATTTCCTACATATTGAGCTTGTATAACGTAATACATATTTCCTATACAGTGAGTTTGTATTATAACGTAATACATGTTTCCTATACAGTGAGCTTGTATAACGTAATACATATTTCCTACATATTGAGCTTGTATAACGTAATACATATTTCGTACATAGTGAGCTTGTATAACGTAATACATATTTCGTACATAGTGAGCTTGTATAACGTAATACATATTTCCTACATATTGAGCTTGTATAACGTAATACATATTTCCTATACAGTTAGCTTGTATAACGTAATACATATTTCCTACACAGTGAGCTTGTATAACGTAATACATATTTCCTACATAGTGAGCTTGTATAACGTAATACATATTTCCTATACAGTTAGCTTGTATAACGTAATACATATTTCCTACATAGTGAGCTTGTATAACGTAATACATGTTTCCTATACAGTTAGCTTGTATAACGTAATACATATTTCCTACATATTGAGCTTGTATAACGTAATACATATTTCCTATACAGTGAGTTTGTATTATAACGTAATACATGTTTCCTATACAGTGAGCTTGTATAACGTAATACATATTTCCTACATATTGAGCTTGTATAACGTAATACATATTTCGTACATAGTGAGCTTGTATAACGTAATACATATTTCGTACATAGTGAGCTTGTATAACGTAATACATATTTCCTACATATTGAGCTTGTATAACGTAATACATATTTCCTATACAGTTAGCTTGTATAACGTAATACATATTTCCTACATATTGAGCTTGTATAACGTAATACATATTTCCTATACAGTGAGTTTGTATTATAACGTAATACATGTTTCCTATACAGTGAGCTTGTATAACGTAATACATATTTCCTACATATTGAGCTTGTATAACGTAATACATATTTCCTATACAGTGAGTTTGTATTATAACGTAATACATGTTTCCTATACAGTGAGCTTGTATAACGTAATACATGTTTCCTATACAGTGAGCTTGTATAACGTAATACATGTTTCCTATACAGTGAGCTTGTATAACGTAATACATATTTCCTACATATTGAGCTTGTATAACGTAATACATATTTCCTACATATTGAGCTTGTATAACGTAATACATATTTCCTACATATTGAGCTTGTATAACGTAATACATATTTCCTACATATTGAGCTTGTATAACGTAATACATATTTCCTACACAGTGAGCTTGTATAACGTAATACATATTTCCTATACAGTGAGCTTGTATAACGTAATACATATTTCCTACATATTGAGCTTGTATTATAACGTAATACATATTTCCTACATATTGAGCTTGTATTATAACGTAATACATATTTCCTACACAATGAGTTTGTATTATAACGTAATACATATTTCCTACACAATGAGTTTGTATTATAACGTAATACATATTTCCTACACAATGAGTTTGTATTATAACGTAATACATATTTCCTACACAATGAGCTTGTATAACGTAATACATATTTCCTACACAGTGAGCTTGTATAACGTAATACATATTTCCTACATATTGAGCTTGTATAACGTAATACATATTTCCTACATAATGAGTTTGTATAACGTAATACATATTTCCTACATATTGAGCTTGTATAACGTAATACATTTTTCCTACATATTGAGCTTGTATTATAACGTAATACATATTTCCTACATATTGAGCTTGTATTATAACGTAATACATATTTCCTACACAATGAGTTTGTATTATAACGTAATACATATTTCCTACACAATGAGTTTGTATTATAACGTAATACATATTTCCTACACAATGAGTTTGTATTATAACGTAATACATATTTCCTACACAATGAGTTTGTATTATAACGTAATACATATTTCCTACACAATGAGCTTGTATAACGTAATACATATTTCCTACACAGTGAGCTTGTATAACGTAATACATATTTCCTACATATTGAGCTTGTATAACGTAATACATATTTCCTACATAATGAGTTTGTATAACGTAATACATATTTCCTACATATTGAGCTTGTATAACGTAATACATATTTCCTACACAGTGAGCTTGTATTATAACGTAATACATATTTCCTACATAATGAGTTTGTATAACGTAATACATATTTCCTACATATTGAGCTTGTATAACGTAATACATATTTCCTACACAGTGAGCTTGTATAACGTAATACATATTTCCTACACAGTGAGCTTGTATAACGTAATACATATTTCCTACATAATGAGTTTGTATTATAACGTAATACATATTTCCTATACAGTTAGCTTGTATAACGTAGTATAACGTAATATATATTTCCTACACAGTGAGCTTGTATAACGTAATACATATTTCCTACACAGTGAGCTTGTATAACGTAATACATATTTCCTACATATTGAGCTTGTATTATAACGTAATACATATTTCCTACATATTGAGCTTGTATTATAACGTAATACATATTTCCTACACAATGAGTTTGTATTATAACGTAATACATATTTCCTACACAATGAGTTTGTATTATAACGTAATACATATTTCCTACACAATGAGTTTGTATTATAACGTAATACATATTTCCTACACAATGAGCTTGTATAACGTAATACATATTTCCTACACAGTGAGCTTGTATAACGTAATACATATTTCCTACATATTGAGCTTGTATTATAACGTAATACATATTTCCTACATATTGAGCTTGTATTATAACGTAATACATATTTCCTACACAATGAGTTTGTATTATAACGTAATACATATTTCCTACACAATGAGTTTGTATTATAACGTAATACATATTTCCTACACAATGAGTTTGTATTATAACGTAATACATATTTCCTACACAATGAGCTTGTATAACGTAATACATATTTCCTACACAGTGAGCTTGTATAACGTAATACATATTTCCTACATATTGAGCTTGTATAACGTAATACATATTTCCTACATAATGAGTTTGTATAACGTAATACATATTTCCTACATATTGAGCTTGTATAACGTAATACATATTTCCTACACAGTGAGCTTGTATTATAACGTAATACATATTTCCTACATAATGAGTTTGTATAACGTAATACATATTTCCTACATATTGAGCTTGTATAACGTAATACATATTTCCTACACAGTGAGCTTGTATAACGTAATACATATTTCCTACACAGTGAGCTTGTATAACGTAATACATATTTCCTACATAATGAGTTTGTATTATAACGTAATACATATTTCCTATACAGTTAGCTTGTATAACGTAGTATAACGTAATATATATTTCCTACACAGTGAGCTTGTATAACGTAATACATATTTCCTACACAATGAGCTTGTATAACGTAATACATATTTCCTACACAGTGAGCTTGTATAACGTAATACATATTTCCTACACAGTGAGCTTGTATTATAACGTAATACATATTTCCTACATAATGAGTTTGTATAACGTAATACATATTTCCTACATATTGAGCTTGTATAACGTAATACATATTTCCTACACAGTGAGCTTGTATAACGTAATACATATTTCCTACACAGTGAGCTTGTATTATAACGTAATACATATTTCCTATACAGTTAGCTTGTATAACGTAGTATAACGTAATATATATTTCCTACACAGTGAGCTTGTATAACGTAATACATATTTCCTACACAATGAGCTTGTATAACGTAATACATATTTCCTACACAGTGAGCTTGTATAACGTAATACATATTTCCTACACAGTGAGCTTGTATAACGTAATACATATTTCCTACATATTGAGCTTGTATAACGTAATACATATTTCCTACACAGTGAGCTTGTATAACGTAATACATATTTCCTACATATTGAGCTTGTATAACGTAATACATATTTCCTACATAGTGAGCCTGTATAACGTAATACATATTTCCTACATATTGAGCTTGTATAACGTAATACATATTTCCTACATATTGAGCTTGTATAACGTAATACATATTTCCTACACAGTGAGCTTGTATAACGTAATATATATTTCCTACACAGTGAGCTTGTATAACGTAATACATATTTCCTACATATTGAGCTTGTATTATAACGTAATACATATTTCCTACACAGTGAGCTTGTATAACGTAATACATATTTCCTACATATTGAGCTTGTATAACGTAATACATATTTCCTACATATTGAGCTTGTATAACGTAATACATATTTCCTACACAGTGAGCTTGTATAACGTAATATATATTTCCTACACAGTGAGCTTGTATAACGTAATACATATTTCCTACATATTGAGCTTGTATTATAACGTAATACATATTTCCTACACAGTGAGCTTGTATAACGTAATACATATTTCCTACATATTGAGCTTGTATAACGTAATACATATTTCCTACACAATGAGTTTGTATAACGTAATACATATTTCCTATACAGTGAGCTTGTATTATAACGTAATACATATTTCCTACACAGTGAGCTTGTATAACGTTATACATATTTCATACGAAGTAGGTTTTTAAACCTTCATACATATATAATGGGATAGTACAATGTCATAAAATCGGGATTGAGATTAAGTAAATGGGGGTCATTATCCGTTCCTTTATTGTAGCTGGAATATTACTTTAAACACGAAAAGGACCTCTCCCGAGTTGTTCTCGGAGAACCAAAGGGGCCTGAGAATTAGTTACGGTATAAGTTTTTCTCAGAGAACCACAGGGACATGAGAATTTGTAACGGTATAGGTTGTTCTCGGAGAATCACAGGGACCTGAGAATTTGTTACGGTATAGATTGTTTAGACCTATTTTAATGTGTTTAACAAAATAAGTGACAGTCTTCGGTCTCAGTGTATGTTACATGTATATCATAAAATGAACATCGAGGGATGCCATGTTAAACCAGCTCCCCAAAACTTCTTCAAATGTCCATACACATTAGGGATAAGGTCATACTTAGACTTAACGAGTTCGCAGGTCCCTGTGCTTGGATCAACCCGGAACTTAAGTGTCGACTTTACCCGATTGAGAGCGGTTAGAAAGAGATTTCAGACAGATACTGAAGCTGACGAAATGATCGTCTGTCTTGAACACCGTCGACGTTCCGCCGATATCATTATATACGTGTTGATGCGATCACTGACAGCCGATCATTGTGTATCCTTGGGCTGTACTTTTATGCGGGACTATAATGTCTCTCTTCTCGCCACCAGGTGTCGCTTTTGTCGTGATTTATAACCGGGTTTGACGTTTATGACTTCACCTGTATTGCAGACAATGGCTTTGTCATTCATCAGTATAATACACACACGTGCGCTGGTATGTTCATTCCCGTCAAAGCGCAAGTAAAACCTTAAACGACTAAACAATGATAGCGTCGAAAATACCTTAATACAAGTTTTGTCGTCATAGTGTAATATGACTATCATTTATAAGTTAACGTGTTGAACTGAATTTTACTCCAATATTTTAAAAGGAGGAATAATAAGGATTCTTTTATAATATACATTACATGGTAAAAATGCTTTTATGATGATAAAAAAACACATCTGTATTGGGGATCATAGGTGTATATCAGGCAAGGTCCAACGGTACTTAAGAGAGCACAGGGGCCTGAGAACTTTCTACAATTTGTGACCTAGATACGTCCCGACGTGTTAGGGCGTTAAACCAATTATTCGGTCATCATTACTCATTGTTGATACGGTGTATAACACATCCATTTCATTTCAAAATTCAATATATGTAAGTAATACATGTATGTACAGTTACATAAAGATATATAAATAAATGGATTAGACAACAGGCTAAGCCTGTACATGTACTGGCCCTTTCCAAAAGGACGTATATTTATATAACCCATCCATCCAAAAACTACAATAATTTGTATAGAACACATAAACTGCATTGAGTATCAAATTATCAGGCCCCTTTGAATGAGTATGAAAATGTGGTATACACACTAGGGAAGGTAAAATAGCAGAGATACTGTAACCAATTCTCAGGTCCCTGTGTCTTTCCCGACATGCAATAAAACAAATAAACCATACGTGGAGACTAGACAATAGTAATTCGTTATTCAATGTACCTATTTTAAATCTAAAATCTTTTAATCAATATCTATATACATGTATATTATGTGTGATAGCCAAAACCTGTTCGCTCTTAACTTCGCAAAACTTTCAAACTTTATTTCATTTCTTTTCACAAAACTAGATGTACAGAGAAAATCATTATTACAACAATGTACAAAGTAAATTTGATGTGGAGGACAGATCATGAGACTATTTGAAACATAATTTCTATAATTCTACAAAAATTTCTGAACTTTTTGACATTTTTTGTGTTCATTATTTCTAAAAATTTAATAACATTTGGTAATTCCGAAGAAAAAACATTCCGCGCTTCCTTTAAGATAATCTGGATCCTCGTTTAACTTGCTCGGGTTTAAAATAAATTCTAAACAAAGGTGACCTGACTATACGTGGCTGTCATATCAGTTGTCTCATTTATCATTGCTATAATTTATCTTGTCATCTTCTGAAACGCAACGCTCTCCTCTCAATACACATGACCGGTGACCTTGAAAGGTCAAAAGTGATACGTGTGAGTTACAAAATCAGAAAATCTCATTTTATGGTTGGAATATGCTCAAAGAGTAGGAACAAACGTCTGCATTCCCAGTAACGATCTCCTGGTGAAAAACAGATCGTATCGTTAAAGGGTGTCGTACCACTTACCCATTTGTACTCACGCAAAAGAGTTCCAATCGAGAGAAAGTTTGACTGGGCATGTGATTATCCCCCTCCCCCTCCCTTTAGATGGCGAAATAAAAAAGATATTAGGGCATTTACTTTGCGTATGAATGTTTCTTTCTCTAAATTTGATGCTGCTCATACAGTTTTCCAGACCGCGGTGGCCGAGTGGTTAAGGTGTCCCGACACTATATCACTAGCCCTCCATCTCTAGGTTGCGAATTCGAAACCTACGTGGGGCAGTTGCCAGGTACTGGCCGTAGGCCGGTGGTTTTTCTCCGGGTACTCCGGCTTTCCTCCACCTCCAAAACCTGGCACGTCCTTAAATCACCATGGCTGTTAATAGGACGTTAAACAAAAACAAACAAACCAATGTATTCCAGACATATTGGATTGTGAATGAGGTTGAAAAAGATACTTTGATTACGCCACGCAAAATGTCGACCAAGTCTACCAGAACGATTTGAACAAGTTTTTTCTGATACCATTATTTAATAAAAAGTAAATAATGTATGTTCTTTCTTGTCAGAATGTTCGCACTTTATTTCACAATGTCTGTCGATTCAACACACTGACATTTCCTACTCCGATTCACACCACGTGACCTTCGACACCAGTCCATAAATAACAGGCTAACTATAAAAACCTGTAATAAAATCTAGTCTTAAAAAAAGAAACAAAATTACAGGCAAAAACAAACAATTATGGAGAAAAACATCTGATATGTTACTTTCACAGCTGACGACACCTGGCGATCAGATGATATACCTAGGGGAGATAATCGAAGACAATAAATAGGAGTTGTCCTGTTGTTTTGA
Source organism: Pecten maximus (assembly GCF_902652985.1). Taxonomy (NCBI): domain Eukaryota; kingdom Metazoa; phylum Mollusca; class Bivalvia; order Pectinida; family Pectinidae; genus Pecten; species Pecten maximus. The sequence continues at coordinate 52,671,968 of NC_047016.1, read as the reverse complement.
AACCGATAACAGGTGTCGATTTCACATTGTCGTGTAGATTACTCCACCCGATAATTAGTGTGTTGAACGGTTATCTGTTTATCTGTTAAACGAATATCACCACTGCTCTTCGCTAACAACCCGTCGATGTCACAGATAGACCTCGCCTATTGTTCTCTAAAACCGCAGTCACATCTGTCAACTCTCTTAAATAATCTTTTCTATGAGCTTTCTCTAAAAAAAAAAAATATTGTTTTTGCCAAAAAAAAAATATATATTACCAGTTCTGAGTTGTGTATTGTTGGTGTTTTACCTCTCGTGCTCAGTATCTGACTCATAGTATCACCGCGTGTTGCTACTCGTTGTGTAATTTTTAAAGGAGAAAGCTTAATTGAATTTGTATTGTGATAGTTGACAGCCGAGTTCACGTAACTCAAACCTCAAACACGCTATACAGTGACAGTGCATTTACCAGCATTCCTCACATACCTCGCCATAACACGAGACTTAATGATCAGCGACATTTCACAGGGAATCACCAACACATATACACAAATACATGATAATCGTGTCTATATGTCAAATCATAACGTTCAATTACATGTAGATATTATATTTTTATCATTACACGTGTTTAAATTTGTTATTTTACAAAACAATATAATATATATATATATGAAAATTAATGTAATATATTCTCAATAGTGTGAAATGTAGCTTGTAGCAGATAGATAAGGGTTTGGATAAAAGTAATAACTTGTTTCAAACGTGACAATCATTACTTGACAGGATATAGATGTGGTTCCCTTAATTAAAAATGTGCAACATGTCGTATCGTTAAAAAATTTGGCCGAATAATTAGGAAAATCGCACGGTTTAGCTGGACAATGTCTCAGTTAAATGTTTTAAATCGTCGTTAATCCATATAGAAATTAACAATGGGAATAAGATACCGCGAATCGAATGATATACTTGTGTCTGGAAACTCAATAGTCCTCAGGATGTTTGAAAGGCAGGTAATACACAATAAGTACAGTTATTGATTAGTCATTACAAATAGCACTGCACACAGCAAAGTGGAACTCTTTTATGTGGAGATAACTTGGCCTTTATTCTATATAAAACTGAAATCTACCGCAGGTGAATAGACTATTGTGACAAATTTTGACACTTGTCAATTACCTGCTCAAATGAACTCCAGTATCGATAGTGTTCATTGTACAAGATGTGTGAACCGAGGAAAAGTTCAGATTCGACTAGTTTAGCCGAGTAAGATAGATTTATAATGTCAAAACAATATGCCCGGCTTCATTGAAATTCTTGAGTCGATTTCAGGAGCAGATCAAGGCATACAGCTTATCCTTAACCGTATGTAGGTGTTCCAAGTGTCCCTGAAATGTCTCTGAAACACGTACCGTCATTTTGTCTCCTGTCTGATCGAGAGAATGTATTGGGTCATCCTATTACACGTTGATTCAGACTGCTAGTAACAGAGTACTAGTAACAGACTACTAGTAACAGACTACAAGTAACAGACTACTAGTAACATACTACTAGTAACAGACTGCTAGTAACAGACAACTAGTAACAGACTACTAGTAACAGACTACTAGTAACAGGTAACAGACAACTAGTAACAGACTACTAGTAACAGGTAACAGACAACTAGTAACAGACTACTAGTAACAGGTAACAGACAACTAGTAACAGGTAACAGACTACTAGTAACAGGTAACAGACTACTAGTAACAGGTAACAGACAACTAGTAACAGACTACTAGTAACAGGTAACAGACAACTAGTAACAGACTACTAGTAACAGGTAACAGACAACTAGTAACAGACTACTAGTAACAGGTAACATACTACTAGTAACAGGTAACAGACTACTAGTAACAGGTAACAGACTACTAGTAACAGACTACTAGTAACAGACTACTAGTAACAGGTAACAGACAACTAGTAACAGGTAACAGACAACTAGTAACAGGTAACAGACAACTAGTAACAGACTACTAGTAACAGGTAACAGACTACTAGTAACAGGTAACAGACTACTAGTAACAGGAAACAGACTACTAGTAACAGACTACTAGTTACAGACTACTAGTAACAGGTAACAGACAACTAGTAACAGACTACTAGTAACAGGTAACAGACTACTAGTTACAGGTAACAGACTACTAGTAACAGGTAACATACTACTAGTGTAACAGACTACTAGTAACAGACTACTAGTAACAGTAACAGACTACTAGTAACAGACTACTAGTAACAGACTACTAGTAATAGGTAACAGACTACTAGTAACAGACTGCTAGTAACAGACTTCTAACAGACCACTAGTAACAGACTACTAGTAACAGACTTCTAGTAACAGACTTCTAGTAACAGACTACTAGTAACAGACGACTAGTAACAGACTACTAGTAACAGACTACCAGGAACATATTACAAGTAACAGACTACTAGTAACATACTACTAGTAACAGACTGCTAGTAACAGACTTCTAACAGACCACTAGTAACAGACTACTAGTAACAGACTTCTAGTAACAGACTACTAGTAACAGACGACTAGTAACAGACTACTAGTAACAGACTACCAGGAACATATTACAAGTAACAGACTACTAGTAACAGACTACTAGTAACAGACTACTAGTAACAGACTACCAGGAACATATTACAAGTAACAGACTACTAGTAACAGACTTCTAGTAACAGACTACTAGTAACAGACTACTAGTAACAGACTACTAGTAACAGACTACTAGTAATAGGTAACAGACTACTAGTAACAGACTACTAGTAGCAGACTAATAGTAACACACTAATAGTAACAGACTGTTAGTAACAGACTACTACTAACATACTACTAGTAACAGACTTCTACTAACATACTACTAGTAACAGACTACTAGTAACAGACTTCTAGTAACAGACTACTAGTAACAGACTACTAGTAACAGACTACTAGTAATAGGTAACAGACTGCTAGTAACAGACTACTAGTAACAGACTACTAGTAACACACTAATAGTAACAGACTGTTAGTAACAGACTACTACTAACATACTACTAGTAACAGACTACTACTAACATACTACTAGTAACAGACTACTAGTAACAGACTACTAGTAACATACTTCTAGTAACAGACTACTAGTAACAGGTAACAGACTACTAGTAACAGACTACTAGTAACAGGTAACAGACTACTAGTAACAGACTACTAGTAACAGAATACTAGTAACAGATTACAAGTAACAGACTACTAGTAACACACTACTAGTAACACACTACTAGTAACAGATTACAAGTAACAGACTACTAGTAACAGGTTACAGACTACTACTAACAGACTACTAGTAACAGGTAACAGACTACTAGTAACAGACTACTAGTAACAGACTACTAGTAACACACTACTAGTAACACACTACTAGTAACAGATTACAAGTAACAGACTACTAGTAACAGGTTACAGACTACTACTAACAGACTACTAGTAACAGACTACTACTAACATACTACTAGTAACAGACTACTAGTAACAGACTACTAGTAACATACTTCTAGTAACAGACTACTAGTAACAGGTAACAGACTACTAGTAACAGGTAACAGACTACTAGTAACAGACTACTAGTAACAGATTACTAGTAACAGACTACTAGTAACACACTACTAGTAACATACTTCTAGTAACAGACTACTAGTAACAGGTAACAGACTACTAGTAACAGACTACTAGTAACAGACTACTAGTAACAGACTACTAGTAACATACTACTAGTAACAGGTAACACACTACTAGTAACAGGTAACATACTTCTAGTAACAGACTACTAGTAATAGGTAACAGACTACTAGTAACAGGTAACAGACTAATAGTAACAGACTACTAGTAACAGATTACTAGTAACAGACTACTAGTAACACACTACTAGTAACATACTTCTAGTAACAGACTACTAGTAACAGGTAACAGACTACTAGTAACAGACTACTAGTAACAGACTACTAGTAACAGACTACTAGTAACAGACTACTAGTAACAGGTAACATACTTCTAGTAACAGACTACTAGTAATAGGTAACAGACTACTAGTAACAGACTACTAGTAATAGGTAACAGACTACTAGTAACAGACTACTAGTAACAGACTAATAGTAACACACTAATAGTAACAGACTGTTAGTAACAGACTACTACTAACATACTACTAGTAACAGACTACTACTAACATACTACTAGTAACAGACTACTAGTAACAGACTACTAGTAACATACTTCTAGTAACAGACTACTAGTAACAGGTAACAGACTACTAGTAACAGACTACTAGTAACAGACTACTAGTAACAGGTAACAGACTACTAGTAACAGACTACTAGTAACAGAATACTAGTAACACACTACTAGTAACAGATTACTAGTAACAGACGACTAGTAACAGGTAACACACTACTAGTAACAGAATACTAGTAACAGACTACTAGTAACAGGTAACACACTACTAGTAACACACTACTAGTAACAGACTACTAGTAACAGGTAACACACTACTAGTAACAGACTACTAGTAACACACTTCTAGTAACAGACTACTAGTAACACATTACTAGTAACAGACTACTAGTAACACACTACTAGTAACAGACTACTAGTAACAGACTACTAGTAACAGATTACAAGTAACAGACTACTAGTAACAGGTTACAGACTACTACTAACAGACTACTACTAACAGACTACTAGTAACAGACTACTAGAAACAGATTACAAGTAACAGACTACTAGTAACAGATTACAAGTAACACACTACTAGTAACAGACTACTAGTAACACACTACTAATAACAGACTACTAGTAACATACTACTAGTAACAGATTACAAGTAACAGACTACTAGTAACAGGTTACAGACTACTACTAACAGACTACTAGTAACAGACTACTAGTAACAGACTGCTAGTAACAGGTAACAGACTAATAACAGACTACAAGTAATTGGTAACAGACTACTAGTAACAGGTAACAGACTACTAGTAACAGACTAGTAACAGACTACTTGTAACAGACTAGTAACAGACTACTAGTAACAGGTTACAGACTACTTGTAACAGACTAGTAACAGACTACTTGTAACAGACTAGTAACAGACTACTAGTAACAGGTAACAGACTACTAGTAACAGCTTAGTAACAGACTACTAGTAATTGGTAACAGACTACTAGTAACAGACGACTAGTAACAGACTACTAGTAAAAGACTATTAGTAAAAGGCAGATAGTCACCAACCACGTGTGACTTTGTGACGCGGTTTTGACCGAAATTTTTACTTTTTTGCCATGATCTCTATGCAGATTTTGATTTTACTATGAACAATGGCACATTGAATTTGTCGGATCCACAAAACAAGTTGTGAACATAACTTTGATCATAACAGAGGACTTTAAACCCTTAAAACGAAAAAGAGACAATACCCCCGGTGAATAGATAATTTTGGTCAGAACGTTACAGAAAACAAAGGACAATTGCAAGACAAACAAGGTATCGATATATCAAGAATTTAATATGGTATATGTTCGTCGCTATAAAATGCTTACGTTATGAGTATTGTCAATGTCTAACCTCTATTTTCACCTTTCACACTGACGGCCGCCATTTTGTATTTGTGTTACCCACCAACTTCATGCAGACCACGTGATTCCCCACCATGGATACGGGGCACCCTTTGAAAATGCGTTGATGGTGAAGTGGTGAAACTAAATAATAGGTGAACGAGATGGTCTTCATCACGGGCTGGGAGAAAGTAATGTCGATAGTTTATGTGCTGCATGAACAGGTGCAGAGTTCCCAAACATGTTCTGCTGCTTCAGATGTGATTTATGTACATATGTATGTAAAGAAGAATAGTCAGCTTGTTACCTATAGTCGAGATATGTAAATCTACAATTTATTACCCGGAAAGAAGAGCCATATTTGATAAAACGTTACGTTTACTGATGCTTTTTTCAATTCTTCTGATAAAAAGGACAAGAATGAACTACAACTGTTTGATCTCGGGGTACAGATTGAAGATGAGCAGACGACAGGTATGTCAGAGGGCGGGAAATGTCGGGAGGGCGGGGTGTTGATGTATCTTTTGTAAGCTCGGTGAGAATGTTCCAATAAAAGTTTTGTAGCCCGTTTAACATTGACAATTAAGTGCCTGTACATAATGGTCACACCTGGTGTTGGTTTAAGTGCTGGTACAAAAGTTTCACTGTTATCGACTGGAAATATTTTACATACAAAAACTGTATCGAATTACACTAAAATAATACCACGAACAAAGCGAATCCTCTCGAATTTCACTGTCGAAGAATGTGTTTTTCAAGTTGTGTTTGTTTATAAAGTTGTCGTTTCTCCGGGTAACTCATTGACAAGTATTTAACTCCACGGATGTATACCTGGACACCTCAGGTAAGTTCTGTCTCCGTTTATCAAAATGTATCAAAAAAATGTATGTAGTATTTATGATCGAGTATATTGCTCTTTGTGGGCGTTATAGACAGGTTATAGAGATCGAGGGGAGGTTTCTCTACAAAGGTGACCGCTTATAGAGATCGAGGTGAGGTTTCTCTACAAAGGTGACCGTTTATAGAGATCGAGGGGAGGTTTCTCTACAAAGGTGACCGCTTATAGAGATCGAGGGGAGGTTTCTCTACAAAGGTGACCGTTTATAGAGATCGAGGGGAGGTTTCTCTACAAAGGTGACCGTTTATAGAGATCGAGGGGAGGTTTCTCTACAAAGGTGACCGTTTATAGAGATCGAGGGGAGGTTTCTCTACAAAGGTGACCGTTTATAGAGATCGAGGTGAGGTTTCTCTACAAAGGTGACCGATTATATAGATCGGGGGAGGTTTCTCTACAAAGGTGACCGTTTATAGAGATCGAGGGGAGGTTTCTCTACAAAGGTGACCGCTTATAAAAGCTGACGTTATAGAACAGTTTTAGCCAGCAACATATTTCTTACATTTCGTTACAATGTATGTTGATACCTATAGATATTACACAATGACTTCATCGGCAATTCGAATTAAGTACCCTTTTTTACTATCAGCTAGGAATATGTCCTTGTAAAAGAAATTATAGTGTTGCATATTTGTTTTCTGTTTACTGAAAATGTCACTTTTCTGAGCAATTTTAATCGAGATAACCAAGATATGAGGAAATCAAGAGGGTCATTCACCTGAAAAACGTGATGTCAAAGCAGTAAGAACAATGTATTGTAATTCTAATTCAGACCTGATTATATTTTATTTGAGCATTGTTCAAATTTCTGTATATACAGGTCATGTCACTCCAAATCACCAGAAACAATTCGGGATAAGTAATGAATCGTATTTCGTCATGTTCTTTCAGGAATTCGGTAAATTAGGATTGTGTTTTGTATATATTGACTAAAGATATCACGCTGTCGACAGCCAGTACAGATCTTGTCACAGAAAAATGATAAAACTCACAGTGTAGAAATATATTTAATTACAAATGAGAAATAATATCAACGCCCGAAAATGATCGTATGTAAAGCCGAAAGCTACAGAGGCGGGGCACGATAGGATTTCTTCGTGAGGAAATTGTTTAAGAGAAGCAAAGATTTTGGAGGTGGGTAAAAGTGCACAGTTTGTAAGTTTTGGTATTGTTTGCATATAAACAACAGTCTATTGTTTTTATCTTTTATAATTACTCTTAATAGGAAATAAATGATATTTAAGGTTTACAAAAATGCGTTCCAATTTTCAACATGTATCTTGAGTTACGGAACGTTTGTGAAATCCGGGAAAGCTATTAGACAACCGTCGTTCATCATAAATTTGTTTTGTTTAACGTCCTATTAACAGCCAGGGTCATTTAAGGACGTGCCAGGTTTTGGAGATGGAGGAAAGCCGGAGTACCCGGAGAAAAACTTACCGGCCTACAGTCAGTACCTGGCAACTGCCCCACGTAGGTTTCGAACTCGCAACCCAGTGGTGGAGGGCTAGTGATAAAGTGTCGGTACACCTTAACCACTCGGACACCGTGGGCCCTGCCGGTTCATCATAAAGGCCTTGCCGTGATAACCATATCTTATTTATGCACAAAGTGTGTATCAAATAATCGACATTCTACTTTAAACATCATCACCTAAATTTTCTGTTTATAATCCCTACAATAACATCAAAACGAAGGCCTTGATACAACCCACAATAAATCAGGAATTTGTTTACTATTTAGACACAATTTCATTTCAATGCGTCCAAACTGTCAAGGTCGCTTAGGTCCTTAAGTTCACAACTCCATAAATGTGGTCTGGGCGTATGGCTGTTTCTATTTTAATATATTTCTTTTTCTATTAATGTTTAACAACGTGTACCCAACATACAGCGATGAACTCCTGTAAGTTTTGAGATACTGAATGTTTCGCTCTGTGGCGCGTGCACCTGGCCGAGGTAATGAGAAAAATCACATTTCATCTCGCTCTAAAACGTGTGAACACGAATTGTGTTAAAATTCCTATTTAAAAAGGTTGTAGATTGAATTAATGGGCTAAGGAGCTTTTAAATACAGACACGGGATTGAAATTGGAGCGAAACGTCCTTAAAAATATGAATCCATTTGAGAGTAAATTAAAACACTTTCACTTTGGGGATCGACCTCTATCAAGATTATAAAAGTTGAATATTTAGCTTCAATTAAATCATATCAAATGTTGATATCATCTTAGAGCTACGATGCGATAAAAAAATTGTTTGAGTGGGGCGTTAAGTTACGCAGACAGGCGAGGGAAACTTTTCGTGTCAATCTGTACTTAAAGTTATATATATTTGTAATTCATGATCAACATGATAACATATTGAACAGTTCTATTTCATTCTCTTTACACGCATAGTGAATCAACATTACAATATATATGCTGTATACGATAATGGTGTTCAGAGATGATGAAACAGATTCATTTATAAACTTATTTATGGAGGACAGTGGAAAATATATATCGGATAAATTTACACCATTTGTTCAGCAAGTCAGTATCATGATTAAATCATAATTATTCTCGAACAAAAACAGTTGCAGTCTATTTATTTCTGTTGACGGCATGCGCGTGACGTGCAGGTCACATGTAAATACATGTTAGTTACAACACGACATTCCAAACGTGTTTATTTTTGTTCGAATTTGCCATTCTCATTAAACTAAGTCCTAAATATACACAAATTATCGAAGATGTTATCAACACATTTTTTGGTAGAAGTCTTGGGGTTTCGAGAATTGTTAAAACTTAAAAAAAAAAGTATTTCATTCGTTATTTTAAGATATATTCCTGTTTTAATAATACACATTCGCGTATTTTCTCATTTCTCAGATGTTATCAACAATATTAAACTTTTATTTTGTAATGCTTGTAGGAATTAATAAATCTATTTGATTGTCGCGATTACTTTACTAAATATGAATATATCATTTTAATGCGTTGGCCTTTTAAATTTAAGATTTATACTGACAATATTAAACTCATTTGAAATAATGACGTGTCCAGACGATTTGATTTCAGGCACTAACTATCGCATAAAATACAATTATGTAGTTAACATGGCTTTTCCCTTTAATATCTTCTGTCAAGTTCAAGTTCAAGTTCAGACCGACACAGGAGCCTGAACATGTGTTACAGCCAAGGTGTATTGATGTAACCCCCTGAAACATCAAAATATTCTATACTCACCGAAATTAAGTTTTTTGTCAGTTGCGAGTTTGTAAGATGCGAGTTGGTAAGTGTGAATTGCGTGTTGAGAAATTCACAACTTGCACTCTTCAACTGGCAACTCACAGTTTCCAACTCGCAACTCGCATTCATCAACTCATATCCGTCAACTCGTATTCATCAACTCACATCTATTAAATCGCATTCATCAACTTGTATTCATCAACTCACATTTATTAAATCGCATTCATCAACTTGTATTCATCAACTCACATCTATTAAATCGCATTCATCAACTTGTATTCATCAACTCACATTTATTAAATCGCATTCATCAACTTGTATTCATCAACTCACATTTATTAAATCGCATTCATCAACTTGTATTCATCAACTCACATTTATTAAATCGCATTCATCAACTTGTATTCATCAACTCACATCTATTAAATCGTATTCATCAACTTGTATTCATCAACTCACATCTATTAAATCGCATTCATCAACTTGTATTCATCAACTCACATCTATTAAATCGCATTCATCAACTTGTATTCATCAACTCACATCTATTAAATCGCATTCATCAACTTGTATTCATCAACTCACATCTATTAAATCGCATTCATCAACTTGTATTCATCAACTCACATCTATTAAATCGCATTCATCAACTTGTATTCATCAACTCACATTTATTAAATCGCATTCATCAACTTGTATTCATCAACTCACATCTATTAAATCGCATTCATCAACTTGTATTCATCAACTCACATTTATTAAATCGCATTCATCAACTTGTATTCATCAACTCACATTTATTAAATTGCATTCATCAACTCGTATATATCAACTCACTTCTATTAAATCGTATTCATCAACTCGCATTCATCAACTCGTATTTCCCAACTCCAAACTCGACACTCGGAAGAAATAAACTCGCGTGGTAATACTATAAGGCATGTCCAAATTAACTCACAGACAACTAGTAAAACATTTTGTGTCCCTGTGACATGGACACAAAAACACATTATTGTAGAAAATATAACAAGTCTAAATGAAGAATATTTCAGACATTCAATCATGCACAAAAATGCAGCAAACCCCCAGAAACACAATCAAACGCGGAATTCCAATTAATTGCAGCACGGGAAAAAGTTAGTCCGAAACTGACCGTTTTCCGCCATGCGTATCTCTCTATTTATAGACAGTGCCCAGATGTCATTTATGTACATTTGGACAACCACGACTTCTGTATATCTTATAATTCTTCTCGACTGACTCGTGACCGGTTTAAATAGTAATGTTGGTTGTCAAATGTGAATTAGGAAAGTTGTTGAATGTCGTTTAAAATTTTTTCTGACGTCATTCTGATAATTTATACGGTCGTTTGTAGGAATAGCCTCAATATGTCTTTGATATGAACCCTAGACATCAGTTTACAGAGACTGTAGACAATCTATTACCCGGAGAATGTTCAGTCGTCTCAATAAAAGATTGCTCACTCGCTATCGCATTCACTTCGTATTCTTTAGAAGAAATCAACTGCCTACACCAAACGGATGCATTAAATGTCTGTGTAGGTGTAATCCCGAGCTGGGGAGAGTGAGAGAACAGTGTGCATCGTGATTCATAAATTTAAGTTATCTCGTTGATCCTGATCTCATACATACAAATTCATACCTGGAACAGTAAATTTCCACAATACTGTTTCGTTTCAAAAAAATAAAATTTGCATGATACATTAAGATCCTAAAGATGTTATGCAGTTTATTGTTAAAAAACTATAACACGTAAGCGTATAATGACAATGTGCTTATGAGTTACACATATTTCACATATTTATTATCATAATCAGCTACCTGGGTATAGGAGCGATAGCTACATTAGCTAATGTATTGTATATTAAACACGGTGTCACTAAAACCTCGCTGTCTTAAATTGTAAATATATGTTATGGAGTTATATCAAAACATCTTATACCATAAATACATGTGTTAAAGTCTTGGTATTTGTTAAAATTATTTGGTCTCAGAAAAAAATCAAGAGATTTCAGAGATCACAACAGTTAGTATTTAACATTAACAGCCACCCCCCCCCCCCCCCCCCCGATACGGAACCATATGTAATCGAGTATACATATGCAAGTAATGTGTCGTAACTGTCTTTATACCAGGGCGGCCCCAGTTTCACCAACGTTAAAGAAATTCCTTAACTTCAAATTTTCCATATGAAAACATTACAGAATTTTAGGAAAACATTTTGATTGAGAAACCTTCCTTAAATTCGGTAATGTTTTCCTATGGAAATTTTAAGTTATGAAATTCCTTTAAGTTAAGAAAATCTTGCTACTTTGTAACTCACCCGACGAAGAACCTGATAAAACAGCTTAGATTAAAACGCTATAGAAGTAGATTATTTACGGTATTTCTCATCAGCTGCTTGGAATTTCTAAATCACATTATTTAGTGTCAGTAAGATGTCGTTCTGACCCAGGTTTCACCTTGTGTCCTTTAAGGATATTACTTAGCTTAGAAAAGTATTAATGGATTGAAGAGCAATATTTTTTCTCTTTTAAATAAAATAATGAACTGCTTTGCTCCAGAAAAATTGAGGCTAAAGAACGCTGACGGATCTTTGTCACCAAAGTCCTAGCCCGAGTTTCCTCTGGCCCTGACACCATGTCTGGTACACCATACATGGTGTCAGGGCCAGAGGAAACTCGGGCTACCAAAGCCCTTGTTACGGCCACCTGTAATTTCGAAAACAACAACGAGACGAAACGAAGTTTGCTTCCTACCGACTCAAATACTATTACTTGAATCTCTGTCGTCGTTTTTTCTGGTTGAGATAACTTGGATTGAACATATCGTTTTAACGAGAGTCGAGCTCGACTGAGTAAATCCATGGCTGTAGTTAAGTTGGCGGAAGTATTTAGGGAGATACCGATCGTTAATCTGGGTTTGTACAGAAGGTGATTATCGTCTACCGATCAGCTCCGCCTAATTTTGATGACAAGAAATGACGCTCGAAGGCGAGTTAAATTTCCCTATCATATCTCCTAGCCAGTGGTGTCACCCTGAATGAGTTTATTCACCCCGACATAAATGCCTATTTATCACGTTTCCTATCAGTCCATGACCAAATTCAATTTTATACTGTGTTTACATCTCCGTTTATATTTTATATTCTGTTTACATCTCCATTATATTTTATACTGTGTTTACATCTCCGTTTATATTTTTTACTTTTTTTTTTACATCATTTTATTTTGATTGTATTTTAATTCCTTTCTTTAATATTGCCTTTTTTTCTTCCCTCCTTTTTTTAGTTTTCTGGTGATTCTTGTTTGTTTTGGTTATTTGTCTGGTGTTCATTATCTTTTTAAAATATTTATCCCTCGTTTAATGTGTCCTTGTTTGAGGTCACCCCAATTTATGTTTTATTTTACCCAGACATCTGTCTCCAGTTTGAATTGCGATGATAATCGATCTACACAGGTCGATACGACATACCTGGCTGTAGAAATCGATATATAGGGACGTTTATCTCTCCTCTGAAACTATACCTCAGGATAAAACGCCCAGGTTTATTGCCGTCAATGTTCAATAGTTAGGGACACAAAACCTACACTGGATCAACTGGGTATAGTGTTCGTACAAGTGTAGTAGGGTTATTTTATATAGAAATATTACCGGTAGTTCGTGACAGCTAGAGTGTAATCAATAATTCTATTTCAATACGTAATAATACCGAGCGGGCTACAATTAATCATTTAATTCATCACAGACTTAACTTTTGTGACGTAAATGACATTCCCTTTTCTAAATCTCAATATGAAACTTTCTTACAAAAATAGAAAACCAAGATACAGTAGCTAGGAGTGTATTTAAATAAGCGATCAGACAGGGCGTTGGGTATTCTTGAGTAACATTGCCCGGTTTTGTGTACAGGGGTGGCCACGCGGGGACGAACAATCCCCTCCTTTTCAACAGAAATGCTCCAAGTTCTTTGTCAATATTTGACGCCTTCCTTGTAACAGTGAACGAGGAACTCAATATTTACTTCATAATTTCTACCAGTAAAGTCCTATATGGTGTATTCAGTACTAAGTCCATGCCAGACAGGTAAAAACGAAAGCATAATACATATATATATTCCATCTTTGAGTAAGTCGATATGCTAATTTCACCGATTTTGTCACGTGACCACAGAGTTTACATTACACCGCGCTAGACCACATGCTCGACGGTCGGACTGTCAAGAGCCTACATTGTGTGTTTACCTTGAAACACCTGTATCGGCGTACCTCTTTAATCAGATTCTTGATGTACGGACATGATACCTGTAGAAATTTACACCTGTACATGGCGTATATACAGGTAGATATATAAGTGTCTGATTGAAGATGTAGTGTACCCGCATCCTACATAACTTACCTGTACAGAAACACCAAGGATTACTTAATATACAGCCAACTGAAGGATCACGTGTCTTACCTGTAATCAACTGTCCAGGTTTACGTTTTCACCTGGAAATACCTGTGCACGTTACCTGGAGGGATTCAGTGTGGAGTTTTTTGTTTGTGATGTATTTGTTATACACTAATACATGGCGAGCCAGCGAGCCTGCTGCTAGCTGGCCACATAGGTGTGGGGCAGAAATTCTATCTGGATTTGTGTAACTTTTTACCTGGGATTTAACAAACACGACTTGACAAAAAAGGAAATCTGCTTTTAAAATGATGATGACGGAGATAAATTATCGAAGTAAAAATCTTACCGACTGGAATGGGGTGTTGGAGGATCTCTTTGGCTCTGGTAAGTCGGGAAATGTTGTTATATCATTTGATGATTTCCTTTTAATAAGACTCTTGATTTTAAAGAAACCCATTGAGTTGAACGACAGTTGTAATGACAGTACATTGCAGGATTATATAGAAATAGGCGGAATTCCGAGTTTGAATAATAAGGGTCCTGCAATTTTTCATTTCAAAATATTTTATTCAATAAGGCATTTGAAATGATTTACATACAATATTTCATAATAAAGATAGAAACTAGATATAAAAGATGGTTGGACAACAGGCTAAGCCTACACAGGTCCTCCAATATGTGGTTTACTATACATATATATATACACTTTCAAATCAATAAACACACTTTCTGATTTCAATGAATGAGAAATATATGATAAATAACACATTCAATGTAGGTATATGTATACTATTACAGTTCTACATAGTGTTGTTTGTGTAACAGCTGTATCACAATGGCTGTTACTATACTCATTAGTCGTGTGAATATTCATACATCTATCCCACCATCGTTGGAATTATCAATATTAACATAGACACAGACTCCCCAAAAAGATGTCTAACTCAGCTTGTCGGGGATATATACATTGTAAACAGCAGTGAAGTCTCTATCTCGTGTGTAGAGATTCTACATGATGATAAATAAATTAGTGTATTTTATAGTCCAGACATGCACACTATGTAACAGATATGGACTAAATATTATATAAGATACCTGAAAGGTCTGCTCTCCTTTCTAGCTCTGGACAACTTAAAACGACACGGAATGTAATAATTGTGTATGACGACGTCCGCCACTCAATTATTGTAGAGTGATCCATGTAGCTAGTACGTACCAATGTAAAATGGATGTAGAATGTACAGTTGTATAAAATTTGTGTCGTCTGCTCCCGATAACAGTTCACTCATTTCAAACGTACGTGTCCTCCGACTGATCTCACATCTTGAGAGCTTTAACGAGGCATTTTAATCAGTGCAGTTACTAGATTTCGGGTTAATTCTGTTTCTCCTAATAATTGTGATGGATGAAACATGATTACGACAACGAACCAGTGGGGACGTTCATGGAACCAGTGTTTTGTTGTGTCTGGTACGTCACAATCAGAATGTAGCATACACCCTTAATCGTGGACTGTGTTACAGTGTTTGATGATGATGGCTGTGTGTACCGGTAGTTCACACGTACGCTAGGATCGAGATCCAAGTTCTAATCAATATTTTGTGTAATTGAATCCCTGAATATATTTCGTGGTCACGACAACACATGTGCATGGCTTCCATGCCGATAGCTCTGATTCGATCAAACTGCTTTGTGAATACTTTATGAGGATGTAAAATTCTCTGATGAAAAGAATAGTTTGCATTCTGTAAATGTGATTATCAATCAAGGAAATCAAAATGTGCCCATTTTTTATTTGAAACAAAGAAACAGACAAGCCGGTGTCAGTTAAGTTTCCTGCTGACTTGCATTGTAAATGATCTATTTTCGCCGGCGACAATCATTATGTAATACAGTGAAGTAACGCAGACATGAACGGTGTGACTCATTCCCCGATAAGAACTTAATAAATCTTCAAGTTTTTTCCCCTTTAAAATGCCATACCGATGTTAACAGTTAATTTCATCATAGATCTTATAACATGTGTATTGTAGGGGATTAAAAATCTCAAGTAGGAAGGACTTCTCGTCAGAAACTCTTACTGACGACCTGTACCATTACTCGTGTGACGACAAATACTCAGATTGTGTACCGAGTGCCACGGTACATGAACGCTACTGAGTTCCACAGTTTATAACACATCACTACCTGTGAAATACACCATTTTTTCGTCAAGATCTGATTAATTAATCGGAACATTGTGTAACATGTTTCTCACAGACACGCATTCCTTTTAAACTTTCTGTTTGTTAATGAATTGTTTAATCAGGTCCATGGTCTTGACTTTCCCGGGAAACTCGAAACACAGGCTGATTTTGTATAACATTTTCATATTTTTCAAGCCATGAAGCTTTCTTTCTTTCGAATCATGTTATAAATTCTTTAAAAAGAATAATAAATTTCGGTGTACCTTACAAGAGTAATTTTTTTCTTGGCATTTTCTATAATTAATCAAGAAATCTTATTCGCCTTATTATTAATTTATATACTGTTTACATACATTTGTTCGCACGTTAACTTGTGTGAGCATGCGCAAACGGTGTACATCTAATTATCAGTAATAGACATTATTTTCCCTTGTTGTGCCCCAAATATTTTTGACATTTTACATTGAATAATTAATGGCGCGTTTGGTCATTTAATTATCCTGCGTATTTGTGCAATATCAGAAAGCAGCACCGGAATTCATGTGTGTAATTTGATTACAGACATGTTAGCTGTGTGGACATGTATTAAACACCTGGACCGGTTAATTAGCTATTTACCTGGGAATGGTATAGCACCATACCATCCCTAAAACGCCGCCATTGTTGTCAGGGCAGAACTTTTCCATCGGGTTCCGTTATAACTGACCATTGCAAATAAAAAATCTGAAACCCAATTTTCCAATTTAACAATGATGATTGCTACGCCTATACTACTCAAAATGCTAAAACCTGTCAGTCTTTCACACTGATGCTCTGATAGCCCTCCAGCTAAATTCATCTTGTTCGACCGCCAAAGATCAAATTTTGTATCGCAACATGTTCCTTGGGTAACTACGGGATCACAAGGACCGTAATTCAAGAGATGTGGCATATCATGTTAACAGGTGAAAGGGCGGTTATGATGTAACTGATTTTCTGAAATATATTTGAATCAAATACAAGTTAAAATTAAGATGTTTGATGGTGTTTGGATATGTTCATGGTGTATAGCCTAGAAACTTTTGATGAAGTTAAAATGATAATTAGTTTTATTTGGTGCCCACCTTTATTACTTCAATGTACTTAAGGCACAATTGCTGGTTAATAGAAATAGGGGGTAGCAAAATGTAATTGAAATCGTAAATCTAACATAAAGTCGATGTAAGCCATCGACAAACAATATGTTTACACAAATACCCCGAACATATTACAAAAAGACCCACGCGTACCGGAATGATGAGCGTCACCAAACCAAGTTAAAGTAATGTCATGTTCAGTGATTAAGAACTGCGACTGTGACAATAGAACCACCAGTTATATATGTCAAGCAAGGGTTTAGAATACATGTAACTCCAAATGAGATCGTGATGTCAACTGGATAACCATAGTTTGAAGTAACGTGTCAAGCCAATCTCTCGAAACTCTCTTAAACATTTTGTACCACGTATGTTGTTACATGTAAATGTATTTGTTCATATTCGACGTCTATCGCAGAAATTGTGATAATGAGGCAAAGTCCTTTAATATATGATAAATTATTAGGTCACTTTGAAGGAACGGGGATGTTACCATATGGTTAAATCAATAAATTCATTTAAGTAAATAAGTCCTCCCTTATACCCCGGTCGCCCCAAATCGTCCCTCCCAGTCGTCCAATCGTCCCTCCCAGTCGTCCAATCGTCCCTCCCAGTCGCCCCCAAGTCGCCCCTCCCAGTCGCCCCCTATCAGAATAATGCTATGCTGCCATCAAATATAATCATGCCCAATTAGACTGACACATAAAGAATATAAAAAAAAATCTGTAATTTTGTTTTTGTTTATTTCTGTTATCTAATCACTTCTTTTGCTTCGTTAAAATGGTTTACTTTTCATCTTACCGCTGATTTAGAACAAAAACGACTAACCTCACAGTCCATACATGTATACTTATATATGATAACAATCACATGTACCGTTATGGAGGACGAGTCTTTGTGATTTAGGGTGAACACCCATGGTATAGTGTTCGGTTGTCGGATTCCCGATTTACTTCCAAAGTCCCCTTCATTAAAACTTTAACAAGTAGAAATTCATTGTACAGCTAAAATATTTCCACGTGTAAATATTTACCCGATAAATACTAAGCCGTGACCCATTTTTGTATAGATTAATATAGAAGGATTCATTTACAATCTACATGTAGGTGTGTGTATTTACCTTAACGAAAGAGGGAAATATTAAATACGTTCTGGTCGTTGTTTATAATCTGTGATTCGAGTTGATATTTGTTGACTAAATCGTGTATATTTCGCCTGTGGTATGTAGGTATGGAAGCTTGTCACACATTCCTGTCCGAATGTTTACATAGTCTACAGAAAATTATATTAAAAGTATTTTTAACAAAGGGCTCAATCCTAATTGTTTATTACTTATATAAATATTGATGAACTCAATAATTTGTCATTTGAGGCTGTATTAACAAGTCGTTACTATCAACATGTCTGTTGGCATGATTCAAACTAGACTCGGAATGAATGTATGACCAAACAGTGCTGATGAAATTCGTTAAATTTTCAAAATGCAAGCGAGCTTGAAATTTAAAAACCTACCACAACTGAAGACCGGTGAACTATTTTCTGATTGAGATAAGCAATCATGTAACGCATACAAAGTACTTCAAATGAACATTCCAGAATAATACAAACTAATTGATTTAAGAGTCGTGTATGTTTCAAATAAATATAAAACATGTCAAACTTTCAGGAATATAGTTATCATTTTATATACACATATTAATTAATAAAAAGTAAGTATATTTCAATTATAGTGAATCAAATAAAACAACAATTTAGATGTTTCTAGTATCCTAAAACACGACCCCAATTAGTCAAAACATAATATTCTTAATAACATTCCAGGCATTTCAAGCACGTGATTGTTTTAATTACTTGTCACATATCAATTAGTGGTTTTAAAAAGTAATTATGGTTCCTGAGTAATTAATTTCACACCAGCCCAAGGCGACCTAGGTTATTTAATTGATGTTAAGGTTCAACTTGACGTTGACCTTTGTATAACGCCTAATTAGGTTATTATATTAAATATGTCAGTTGTTTTAATCTTTACTCGTTCCTGTCTGTTCTCGACTTAGGTAAATGTCAACCGCTGTGACGTCACACCTGACATAAGTAAACATGTTTGACATTGTCGTGTCAACTGTAAACAATCATAGCTTATTACATACCTGTCATGTTCCGATAATACATGGTCTAATCGCTGTACTGAGATAGCTAACCACACATTCACTTTAAACAACACCAATTGGAACAAAAGGTACAATTGTATTGTTTATGTTACAAACAAGTCGTTACAGTTCACAGACAGTGATAATCAAATTAAAAAATAAACAAATAAATAATAAAACAGAAATTTTACCCCCCCCCCCCCCGAAATCTGCAGTATACATATTCTAATTAGATTAAGAAAGTTTAGAAGTTTGAAACAGTAAGCAGAGCGAAGTAATCACCTTACATAATTCACCATCTAAATGGTTCGATTTTGTCTTTACCCTCAACAATCTAGCTTTTTACAGATGGATGTTTGCCTTTAATTTTACTTTCCGACGTATTTTACATATATATTGTCTGTATCAAGTTTACAAAGTGCGTGTCCTATGTGTCGGGTTGACCAGAGTATATTCCGATCGTATTTCTGACATTTTTCTCCTAGTCAGTCTATATTTGCACTATCTAAACTCTTCCTGTGCTACGCTGCATGGATTTTACGCACGCGATATTCAGTTACATATGTCTCCGAGTCATTAAGTATAACGATGTTCACATATATCAAACTTTGAACTTTCATATAATGTTTCATCGTAATTAGATTTTTTTTTATGTTATTCAAAAGTTGTCGTTCCTTACACTCGCTTCCACCTCTAACAACAGCTTATTGCCTTAAAATTATTGCAAAATTAAAAAAAAAAAGATGATTTTTTTTAACATAAATTTATTTTTTTCACTGAATTGTGAGTGTAGAGAACGACAACTCTGTAACACGATTGAAAGTTTGCAACGTTGATAATACAAATTTGTACTGTGCAACCTGGTCGAATGGCTCATTGGATAGTGCCGTCGCCGTTCTCTTTCCATTTAGGCAGGCGCGGCTACCCGATCGGACGTGAAAATGTATAGAAGTAGCTTGTCCGCTTGTTTCTACCACAGTGTATTTTTTTCGCATTCGTTGTAAAATAGATAGACATTTACATTTAGAACATCCATTTTTTTTTTTAATTTCAGCGAGTGTTTGAAGACAGAAACCCGACTTGTTGTAGCGATATTTTTCACACATAATTACATTAAGTGTGAAAATAGAATAATTTAATATTAATGAAAATGGAGTTGCCACAATAAATGTAGTTTCAGGAAAAAAATGAAGTACGTAAATGTATCATCATTTCTTCGTATAGACACAAATAAAAGTCATCCAACCGTGAAATTATAGATGAATTTCGAACATTATTCCAGCTGTGTATTGTTAAATGGTCCGTCACACAAGGCTTGTTGATTTGAATGAAAGAAAATGTTAAATATGCATGACGCATATCTTTTCTGTGGTTTATAGAACATGATCAATGTTTTATAGGTAAAACGAAGTTTATGAACTGTATAATCTGTGTTTAGCTCGAATAGATTCCGAGATAAATCAATGAATTCCACGGAAATCATGACTTTTACAAATTATACTTTTGATGTGCGTAATCCATAGAAAATGGAACACTAGCACAAAATAAAAACGTATATTTAATGGTTGTCAGCCGACAATATCACCCTTCCAACCCCAACCCTCCCCTTTCTCGTTGCGTCGTTCAGAAAGCGTTTGAACCCGTGGACAATAACCGGTTGTAAATATTGCTGGAAGGCTAATAGGCGAAGAAGTATATTTATTGCAATATTTTCAAAACTAATATATCATATAAATCCAATATTTGTATCACACAAATGACCTTATAAATGATATAAATTACAATATGGGGTCCTCTTAGACACTCGAGATTAAAAATCATTTTACTTCAAAACGATAATTATCTCCGTATTATAGACGGGTCTAGTGTCATAAAACGGTTATAAACACATTTACCAATTTTACATATGTACCCTTCAGTATATACGGATACGGAATAACGCACGTGTGAAAAATGCCGATAAATTCTGTCACATTCATGTACATACGGTGTGATATATAAACAGAAAAAAACACACTTACATTTGTTATGATTTAAAGTTTGGACCGTACAGACATCTATAACGACAAAAAAGTTACTGTGTTAAAGATCCGAGGAGGAGAGTTAGTTCTAGAGAAACATGTTTTGAGCCCAGGTAGATATTTTATAATAAATGCAGCAAGATCTGTATACATCACAAACATTACGTATCAAAGGTCTGTAGATATGTACCAAGGGTTTGGAGAGAATTAGTACCTGTCGACAAGGGAGGGTGGTCGACACTTATAAGAAAGCGCCAATCTTGGCGTGTAGCGGTAACATGTCGGATCGCTTTAGAGAATTATTGAGACGTGGCCCGATCTATCTCAGATCTCTGTAATTACGATAATGTCCTATGATTTAGTAAGTAATCCTGCCTCTATATTTTCTGACGATTTAAATAAGGTGAATCCCGATATGTCTTGTGGCGATAATTGGTAACAAGTCGTAAGAATAATTGTTTGATTATAAAAACACCTCCAAATTATCGGTATCAGGCGGGCCTTTCGTCACGTCGTAATTCTGTGGTAGATCTTCTCATCTTCCTAAAGAATCGGATTACATTCGGAAAACGTCTTTAAATCTTTTTTTTGTTTAATAAAAAAAAGTATAATATGACAATTAAAACGTCTAATTTTGGATTTTCCTGAGAACATGTTATTTCGTGTCAATGAATATACCACTACCGAAATCCAAATTCAGTGATCTGTGTGTGTGTGAATGGGTGCTAAGTGTCTCTTTGGTCGACTTGTTCTAGTGGCACTTTGGGAATCTAACGCAACGTAGAATCACACTTTAATATTGAGGAGGCACGTGATTTTGATTGCATCAGTTACAAATTATAATAATTACTGTACAATTCTGATTGCATACGTAATTTGATGACATCACATGTATACGAACATACGGTACACAGGCCGAACGGTTCGACAATACAAGTAGAGTATTATATTATAATGGATACAAGCTTAAGCCCACCCTCTGTTTTATGAATAGATAAGTATCGTATGATGTATGCAGGAACATTCTGAAATGATCATGGTTTTGTTTTGTATTTTCTTAACGTCCAATCAACAGTTTTATGGTCATTTAATTAAGGTGGCCTCCCATATGTGCAGGATGCACGGGTGTGATAGGTGTGTGCTTGTGATATTCCGAATGGTTCTGACCTAGCAGCGACATTCGGAGTACCTTCTGACTGCATCGCATGTAACTTGTGTCCGGATGGTGACCAAGTATTGCCCCACAAGATATTCAATATCTCCAAAGATTGTTGCTGTCCCCTAACCGCACAACGTGAGAGAGATTGCCAGGTGTCCGAAAGTAACATACCTCGGCACGTGACCGTGTGTTCCCTTGGTGTCTAGAGGTAGTACCCCAGGTGTCCGAAAGTAATGTTCCCCGGTACGTGACCGTGTGTTCCCTTGGTGTCTAGAGGTAGTACCCCAGGTGTCCGAAAGTAACATACCTCGGCACGTGACCGTGTGTCCCCTTAATGGTGTCTAGAGGTAGTACCCCAGGTGTCCGGAAGTAAGGTCCCCCGGTACGTGACCGTGTGTTCCCTTGGTGTCTAGAGATAGTACCCCAGGTGTCCGGAAGTAAGGTCCCCCGGTACGTGACCTTGTGTCCCCTTGGTGTCTAGAGGTAGTACCCCAGGTGTCCGGAAGTAAGGTACCCCGAGACGTGACCGTGTAGTGTTCCCTTGGTGTCTAGAGGTAGTACCCCAGGTGACCGGAAGTAAGATACCCCGGGACGTGACCATGTAGTGTCCCTTGGTGTCTAGAGGTAGTACCCCAGGTGTCCGGAAGTAAGGTCCCCCGGGACGTGACCTTGTGTCCCCTTGGTGTCTAGAGATAGTACCCCAGGTGTCCGGGAGTGAGGTCCCCCGGGACGTGACCTTGTGTCCCCTTGGTGTCTAGAGATAGTACACCAGGTGTCCGGAAGTAAGACACCCCGGTACGTGACCGTGTGTCCCCTTGGTGTCTAGATGTAGTACCCCAGGTGTCCGGAAGTAAGGTCCCCCGGTACGTGACCTTGTGTCCCCTTGGTGTCTAGAGGTAGTACCCCAGGTGTCCGGAAGTAAGGTCCCCCGGTACGTGACCGTGTAGTGTCCCTTGGTGTCTAGATGTAGTACCCCAGGTGTCCGGAAGTAAGGTCCCCCGGTACGTGACCGTGTAGTGTCCCCTTGGTGTCTAGAGGTAGTACCCCAGGTGTCCGGAAGTAAGGTCCCCCGGTACGTGACCGTGTGTCCCCTTGGTGTCTAGAGGTAGTACCCCAGGTGTCCGGAAGTAAGGTCCCCCGGTACGTGACCGTGTGTCCCCTTGGTGTCTAGAGGTAGTACCCCAGGTGTCCGGAAGTAAGGTCCCCCGGTACGTGACCGTGTGTCCCTTGGTGTCTAGATGTAGTACCCCAGGTGTCCGGAAGTAAGGTCCCCCGGTACGTGACCGTGTGTCCCCTTGGTGTCTAGAGGTAGTACCCCAGGTGTCCTGAAGTAAGGTCCCCCGGTACGTGACCATGTAGTGTCCCTTGGTGTCTAGAGGTAGTACCACAGGTGTCCTGAAGTAAGGTCCCCCGGGACGTGACCATGTAGTGTCCCTTGGTGTCTAGAGGTAGTACCCCAGGTGTCCTGAAGTAAGATACCCCGAGACGTGACCGTGTGTTCCCTTGGTGTCTAGAGGTAGTACCCCAGGTGTCCGGAAGTAAGATACCCCGGTACGTGACCGTGTGTTCCCTTGGTGTCTAGAGGTAGTACCCCAGGTGTCCTGAAGTAAGGTCCCCCGGTACGTGACCATACAGTGTCCCTTGGTGTCTAGAGGTAGTACCACAGGTGTCCTGAAGTAAGGTCCCCCGGTACGTGACCATGTAGTGTCCCTTGGTGTCTAGAGGTAGTACCACAGGTGTCCGGGAGTAAGACACCCCGGGACGTGACCATGTAGTGTCCCTTGGTGTCTAGAGGTAGTACCACAGGTGTCCGGAGTAAGACACCCCGGTACGTGACCGTGTGTTCCCTTGGTGTCTAGAGGTAGTACCCCAGGTGACCGGAAGTAAGACACCCCGAGACGTGACCGTGTGTCCCCTTGGTGTCTAGAGGTAGTACCCCAGGTGTCCGGGAGTAAGACACCCCGAGACGTGACCGTGTGTCCCTTGGTGTCTAGAGGTAGTACCCCAGGTGTCCGGAAGTAAGATACCCCGGTACGTGACCTTGTGTTCCCTTGGTGTCTAGAGGTAGTACCCCAGGTGTCCTGAAGTAAGATACCCCGGTACGTGACCTTGTGTTCCCTTGGTGTCTAGAGATAGTACCCCAGGTGTCCGGAAGTAAGGTCCCCCGGTACGTGACCGTGTGTCCCTTGGTGTCTAGAGGTAGTAGCCCAGGTGTCCGGAAGTAAGATACCCCGAGACGTGACCTTGTGTCCCCTTGGTGTCTAGAGGTAGTACCCCAGGTGTCCGGAAGTAAGATACCCCGGTACGTGACCTTGTGTTCCCTTGGTGTCTAGAGGTAGTACCCCAGGTGTCCGGAAGTAAGGTCCCCCGGTACGTGACCGTGTGTCCCCTTGGTGTCTAGAGGTAGTAGCCCAGGTGTCCGGAAGTAAGATACCCCGAGACGTGACCTTGTGTCCCCTTGGTGTCTAGAGATAGTACCCCAGGTGTCCGGAAGTAAGGTCCCCCGGGACGTGACCTTGTGTCCCCTTGGTGTCTAGAGGTAGTACCCCAGGTGACCGGAAGTAAGGTCCCCCGGTACGTGACCGTGTGTTCCCTTGGTGTCTAGAGGTAGTACCCCAGGTGACCGGAAGTAAGACACCCCGAGACGTGACCGTGTGTCCCCTTGGTGTCTAGAGGTAGTACCCCAGGTGTCCGGAAGTAAGGTACCCCGAGACGTGACCTTGTGTCCCCTTGGTGTCTAGAGGTAGTACCCCAGGTGTCCGGAAGTAAGGTACCCCGAGACGTGACCGTGTGTCCCCTTGGTGTCTAGAGGTAGTACCCCAGGTGACCGGAAGTAAGACACCCCGAGACGTGACCTTGTGTCCCCTTGGTGTCTAGAGATAGTACCCCAGGTGTCCGGAAGTAAGATACCCCGGGACGTGACCATGTAGTGTCCCTTGGTGTCTAGAGGTAGTAGCCCAGGTGTCCTGAAGTAAGACACCCCGAGACGTGACCGTGTGTTCCCTTGGTGTCTAGAGGTAGTACCCCAGGTGTCCGGAAGTAAGGTCCCCCGGTACGTGACCGTGTGTTCCCTTGGTGTCTAGAGGTAGTACCCCAGGTGACCGGAAGTAAGACACCCCGAGACGTGACCGTGTGTCCCCTTGGTGTCTAGAGGTAGTACCCCAGGTGTCCGGAAGTAAGATACCCCGGGACGTGACCATGTAGTGTCCCTTGGTGTCTAGAGGTAGTAGCCCAGGTGTCCTGAAGTAAGACACCCCGAGACGTGACCGTGTGTTCCCTTGGTGTCTAGAGGTAGTACCCCAGGTGTCCGAGACCAACTTTCTGCTGACATGTACTGAGTTGTCACCACATCCTATCATACAGGAAGAATGGACTCTCGTGTTTGTCGAGTAAAGAGGACCGAATTGACGAGATTCCACGTGAATGTGTCTTTATTGACATTAACTTAAGGTCGTGTTTAAACGCAAAGTTATGTAAACAAATGACTTTTCACTTCTGTAGACTAAGTTTTTAATGGACTTTGTAGTAACTTCTAAGTCTTTAATGGGAACCGATTTTCACATTCAAACATAAAATCTGTAGAATATCCAATATTAGTTTGGCAATTTCCGGCGGCGTCGATGTCCCGTTAACCAAAAGGAAGTTCGAAAAACTGGCTCTCAACAGTAGTTCGACAGTGATATTGATTCTTCGGCTTGGCCTATATCGAGATGGACGATGACTTTGTGTTATTTGTGAAATTTGGACAAAAATGAGTTTTTGAACAATATTGCTCCGCCTACGGACATTACATCAAAGATGCATCAGCATTAAATCATTTTTTTTCATGGTCTTGATTGATAATAGAAACATATACTGGGTAATTTGATATAATGATCGTATAGCAATGAAAACATAAATCTTGGCCTGAATTAATATCAAACGCCGTGATATCGTCTCCGTCAAAGGGACATATTTGGCTTGTCATGTTGACGCATTGTATCGGTTATTATAATACAAAATCACATTTTTCACTGCATCTACTGAAATTATTTATCGGCTTTTCCATTTATAAATGTATATGGTAAAAGTTAATGTACAGTTTTATATTGCACACCATAACAACAGGTGTTGCTGGATAATAGTATAGAACAGCCGTTTCATAAATCGCCACATCTCTAAAATCGTAATAATAAAAACGAATGGAAAGTAAACGTGTAAATGGAAATGTCACCTATCTAATGTTAACTCAACTCATTTTTTTTTAAATTACTTTTTTTCCTCTTTCGAACTACTGGTTTTCCCAGGCACCTGTTTCCATTTGACCTTACATGTAGAGAGATAACATGTAGAAACATTGTTCAAAGTAAATCAACACAGCATTGTACGACAATACTACACTACGTGATTCAGGAATAAAATGCTTTACGCTTTGAAATGTTTTTCATTCATTTCCCCCCAAACTGTCGAATACGGTAAACGACATTACAATCGAAATCCCTGAAGATTTATCACAACTTTTATGAGTGTCTGGTCTCCCTGTTCAGCTGTCTGCCTGAAGGCTAGTAAACTTGAGTAATGTTAAATATGGAAATGGTTGATCACAACGTTGTTTATATCATTCATATGCATCAATGGCAGATTTATAGAAATATCCGTATAAATCGAGTACCATAGTTCAAGGTGACAAAGACGATTGATTTAAAGGGGTGCGATATCAACTCTTATACCACAGGTGAAACTTTACACGGATGAAATGAGTTCCGAGACCCGAGATATGTCGAGAACGTACTGTTCCCTATATGCTTGTTTTGCATTTGGATGAAATAAAAACTAACTAACACATGTATTTGTAATTGACCAGTCATACATTAATATACCTCTATCATTTGCCAGCTGTTTTTAAGCGGCATATGACGTCCATTTCTCGCTAATGACATCGGAGCCCCACTCGATTTGCACTCTTCTCAGGAGAGGAGCCTTCTAAGAAGATCGCATTCCGTTATATGTAAATCGAGTAAACCGACAGAATATAACCCAAAACAAACAAGTTTTTAAGTTTTCTCAAACACTATGACACAAACTTGTGCATGTATGTGTCATAAATCCTTCTCTAGTGAAACTCATCACTCGCACACTTAAAACATGGTCGCCGCCATCTTGGAAGATAACTCTTCCAGCTTCGAAACAGAAGAGGTAGCAGATCTTTCAGAAGCAGAAGAGGTACAAATCGGACCGGAAGATATATTCTAGAAGGAGAAGAGTGCAAATCGAGTGGGGCTCTGTCCATCCGAGCGCCACTAACATCCCCTCATTTGAGCGCCACTGACATGATCTGTCATCCGCCCACAAAAATGTCGACTTGTGTTTCTCAGGGAAGCTGATGAACGGGCTGGTCTGTGCTGTCATTGTTATGTTCTTTGGCAAGACACTTTAACATAATTGATCTGGCTGATATGTGGCGGGACTCCCTTAGGTTGTTCAGTGTGGTATTCACCAGCTACTATAAGAAGGCTCCGTTTCAAAATGACCCTGACTGTTCACAATTCGATAAACCAAGCAAACAACAAGTCGTTGTCATGACATCCTCCCATCTAAGCATCACGGACTTCCGTTCCTGGGGACATCATACGGATAACGATTATTTATATAAACAGCTTTAACACAAGTGCACGTGTATAGTTATGTAGCAAATCACGATACATCGTGGGAAAACATGCCGGTAGTTATCACGTGACCTGCGCATTCGTGTCACTGTTGACTAATAGGTTCCGGAAATTAAAAAAAGAAAGAAAAGGCAATAAAAATCTCCATACATTAGTGAAATCCCGCTCTCAGATGTTCCTTTATAAGACGAACTTTGTCACCTTGTCTTCCAGACTGACAAAAAGGGAATCATTAGAGCCTATTTTGACGCTTCAAGACTGTAATTATCAGAAAATGCATTCTGCTTATCGTAAAGACGTGCCCCTTTCATCTATCTGAAGGTAATTAGAAACTGGTTGTGAGATTTATGTCAAGTAATTCATTACAGGTAGGTTGTTTTTGGGCGATACAGTTGTAGATAGGACACCTGTATAACTGGTCTACTAAGACAGGTAATACCGTGATCAGAGGGAGATATTCGTTTCGTCTACACATGTTGGAATAATCAAACACAATGTGCTAAGGTTTCTCATTACGGTATATAAAATGGTATATATAGATTCACGTGTGCATTTGAACAAGACATTGACAAAAAAAATGAAGAAAGGGACCAGGCCATAGTTTTAGCAATATTCATTAACTTGAAATTTTCCATGGGAAAACATTAAAAGATTTAGGATTTAAATATTTTAAAGTTTTTAAGTTTCTTATCTTAGGGTTTTCCCCTTAAATCTAGTAATGCTTTCCTACGGGAAATGTCCTCACATGGGTCAAAGAACGTTGATGAAATCCGGGCCAGGTCCCTGTGCTTTAATCTATAATATAGTTTAAATTGTGTAAATTCTTCATGCATTCTATAATGACATAACGTGTCCCTGTGCTCGATCATATCTAGACGATGCAGTTTCAAGTCTCTTTATTCTATTAACATATCACTGATCACTGTGTCCTAATCTAAATTTAAACGAAACTGTACAAAGTTAGTAAGTCCATCCTACATCCTCTTATGTGTTAGCAAGCCCCTGTGCTCCTTACTTTATACGATTTGTTAGGTTCTTAGTCACACCACCGCTAGCTAGCGACACAACCTACTTACGTACAGCAGATTATCATACGAGAGTTGCTACTGAAGCAGCTACAGGGATAAATCTAGACTCCAGTTACATTCATACTACCTCGTAAATGCCACGAGGAAACCTTCACTGGTTTAATATTCATTTGGTGCGATGACGTATATGTACGGTGATTTCACCTTGACGTATAGAAATGTTGTGTATAACGGACAGCACCGTGAGACTGTTGTCCGGGGGGTGTGGTCTGGGGCCGGTCTGGGGCAGCCATTTTAACTGTAATATTTTAATAATCTGCGTGTGCACATGGTAACACAATGGTGTCCGGTAAAACCTGAGATATTTTATAGTGAAATGATGACTATTTAGAAGTGTTACACCGCTATAATGACACTGTAAATGTGAATTACTTGTCATATGATCCTCTAAAGCTGACGTAACACCACAATCACTACCGACATAACAGCCGGCAAGGTTTCGCCATGTTTGGTCTGGTTCACCTGTTCGGGGCTTCCCAGCTTAATTGCCCTTTCTTGTTTTGCTCCCATGCATTGCATCGACGTTTTTCTTGTTTTTCTATCATTTTCTCGACTATGTTTGTACATTTTGTTGTTGTTCCGACAAGCGTGGTCCAAATTTTGATATATCAGCCTTACAATACATACACATTTCTATGAAAAAGGAACAATCCGCTAAAAACGAAATTCATATATAAAAGCTACATGTTCCTCCTGGAGTCCGTGTATTTAAACCTAAACATGAACCGGAGCGCAGTTTTATTTGACCAGTGTCATTAGAGGACGAGTGTCCAGGAAACAGCAGCAAGCAGGAAACAAAGAGCAGGTAGAATAGAAATGGACATCAGATGTATACGTGTATTTAGCTTCTCAAATATCCCTAATTGAGTGGAGGGACTCCTGATCTAATCGAGTGGAGGGAATCCTTACCTAAGTGATTGGAGGGAATCCTTATCTAAGTGATTGGAGGGAATCCTTACCTAAGTGATTGGAGGGAATCCTTACCTAAGTGATTGGAGGGAATCTTACCTAAGTGATTGGAGGGAATCCTGACCTAAGTGATTGGAGGGAATCCTAACCTTAGTGATTGGAGGGAATCCTTACCTAAGTGATTGGAGGGAATCCTTACCTAAGTGGTTGGAGGGAATCCTTACCTAAGTGATTGAAGGGAATCCTTATCTAAGTGATTGAAGGGAATCCTTATCTAAGTGATTGGAGGGAATCCTTACCCAAGTGATTGGAGGGAATCCTTATCTAAGTGATTGGAGGGAATCCTTACCCAAGTGATTGGAGGGAATCCTTACCTAAGTGATTGGAGGGAATCCTTACCTAAGTGACTGGAGGGAATCCTTACCTTAGTGATTGGAGGGAAACCTTACCTAAGTGGTTGGAGGGAATCCTTACCTAAGTGATTGGAGGGAAACCTTACCCAAGTGGTTGAAGGGAATCCTTACCTAAGTGATTGGAGGGAAACCTTACCTAAGTGATTGGAGGGGGTCCTTACCTAAGTGGTTGGAGGGAATCCTTACCTAAGTGATTGGAGGGAAACCTTATCCAAGTGGTTGGAGGGAATCCTTACCTAAGTGATTGGAGGGAAACCTTATCTAAGTGATTGGAGGGAATCCTTACCTAAGTGATTGGAAGGAATCCTTACCTAAGTGATTGGAGGGAATCCTTACCTAAGTGATTGAAGGGAATCCTTACCTAAGTGATTGGAGGGAATCCTTACCTAAGTGATTGAAGGGAATCCTTATCTAAGTGATTGGAGGGAATCCTTACCTAAGTGATTGGAAGGAATCCTTACCTAAGTGATTGAAGGGAATCCTTACCTAAGTGATTGGAAGGAATCCTTACCTAAGTGATTGGAGGGAATCCTTACCTAAGTGATTGAAGGGAATCCTTACCTAAGTGATTGGAGGGAATCCTTACCTAAGTGATTGAAGGGAATCCTTATCTAAGTGATTGGAGGGAATCCTTACCTAAGTGATTGAAGGGAATCCTTACCCAAGTGATTGGAGGGAATCCTTACCTAAGTGACTGGAGGGAATCCTTACCTAAGTGATTGGAGGGAATCCTTACCTAAGTGATTGGAGGGAATCCTTACCTAAGTGACTGGAGGGAATCCTTACCTTAGTGATTGGAGGGAAACCTTACCTAAGTGGTTGGAGGGAATCCTTACCTAAGTGATTGGAGGGAAACCTTACCTAAGTGATTGGAGGGGGTCCTTACCTAAGTGGTTGGAGGGAATCCTTACCTAAGTGATTGGAGGGGGTCCTTACCTAAGTGGTTGGAGGGAATCCTTACATAAGTGATTGGAGGGAAACCTTACCCAAGTGGTTGAAGGGAATCCTTACCTAAGTGGTTGGAGGGAAACCTTATCTAAGTGATTGGAGGGAATCCTTACCTAAGTGATTGAAGGGAATCCTTATCTAAGTTATTGGAGGGAATCCTTATCTAAGTGATTGGAGGGAATCCTTACCTAAGTGATTGGAGGGAACCCTTTAGAGGGAATCCTTAATTACTTAGGGATATTGGAGATAGGAAGCATGTAGTGGGAAAATGTAAATCCCTAATATCGAAATATATACAACATGTTCGATAGGATGGTTTTCGTTTGCGAAGGAAGAAGGCATGAACATTAATTACACATTCTGCATGGATGTCTATTTCCCACATTAGTCGCCTCATGGATGTCTATTTCCCACATTAGTCGCCTCATGGATGTCTATTTCCCACATTAGTCGCCTCATGGAGGTCTATTCCCCACATTAGTCGCCTCATGCGATTGATAACAGTGCTGTATGTGTATTGGGTTTTTGATTAGAATGTTTAGTTAGTACATATATATTAAAATTATTCAAAATTAATAAGAGATTCTGTGTTGATGTTGAGTCGAGTGCATTTTTATTTAGCGCTTCTATCTTCATATAAATCTATATGTTATGATCATATAAATAAGCATCCCTGCCTTGGTATGTAAATAATTTTCAACGTGATACGCGATATATGATATATAATTACTCCATCAGGCTGCATGAAAGCGATGTTAATTACGTCAAATGACACCAGACGTTTTATTCATACACACTACCTAATATTATACTTACATAATTCATATTTATGAGCCATCGGTTCCGCGGAAACCATTCACAAAGTTTCCATAGCTCGCATAAAGAACGACTCTTAAGATTTTAATTTTCTGTCTTGATTATGCATTTCTCAGACGTCTTATTTCGGATGTTTGTTATAACTTCATTTACGACCGACGGCAGCAATCTTGATTATTGTTAACAGCTAAACATATAACACATCTTTTGAAACTGATCTAGTGTATTGGAGTCGTAATGAGTCTGAAGATACTAGGGCAGACTGGCTGATACAATGCCCGCGGTGTAAAGTGACTAATATCCATTTCAGTTGACGAGGGATGGACAATAATACTGTCGCCTTCTCATTTTTCTAAATAAAATGGCGTCTTATGTCAACGTAAAAATGTCAAAACAGTTTTATATCATATACGAAATAGTAAAAAGTGGTCGCTAGTTAGGAAAATTCCCAGAGCGTTAAAAAAGCTGGACAGGCGTCGATATCTTAAGGTCTAGAGTTCGAGAAATGCACAAACAACGTATTATTGAAAATGTCCAGCCCAGGTTTGTTTTATGGAATATTTCGTATGCGGTGAACAAATACCAGTGGATTAGATATATAAAATTGTAAACATAATGGCTGTGAGCTCAGCGTGTTGTGGGTCTGGTTAATATAGCTACACTGGAATGTGACAAGGTGATCCACTCGAGCCGCGGCGATTGGTAGTTTTCCTGCTGTGTGTCGTTGTGTATGTAAATTATTGAATATTTGTCGTAACAGACAAGGATGTTTGATAAATAGTTAGGAATTCTGTTCATCCTATTATAAAAGTGCACGGCAGAGCAGAGCTATAATCACGTAAACGTCCGCGATATTTCAGTAAAAATAGCACATTTTGTCGTTGAAATTAGGTTGATATTTATCTAGTTTTTGCCATCTAGTGTGGACTACTATTAACGCAAACTTTATTTATTCGTTCGTAAACCAATTTGACACCTACGATCTCTACTGTGATATCAAACTATGTGTTTTAAGCAATCGTCGTTTTAACAACTCGAGTTATGATCTTTCAACACGCGTCGTTGTCGCTGAAATCTTAGTCGTGTCAGTATGCGTGTTATAACACTATAACACCACTGGATAAACGCAGATAACTTGTATTTAATAACATGTATATTAAAGGGTAGATTTTTATGACGTTTCTTTCTAGATCTGCTGATGCCACTTTTCGAAGTGGTATGGAATAGTAAATCAAGTTGCCATTGAGATGGTGGCATCTCATTAGTGACTCTAAAATCATGTGTTGTCTCATATCGCCGACATTTTGTCTCAGGGCTGAAACATAAATTATGTTATATGTTTTACTTGACCTCAAACTAATATCATCAAAATTTTCCTGTGGATAGACAATTTTCATTTTATTTTCAGTGACTATTCAGGCTATGAAGGGTCAAAAATCGAAAGAAAAGGACAATTGGTCTATAATGATATCTTTAGCCCGAGTTTCCTCTGGTCCTGACACTATGTCTGGTGTAGGCCAGACATGGTGTCAGGGCCAGAGGAAACTCGGGCTATGACATCTTGTAAATTCTGAACTTAGTCGCAAGATCTTGTGATGTTACCATTGTTTTCTTTTTGCTTTTTTTAAACGTCTCAGTTTTCATTATTAATATTTTCCTTTTGTTATTTTTTTTATTATTGATATTTTTCTTTTGTTATTTTTTATAATTGATTATAAAATTCTGACGTCGTGTATCCAAACACATAAGACTTAAGCGATATAATAAAGCCGACATGATCTCTTATGTAATACCCAGGGTACACCCGGGTTAGATAAGCTGTAAACAAGGAAGTCAGTAATCTGGGGATAACCAGTAGATCAAGTATTTCCTGTGATAAAAATACCGTCGTGTGTTGATTGGTTGATTCTGGATTTACGTCATGACACTAACCTTGACCTTTTGTTCTCCTAAACGGGTTGAAAACATAACTATTAAAAAAGTTACGAGAATAGGTCGAGGTTAACTATTATTTCAATAATTAAATGTTTTGATATGGCATACAATTTGAAAATGAAATTCAACGTTTCTATGAAAGGTTTTCAAATTTCAGGGATTGTCAGACATTTTAGGTTACTCTCAAAATAGTATTTGATATGAATGACAAGTTGGCCATATTGAAAACGCGTATATATCTGTTTTGAGAAAATTAAGAAAGCTCCTTTTATGAAGTGAAAACAATTAAACGCCATGATGTTTTTAACCTTCAAGACAAGACATCCTATACACAGTCAAAGGATTTGGTGGTTTGGAATAAAGTCTTATTTTAAAGGAAAGAAAATTTTAATATTGATCAACCGTAACAGTTAGTCCCCATGGTGTATTTGACGTTTCTATAAAGGGCCGGTATGACAAATATGTTTTAAACAAGTAAGACTTCCTCGTAGGATGAAGACATCTAGAACTCCGTATGATTTATAACCATTAGATTAGCTCAGTTGTAGGTAAGGATCCGCGGTGCAGGGAACCTTCCGCTGGAATAATATGTCAGTTAAAAACATAATTACTTTGCATTTTACTCTCAAACCACGCTTCTGAGCTCCTCTTTTTAGGATAAAGCTGGAATTTCACTTTTCAAACATTATCCTGTATTTTGATTTTTTCTCAGAGATTTCAGAGATTTTCAAAGATTTGTATCATCACTCGGGCACACTATATTGCGTGCAATAAGAATGCGATGCTGTAACCTATATTTATTTTGTGTGGGTGTTGAGGTTTGTATTTAGGTCTTTTGATGGCCGAGAACGTTTATCCCTTTAGGTATTTTGTACCGTTATCAATGGCGGAGTTCACAGGTCGACATTCCTTGTGGGTCGAGATGTATCGATAAAAGGACCAGCATGGCGTAAGAATTTACACAGTGATAGACTTTACGTTTCCTTGTGATGGCTTTTATTAACTTGGGTATTAGTTGATGTTAATACTACCGATGGAGTCCGACTGACGATACGGCTGACTTGATCATTATGTATATTTATTTATGAGATCATCCATTTACCAATGCACGGCATGCGACAAATGTAATATTTCCAACTTCAAACGCTAATCCCTTAATTTATAATTCATGCCGATCTTCGTCATATTGAAAAGGCTGATCAACCAGGTCATCGTTATTGAGGTTGTTGCTCTCGTCGGTCAGGGAGCTAGTGTCATATGACAAAGCTAGCGGAGTTTAGAGATTCCAAAGTCATCTGACTTAGTGGTGGCTTTGTTGGGTTTTGTCTCCATTGTGTCATAGCCAACGCCATATAGCGACGGCAGTTTTTAGAGATGTCATGACGGTTGCTAATTTTGTAGATTCGTCGTTGTCAAGGTCACGTGACCACGGTATTGGGCGGTGCCAGTGTCTCGTAACGAGGGCAGTTCCTAGAGATGTCAATGTCATACGACAGTTGTAAATTTTGGAGATGGCTGGTAATGTTGGTTTCCAATTTTCCTAACGGCCAAGGTCATATAACGACGGGATATTTTGGTTGTGTCAATGTCATATGACGACGGGATTTTTTGGTTAGTGTCAATGTCATATGACGACGGTATATTTTGGTTGTGTCAATGTCATATGACGACGGTGTATTTTGGAGACTTTTGGTTTCATATGCTTGCATTTTACATATGCGTCAAGGCTAAGATCATAATTATGACGACGGCAGGTTTTGGATATGAGTGTATTATCCTATGACGATGACGAATTCGGGGTTTGGCCTGAAACTCTATTTTTTATTACCATGGCAACAGTACACCACTTTGTATAACACTTGTACTAATATACGAGCTAGTTGTGTCCGTTTGAAGACGAACGCCGTCAACAGATATGATACTAAATAAAGAAATAGAAATGTTCTATCAGATAAAATTCCACCAGTTCTGTTGTAATCACTGGGATAATTAGACTGTCAATCAATACTGTGGAAAACAAAGGCAGTGAGATCCGGTTTCTACGACCTATAGCTTGTCGAACAAGTTTAACCAACAACTCCCATATTATAGCTAACGGTGTTTTCTTTTATC
Organism: Pecten maximus; assembly: GCF_902652985.1. Lineage (NCBI taxonomy): Eukaryota > Metazoa > Mollusca > Bivalvia > Pectinida > Pectinidae > Pecten > Pecten maximus. The sequence goes on along the minus strand of NC_047016.1, from coordinate 52,635,322 downwards.
CGGACAATTAAAACCGAATGTGCAAACAATTTAAAGCACAGAACTATTTTCAAAAGGGGAGTGCATTGTTGAACTTCAATAATTCCCTTGTCAACCCGCGACACGCAAATACTATTTTTAGACATTCTTTATCTTATGCTTCATAAAAGAAATAATTCCCGACTTGGAGCCAAAACTCGTGTTGCTTTGAAAAGAGAAGGTATTTTGAGTTAATTCCAGGACGGAAGTTATTTAAAATAAACCCGTAAACGTCATTTGTTGTCAGGGCTGGTGAATGAAGTAAAGAAGACTGTATCGATACACACGGAACTATTGACATTACTGATAAAGGCTACCTACCAGCCGGTATTGTAGCGACACAGTGACTGGGCCGCATTACTATGGCCAATATCTCTATTTACTGGATGTTTAAAAATAGAAACTTGTATTTGAATAGGATAGGTTCTGGAATATCGTGTTAGTTAATTGGAATGTAAGGACAACCGAGGTTACATTTGAACATTCACCAGACGGACGCTAGCACGCGCGCGCTACTAGTAACTTGACGATTGACCATTGGTCAGCGATGAAGGACATGACGGAAACTCAACCGTTGTATATAGGGGATCTTATACTCCAACATGGTAAGGAAACCTTGTTTTAATATTGTCGTTTAGTATTTCATACGGGAAAATGTTTTAGTTATGTTATTGGAAAAAAGTGTTAGAAATATCTGGTATTATTGGGAAAATAGTTTTTTGTTTTGTAATATAATTAAGATATCTTAGTAATTTCAATGGGGTAATAGTTAAAGTAATATTGGGAAAGTAGTTTTAGTAATATCAATCTCTATTAATTCTATATAAATATTCATATAATTATGTAATTATATAGTTTTATTAATCCAATACCTAACACGAGTGTTTGTGAGCTGTCAATATTTTCAATCGGAAGACAAAATTGAATAAGTTCCTTACGTTTAAACACTTTATTAACTGGGACCCAGAAATACCCAAGACATTATTGTTTTCATAATTCTTCTCAATTACGATTTCATTTTATTGACATCGCGTTTTGATGTTGAAACAGAGAATTATTAGTCAGAATTTGTTTTGCCTATACTTGGGTTAGGATTAGTATATAGTTTTTAGTCAAATACATTTTACCTCTCGGCTATTTATCTTAATGTGGCCACACGAAGACTACAAAAACACCACTGAATGTCTATATTATCTGAGGGTAAATGTCATGGTTATTTGTGATGTGTATTCGGATGATACTATCTAATTCAACCTTTTCACGGACAATCGCCTCACTTAGACAGCCTGATCGAGTGTGTGGTCTGTTTCCGTCTCGAAATTCCGCCGGAATGTTAGATTTCAAATTGTGAAACGTCTGTATCATATACGGATGTTGATGTTTCTTTCACCAAAATGGTTCGTCATGGTGACACATTTGTTGAACATATATCGATTTTGATTATCTAAAACAAATACAACATATGAGCAACACTTTGTGTATTTGGGGAAGGTGGACATATTTCTGGTAGAATGAATTTTGTGTAGGCCGAGCCTTTTAATGGTAGAAACAAAACCACTGTTGTGTATGTGATTTGTAGTGTACGGGAGGAGAGAGCAGTATTGTTTTGTCAGTAGTAGGTATGTTTTGTTTTCTGTCATGGTTGTGGTATAGTAGTAAAATAATCCCGATGTGTCATATACCGAGTGTCATTAGTCAGTTACCAAATATTGACCTTTTGTGATGCCAGTGTATGTCACTTACTTGGTTCATAAGTACCTCAAGTCGTGTCACTGACCATAATATTGACCGAACTGTTGGTAAATAATGGAGTTTTCGATCGGTGTACAGCATTTACATGAGAAAGTTTATCTTTAATTCTATGTCGATCGTTTATAATAAAAACAATATTTCTACTGTGCCATGGAATTTTATCTCGGAATTTTGTTTTGTAGTTCTGCCAAATCCAGCCTATATTTGACCCGTGTGTTCTGATGTGATTGATGTTTCGGTTAATAAGTCTTCAAATATTGACCTCGTACTGTGGTCAGATTTTATTGTCGGTTATATATCAAACACTATCAGTTGTGTCGTACTGTTCGTGTTGATCCACAGGTTTATTAACCCTGATATCATGTATATTAACCGACGGCCACTTTATATATTCACCGTCACGAGGTTCAGATAAATGGACATATCCCTCAAACTCATAGATCTCTCATGAAGCGCGCGGTCGAAAGAATATCAAACTTGTTTGTTGAATAACAAGTATAAAGTTTTATAGACAAACTTCAAATTATATGAAGGGTAGTAAACTTGTCTTCTCTGGTATGTTTTTTTTCTATTTATGTCCTGTAAAAAACTGAACTATATGATATGTACAACATTATTCCATACATCACACAGCGTCATCAAAGTTATGTACATGCTGTCTGTTACACATGTAAGAAGGTTAACCGTTCCTGACTCAACTCATTGCATGTCGTTACTTGTACACGTGCGCAATGTAATGACTGTCGCAGTTTATTGTCATTAACACAGTAAACAGCGGACAACTCGACATTAAAGCTAGAATTACAATATCTGGCCTACAATCTTAAAAGGGTTAATAAAGTTAAAAATGTGTGAAACTAACTTACTTAAATATATATTTAGATAACGGTAGTTACTCATTTACTCAAAATATATCGACCTTGCTCCGAGCCACTCTCGCGATTAAACCCCGTCTTTACTTAGATGTTTGGGATGTTCCTGAATGGCATTCAATCCACAGCAATAAAATAAAGTTCACACTTAAAAAGTTGGCCTCGTTTTTCTTTTGAATATAATTCCCGAGTTCAAAGGGCCACGCTTCAATACTAAGCATTCATAAATACACTAGGTAGTAATAACTATACAAGGTCGGCATACTTATAGGACGGATCTAATTTGTCATCACACTATCGTATATAATAGGCCATTCTAATATTGAAAACGTCAGAATGGCAGCAATGGTCAAAATTCTATAAATAGATTTTATAGTCGCGTTCACAAAATCGACAATTACATATTTAAAGTGTTTACATGGTTGTAAAATTATGCATGTTTTTTTTTGTCATTTGATATCTTCTCTACCAACGGAGATATGACATTTATTTTCAATTATTCTGAACGACCATGTGTAGTTTACAGTTATAATGAGTATTTTTTTAAGACACACACTGTTATGTAAGTTATATGAAATTTAAATTATTTTTAAACTAAATTAGCCAGTATGTTTTCAGTCACAATTAATTATGTATGGTGACTATCTTGAGTCCAACGCTTTCTACTTGTTTCCCGAATTACTCCGTTTTTTTGTGCTAATTATTATCGTGTAGGCGCATGCGCTCTTTTTAACATGTCGCCTTATTTCATTCCGTTACTACCCGTGTACACCTGAGTTTAGTGGACTGTTAGGTCTGATGGTAGTCTGTCATTTCGTTACTACCCGTGTACACCTGAGTTTAGTGGACTGTTAGGTCTGATGGTAGTCTGTCATTTCGTTACTACCCGTGTACACCTGAGTTTAGTGGACTGTTAGGTCTGATGGTAGTCTGTCATTTCGTTACTATCCGTGTACACCTGAGTTTAGTGGACTGTTAGGTCTGATGGTAGTCTGTCATTTCGTTACTATCCGTCATGGTACACCTGAGTTTAGTGGACTGTTAGGTCTGATGGTAGTCTGTCATTTCGTTACTATCCGTGTACACCTGAGTTTAGTGGACTGTTAGGTCTGATGGTAGTCTGTCATTTCGTTACTACCCGTCATGGTACACCTGAGTTTAGTGGACTGTTAGGTCTGATGGTAGTCTGTCATTTCGTTACTACCCGTCATGGTACACCTGAGTTTAGTGGACTGGTGATCAATATAACGAGTGACGGTCACCCTGTCAGACGACTGTCATTCCATTGTCCGTCCCTCGCCACTGTCTGTAGACCAGTATCATTTATCGATCACATGTATCTGGTTGTAACATACCTGTTTCTGAGTGCCGGCGGCCGGGCGACACCCGTGTTTGAAATGTCCTGTAGAGTTCCTATCGAACGCACTGCTGCAAACAGCGTTTGTTGTTTCTATCGAACGCGTTACTGTATCGGGCGGCACGTTAGGGATCTATGGCCTATTATCCCTGTAATTTGTGGGTCACAAAAACGCTTTCATTGCACTCTCGGCAAAACTGGTCAGATCAAGAGCCGGAGTAACGGCAAGGCGCGTTTAATAGCTATTGGCTGGGAATACAATCAGTTTTATATGAAGACTCTCTTAACATCTTTTCATGAGAAGGCTAATTGGCCAGCGATGAAACCTAAAAACGCCAGTCCGACGGTTTCATTCAATAATCAAATAGCGTGTTTATTTCCTCCACTTTTGATATTTTCACCTTGAAGTAACCGCATGTTAATGCTTTTCTCCTGGCACTATTTAATTGTATTATACGTTATTACCGACCATCCTATTGGGACAGACTGATGGCTCAGTCGTTAGCGTATCCGGCTAATGCCTCCTCGGAAGAGATCAGACGAGCGTGGTTCGATCCACACAGGGGTGTTTTTCTTTGTACTGTCATGTTCGTATCCTTGGAAATGAGCCCTATTCTAATCGCTCTGATGACGCGCGACGGCCTCAATATATGTTGATCAGTGAAGTAGCCACCAGCTACTACAGACTTTTCCGCCTCAAAATGACACTGGTTGTTAACGGAGCGATATAAAAAATACAAAGTCGGGACAGTGGATTTGTTAATTATTTTTCTTCATATGTTGGGGGTCAAATTAACACGTTTTATAAAACCTGCGGGGACTAGTCAGATTATGTAAACCACATCCCAAGTGACCCTCCCGGAATCAAATAGATCCGTATATAGTGGAATTCCACTATTGTAAACTGTCTCTGGGTATGACGTTAATTCCTATTACAGAGACGACTGACATTACAATGTAGACACTAAGAAATGTTCATATACACAAGTAAATGTTCTTCTCGTTATAGTGAAACTCATGGGGTATATTTCACATAATGGCACCATTCTGAAATTTAAGCCAGTGAAGGCAATTTCATTCAAAGAAACATATTACTTTAATTACACGTTCAAATCATCGTATTTTAAAATTGAATTCTATGTTTACGCTGAGGAGGGCTGTATAGAAAATAAACCAGCAATTTGTCCTATTACTGTGTACATCCTACATGATTACAGACTCGTGATTATCATAACTGTTTGACAAACAGTTACCCACCCACGGCACCTGTGACACTAGATTGATGATCATTCTTTGTACTGGTGACTCGTTTTACTTTGTCGATATCACATCTCTCCAACTAACTGTGACCGACACCTTTCAAACTCCATGAAATGCATGACGCCAGAACTGCATGTCTTAAACTTCCACCAAATACAGCACGAGGCGTTACTGTTATAACTTTCAATTTCGATCATATATACCTATGTAACATAATATTCACCGGGGTCGAAGTACGTGGCCAATTTCTGATTTAACATACAAACATTCAAATAGCACGTTCGCTTTTTAATAGTTCGGTGGATTTCTTATCAGATAAATAACTGGATGAAATACTCACTTTTATTTAATTCGTATACGGAGAAACTTTGTCGCGATAACATTCGAACAAGTCAGGCAGGTAAATTAATTTTCTCCTTGGTGGAAGACAAGGCTCTCTCTTGAGCGTTGCTGCGTTTCAGTGGTACTCGCCACAAAAGAGGTCACCATGTCGGCAAAACCAACACAGTGTATAACTATACAGGTCTTGCTTGTTGAAAATATAATTGAATTTCACATGGCGGATTTTTTTTCTCTGCTGACAAAATGGCGATTGCTAAATTATACTGTAAAATGAACAGCGTGTTATGTAATTACATTAAATTGGTATCATCAGGACTCCTGGGGACGAACAATTAAACAAGGTGATCGGAATCTGTAGCTGGGGACTTTGGAGCACACTGATATTAACTAGACCTTACATTCACAATAGAGGGGATGTTATTGGAGTCTGTCTGCATTGTGGCGCTACCTAGCGGTCCCGCCACAAATTACTCACACACGAGACACTAGAATTACCGGATAAAAATACTTTCTGTTGAAGAATGGATGTAAATGTAATTATGAGCATCGTCTTAAATTAATCTAATATCTCGTGAGCGAGAGACGTCTGTATTATGGATGCTGTTGATTCCGTGTCGCGTTTCACGTTTTAATTTGTATGGCGGTGCCTGGTGCAGATAAGTTACCCGATAGAAAATGCTTTGTTAGAATTTTCATGGCTGTGATAAAACTGATATAACTCGTGACACGGCTACCTATTACCGTTGTAGTAATAGCTAGTTCTTTGTCCGGTACATGGCGCGTTTGCTAAAAATAACAATAATCCGCACATTTCTAAAGTCATAACAGAGTGACCCCCCCCCCCCCCCCCCTCTCAAAAGTTAGGCTTTATGAGTTAAACTGGATTCCGATTTGTACAAATATTTTTGTTTCAGTGAAGCCAAAGCAATGTAAGAAAAAGCTACCATACTGCAGACGTAATGGTATTTATTTTGTTCCAACCAAATTACGTTTTTTGTTTGTTTGACTCCATTATCATTGTTTTCCTTTCTTTTGTTACAGACAACAGCCAGAAGGCTGACTCTCTCCACGACTCCTCGTCCGGATTTGCGTCCGACGTGCCCTCCTATAACTCCCATGGATCTAGTATGACCACATTTAAGGGCGCTCCAGTCACACCAGTACATGACCGGAAGTCTTCTGAACGAGAACGAGACCGACGAGACCGGGAACGAGACCGAGACAAGGGAAATAAACCTCCTCCCTGGCCATCTAATACTCCACAATCTCATAGAAATCCACAACATTATCACCCACAGGACCTTAACATGCATTACAGAATGTCTACGCCATCGCCGATGTCAAATCGCTCAGTCTCATCTGCCAACACCCATTCAACTGCTTCCCATGTCTCATCTCATAAATCGTCATCATCACACGTGATTCAGAACACACCTGTGCCGCCAAAAATTAGTTACAAAAATCCTGCTTACGAATACCAGCTGGACAAACACATGGAGGAAATACAAAGCAATATTAAACGAATCGAACTGCAAGAAAACGATAAAATGACCTCAAAGGGCACGAAATACAGAACTCCCAGACTCTCCATGTTTGACTTGCTTACCGATGAAGTAATTGTGAAAATATTTTCTAATTTACCATCTGATCAACTTTGCAAAAGCTCGCGCGTTTGTGGTCGATGGTATAACCTTGTATGGGACCCGTTGCTATGGCGACATATCGTCATTCGTAATGAACGCATCAATGTCGACAAGGCATTGAAGTACCTCACAAAGAGGCTTAGTTTTAACACTCCTTCCGTTTGTGTTCTCGTGGAAAGCATCTCGGTGAACGGATGCGAAAGACTTTCTGATGTAGGACTTCACACAATCGCCAAGAGGTGTTCCGAACTGCGCAGACTAGAGCTACAAGGGTGTTCAAATATCTCGAACGAGGCGCTGTTCGAAGTGACGTCATATTGTGTCAACCTTGAGCACCTTGACGTGACAGGTAGGCATAATCTACTATTTTTAAGATTTTTGTGATTTGTCGAATTGAACGATATCATCTGATGTATACAGGAAATCGTCATTCTAGGTTGTACTTTTTAACAACTAGCTTTTCCTAGGGTCTCGACACCAAACATCTCATCGCAAATATCGATATTTCTTGCACCTATCATGATTCAGTCTTTTGTTCGTGACGTCATACCATTATTGCTGTACACTGCAGGAGCAGATGGTATATAGCTGATATTGCGGAACTTTATTTTCGTACGAAGTGAACGTTTTTGCTCAAGTGTACATTGAACGGTTGAGAATGACCTTAAGTTTTATATTGTGCAGGAAACAGAGCATTTTCTATACTAATATCTCCTTGTAATGTATTTAAGGTCTAAATAACCGACTCCTGTCTAGACCTTTTTCTCCATAGCTAATAGTGTATTATCATTGTATTCAGCCATGAGTTGATAGTGTATTATCATTGTATTCAGCCATGAGTTGATAGTGTATTATCACTGTACTTAGCCACCTGTGTTAACAACTCCGGGTTAATTATACGTTAAGTTTAACTTATTTACGCTCTCTTCTGTTTGGGTTCGACATTTTTATTTAAAACGTAACAGTGGTCTGGTTGTGATAGAATTCGACGACAGGTATTTTTAGGGAGATAATGGCGGGTTCGATTTGAAAGAAGCAGACGACACGTTTCCCGCCAATGTTTGCTTATGGTCTTAAATACAAATAGTGTTGGTGTTATGTCAATAATGTACAGTCCGCACAAAAAAACGAAGGTTGAGTTTCACTTGAACAATGGCACTGTGTGCTAGTAGGCTGTCATTACCGAAATAAAGTAAGCTAAAATTTGACTTTGGTAGCAGAAAAGTATACGAGACATGACGATATATTCCGAACAAGATTGACAGGTGTTCTTCAAAATTGTCTAATTTTGATTAAAACAATCTGAGTATGCCTATAAAGAGTAGATTATCATCAAACATAACTGTTTATCGAAATGAATACACAGTTGGTCCTATTAAAAGTTGTTATTAGATCCGGAAAGAGTTTCTTAACAATACAGATACTGGAACAAGGACAATCCCGTTAAGATGTGTTTCGTACTCATTTGTACATACGTAATTTTCCACAAATATTTGATCATGTGAATAATTTCGGTGGGGTACATGTAGCAATGCAAAGAGAATTCTATCCGTTTTCGAAAGTTTTAAAACTGATACATTTTAATGGTACTTTTTTTTATAATTACAAATGTATGTTTACATAGCTCTAGTTTATTTTGAAATTTGACCTCATCCCGATCTTTATTGTATGAAGTATATATCTATCACCACACGATGTCAAATACAATATATGGTGCCTGGTATATGTACGTAATTCTTTGGAAGTGTAATTTAATCACTAACCCTCAGAGAGTAACAATATTATGTTATCTATATAACCAGTAGAATCTTATCTGTTCTGGACTAAAGTACGCGGCAAAAGCATACACCAAAATAAACTACCGATAATTACATTGGGCCGGGACGTATTAAACATCAAGTATCGAACGCACCTATTGCCACACAATATGTCCGGTATCGAACGCACCTACAAAACACAACGCTGTGTAGTTTCACCGCGGTGATCAAATATACTTGACACTAATAAAGAAAACAGATAATTGCTACAGATTGTATTTTTTATAATTGACAGAACTGCTATGACAGACCACCATTTTAATACATTCGTCCTTTGTACTTCATTGTGAAAATTTGTAAAGAAATTCATATAGAACACTTTTCAGTATAGTTGTCGAACACACTCGTTAAAATATTAAAATACCCGGCGTCATTCTTGATAACATTGTTAGAAATTTTCACCAAATCTATTCTGAGAAAATGACTAAAGCTCCAGTTTAAACCGATTATGTCAACACTTTCTTCACTTCACATTACTTTTTATACAAGCTTTTTTTTTGTAAAGGGAACAGTTCTATTGTTGGTATAAATGTAATTTTATCCAGACGGGCTAACAACTACAAGAATTGACAGCATGTCAGTATAAATTTATAGATTTAAAGAGAGATATCCACGGAGAAATTACAGCCTTTTCTATCTAAATGATCAGGGTGCTGTCTGCTTTTGTTAAAACGTAATTAAGCTGTTCGCATACTTACTCAATATTATCAAAAACTACATCTCTAGAAGGACTGATGGGTTACTATGTAACGTTGATCGATAAATAATGTGTTTATGGCTGATCTAGGCATCGATACAATACATTTCAAGGTCAAAACTTCTCAGCGTTCTCTCATGATCTAGAATCTGTGAATAAATATTGGAAATTCTGTATAGTATAATCTCCGTTAGGCACCGCCAACTAAGTTGCTACATTTTTATTGTCATAGCAAACGTTGCATCCAATTTAAATTTAAATACTGATGAATTAAGTTAGAACTAGGTTTATAATCTCCAAAACAGGGGACCGTTACCAATATACGATAAAGCGGAAAAATCGCGAAATCGCGTTCAATTTGGCCAAGACTCGAACAGATTCCATACCTTAATACGAATCTTAATTAGTCGAGAACGAGGTTACTTTTGGAACCAGGCCACGTGGAATTAAGGGGAGATAACTCCACTATCAAAGCGATACTCTGTGTCTGTAATTGAGACATCTATATCATGTACAGTATATGTACATGTATGATCATGACTTGCTTATTTTCATTTTTTATAATTAAACGTCTTTGTTTTGTGAAATATATTCCGAAGAATTTTCCTTGACTGTCCCGCTGAAATGCATGTTTTGTACACTAAATCAATTGAATACTGAAATTAACACGTTACCTGTCAGGTTGGCCATATTGACATGCAAATCGAAACGACCCGTATGTGAATGACGTATATTAAGATACGACCTGGCTGTATAAAATGTCTATTACTCCATTGAGAATATTCCTCGCTCGTACAAACCCGATACCCACAAAGACAGCGACAAATTGCTGAGTAACATTTAGGACTCGCTGTTTTGTGATTTTGTCGGCTGTAAATGGATATTTTTAGAATTATTATATTGAGTGTAGGGACAAGTCAGTACATTAAGATATACAGACTACAAAATACTATCCCTTAATCAGTGGTGTACATGTTTGTGTGGTCCTCTTCAGACCAGCATCATCTATCTGACTCACATAAAGACATACACGACACGTGCAGAAGTTCTATTTGATCTTAGAATAAAATCCATTTATGCATGAACACGATTGATGACATGTAAAGAAAATTTATTCAAATTCATACATTTTCTAGCACCCTTGTCATTCAAATGCACATTTATCATGTTGAAGTCACACGTTTTTTGTAGCTGCATAGTGTTAAAGTCAGAATTCATACGTCCTCTGCTTTTGAATAATCTCTTAGACGTATGAGATTAGTGTAAGTTATCAATAGGCCCCGGAGATGTTAAACATTCACTGTATATTTGATGTAGCCTTCACAAACCAACGCAGTGGGTCCATGTTTAAAATAGCGTCATCATTTCATGCTTGAATCTCAATTCATGAATAAATTGGACGGCGATGTTTGGTGGTGAACTTGTACATTATAGTCATGAAAATGTACAAAGAAAATTGTGATTTGTACTCTTCCTGCATTCTCAGCGAAATGTACGCGTTGGTCTCACATAATAGCCCGGATGTAACTTGTGCATGCTCTTTATGTTACACGGTTCCCTCTTGATGGAGACCGTATATTTGATAGGGGTTCTTTGTAAGGTAGCCCGGATGTTACTGATGTGCCATTTTTATTTTACAGGGTGTCCATGCGTCACCAGTATCAGTCTCACCGACCAGATGCTCAGACAGGCGTCTGCGCACCATCTTCGCCAAATCCACCTTCGGTATCTCGACATGACCGACTGTTACGCCCTAGACGACGAGGGTCTCCGAACGGTCGCCCTTCATTGTTCACACCTTCAGTTCCTGTACTTGCGTCGGTGCGTCCGAATTGGGGACAACGGTCTTCAGTTTATTTCGCATTACTGTACGGGGATTCGAGAACTCAGTATTAGTGATTGCAAAAAAGTGACAGATTTTGGACTATGTGAACTCGCCAAACTGGACGATTTACGATATTTGAGTGTCGCAAAATGTGACAAAGTGTCAGACGTTGGCATCATCCATTTAACAAAGCATTGCCGGAAGTTGCGTTATCTGAACATGCGCGGCTGCGAAGCGGTGTCGGACGACGCCATGGACGTTCTTGCCAGAAACTGTTTTAGGATTAAGTCCCTTGATATTGGAAAGTGTGACGTTACGGATGAAGGTTTGCTCGTACTTGCTCAAAACTGTAGCCAATTAAAGAAATTAAGTTTGAAATCCTGTGACGCAATCACGGACAGTGGTGTGAAGGCGATAGCTAAACAGTGTCGGAACCTGCAACAGTTGAACATACAGGATTGTCACGTGACTGTGGACGCTTACAGAGCGGTCAAACGTTACTGTAAGCGGTGTTTTATTGAACATACAAATCCAGGGTTTTACTGAGATACAGAATGTCAACAATTCTCATAGTACCGGGATTCTAAGCAATAAGAATAACATATCTAAGAACACGTTTGAGCCTCTGAAAAACGCTATGCTAGGCCCATATCAAAATATTTCTGAATCTTTTAAAAAGCTATAAAACAAAAGATTTAAAAAGGTGTTTGTTTACCCAAAATTTACAAGTATAATCAACGTTTCCTCTAAATGATTATTTAACATTTTGTGAGATACTCCTTGTTATTGATGATTTTGGGTAAAAGGGCATTATATATTATATAGACAACACCAGTCTTCATCCCTTTGTGCCTCCCCTGGGTATACAATAGTTTTTATGTCGATGATCAAAAGTACTGCCATGTAATATAGGGACATTTCAAACTAGGCCCATTTCTTAAAAGTCCATCATTATGGGAATGTAAACAAAGACGATTTGTGTCCATACCCTTGAGTTTATTAGATACTAAATATGTGTGCACGTGCAGGTTAATCGACTCTCACGTGCACGTGAGTAAAATTTAATGCTGCGATACCGGTCTAGTTGTTTAGGGAAAAGAGCGTCATTTGACGTGTCTTACGATCACATTGACTGTTAACCGGAAGTAGTTAAACCCCGGTGTCCGCGACTGCGGTCTGGCGGGTATCCGGTACTGATTGAGTGAACCCGTTTTTGTATTCAATAGATTCTTTGTGCCAAATATTATTAGATCTGTAAACCGTTATATCAGTATTTTTATAAGTCAGGAGTAACTATGCAGATGTTTATTATATATATATAGATATTGATGTACACTATCCCGATAAATCCCTTAATATGTATTTATTGCTGTTACTGAAGATGTAATTCGGATTCTGGATTGTTTGATACCGGGCCATCTTATGCTTGATTTGTGTAAAAAAAATGTCTGAATTTGAAATCTTTAATTCATTTTATCTAAAAGATCAAAGACAATATTACCCCCAGATATGTCGTCTGCTCAAAATTACCGAGAATGAATTGCAAGTATTTTTTCCTGAATATTGGGATAAATGAAAACGTATAATCAAGGGTAAGATAGTACGTATCTATTTGATTGAGAATAGTACCGATCACTATAGCTTGTCTAGATTTCGCCTGATATGCATCTTCAATTACAAATATACACGAGACCAGGACATGGAATGTGAAATTATTTTTCTAAAATGCAAACAGAAAATCTAGACTCAAAAGTTATGTATACGAGGATTTGTGTAATCTACATAATGTTACAACCGGAACACATCCATGTTATTTGTATCAGATATGTGTTAGATCTGATGCGTTCCGAATGCAGTATTTCATTTTGCGATTATGATGGTCGAGATGTTTTATACTTCATTAAACTTGTCAGATCTTGTTTAATGATTTTGTTTCCAAACTTACCATCTCAAGCGAGACCCCTATAAATATTCCAGAGTCTCTTAATCTCGATCATCTAGACGCTTAGTCTAAAGTCACTTCCGGTTTTAATACTTTGGTTTAGCCTTGTTCGAGTACTATGACATAGTACACTTTCAGTGGAAATGGTACACTTTCAGTAGAAATGTAATACTTTAATGTAAAAAACCGATTTAAACAACCAATGTATTTTTTTTACAATGCAATAGTACATGTTATATAGATTTCTCGGATTATATATCAAGTGTTCAAGTTCCCAAATATTTTGTCATTTAAACTTCCCTATAAGTGGTTTCTGAACCGCTTGATATTTCGACACACTTTATAATATCCAGCGGACGTCCCTACTTAGCCGGTATCGATATTCACACTCCCGAGTGCTATTCTACGCCTGACTATTGTGATATTTGTTATAAAGATAAAATAAAATGTAACATCAGTAAATTAATTGTTTGTTTTATGTATGTGAACCTCGTCGTAATGTCCGATACGGACCTTGACAGTGTTATAATGAAGTCATAATGGGCAAGTGCAAAGACATAGTTATAAAAGTGATGACGTCACTTGAACAAAGGCTAGAGGTTTATTAACAATGACCGATTCAAAACAATTATTGAAATTATAACTATACCGGGACGATCATCGGTGATCGGGTAGCTCAATTGGCAGAGCATCCGGCCAGTGTTCGGAGGTCCCGGGTTCGAATCCCGGTCTGGCCGCTACATTTTCTCCTCTCCTGTTACTTAACATTGGGCAAGCTATCATCAGGCAAGTGTTTACGTTCGATACAAGGTTAGACATTAAATCGGATCAGTGTTCTAGTACCGAATTATTGAGCAGCTGAATAATTGAAGACGTCCCGGAATTGGGAACAAAGTCAACCCCTAACTTCAGTCCTCATCGTTTGTACGACAGTTCACTTCCTATTGGTGTCTGTTCTGGGTGCCTTCTGCATGTTAACTCATTCAGTTCCGGTTTGCATCCATCAAGAAATGTATCACACGCACTATAGGCGACTGCTTCCATTCCAAATAATGTTGCCTTAAATGCCAGAGCAACTGTCTAAAGTTTTTAGCATACCCCTGTTTGGATACGAGGAGATCATCAAGACTGGTTCATCTTGCTTCTCTACTCTAAGTTGGGGCCGAGCCCCGAAAGGGCGTTAACCGATTACAGAAGCTTTAGGTTCGCTTTCGTCAGAACCCCGTACCAGGTACAAATGTACGTAAGCCGGACTTTTCTTTGGTCCCAGTACCAAATGCTTCTTCTACATTTCCACGGGCAAATTGTTCCGATTTTTGTCCCGTCAGACGATATGGTATTGGGACAGTAAGGAGTAATAGACAATACCCTGCCCGTGTTGGGGATCGAACTAGTGACCTGTCGTTCGCAAGCCAATCATCCTACCACTAGGCTATATGACGAGTTTGAATCCCGGTGTGGGCAGGCTAGTTTTCATTACTCCTTCCTATTACAAAGGTACAGTATACATGTCTACAGCCATCTGTACTCCTATAACATAAGAGGCCGCTGGTCGGCTCTTTTTCTATCGGATATTATTTTGCCGACTGCAGTTTCCGCCCGAAATCCGGGCGGAACGAAATATGCTAAAAAAAACCACTGAAGTGGTTGACAGGTCATTACAACGATGTCTACGTATCATGTATGCAATATATATCCCATATATATGTCACAGACACAAATATATAGTATAATACGGTGTAGAACACACAAAATACATGCCCATGTCATTGTAGCACTTTTCTAGTCGTTTTTAAAAATGGCTGCCTAAAGGTTGATACAAAATAGGTTTGGTTATTTCAAATGGAACGAAATGATATGGACTTTGTTGTATTCCGCTTGTAGGACATAAGTTGTATTCCTTTTTTGTATTAACCGGCAAATCACGTGGTATTTCTACTATCGGTAACGTCCGGTAACGGCAGTAGGCCTATTGTCTGCTTGCGCTCTGCTCCGCTTCGGAAGAAGAAAACTTCATAATATGTGTTTGTTACGAAATTATTCTCATTTAATCATTGGATTATGGAAAGAAATATATATTGGACACCGTTGATAATTTAAATGTAAGTTGACACGCTATATTTTTTTCAATAAACGAACTTTGAAAATTTCATCGTCAGCATCGGGAAAATCAGCTATGGGCAGTTAGAGGTTACACGGCGCCTGTCAAAAGTATCTCGCCGTGTAAAACCTCTAACATTGTTGGAGTACAGCCATCTGCTGACTTGAGTAACTTGTTTTTAAGTCGTTATGAAAGAATCAAACTTTCTGTAGGACCAAACCGCTTTAGCTGTAATCGTCAACAGGCAAGTTATCTCCCCTTAACTACAGATAATTCTGAAGAATTACGGGTTTATTATGTGAACATGTCTCGAAAACAAATCGAGTGTGAAATACCTTGAACAAATCCGTTTAAAGGGAGGTAACTTGCTGTTGGAAGAAATGTCTGAAAATGACAAAATCGTGATATTGCGTTAAAATTTTATTATGCATAAATGTAACAAGAAACAATTGTCAAAAGTAAACGAAACTCAACTTCGTTATACAACAAGAATTAACAAATCCCAGTAAGCCATTAGTATCCACCATAAGTGTGCGGGGCGTTGATGAGAGCCATCAGATTCTCTTTCTCCAGGATCATAGTGGCCAGGGTCGGATTTATCATGCTGAATCCTTCACTGGACGTACAAGCTGTTGGGATCTTCGTTTGGATTCTACAAAAAAAAAATCATCGTTACTTTCGTATTCAACTTTGTTGTGAATTTAAAATACAAAGAAATTTAATTGGTAAATTCTACTGTTAAAGTTAATATTTTGAAATATTCTGTTGTGAACTGTTGGAAGTATAAGAATACTAAGAAATTTATGCAAGTTTATCAAATGTAATGACAAAATCTGTTCTGTGAGAATAAAAAAACAAAAACTATAGTATATGCTGTTCTGAACACCCAAATATATGTATACGATATATGTTAATGTATTATCGTTTTACCATAAGTTAGACCAGAAATAAATGAATCTTAATGTCTATTATAGGCCTATACTATAATGGTAAAACCAAGAAATGTAAAATATTTCCAAATATAAAGATATGCTCCACACAACCGATTATCAGAATCAAATGGTCCGTCCCTGTTGATTCATCAATCATTAAACTTCAGAACTTTTGAGAGGGGACATTTACGATGTATCGTGGCCTTACATTATGTAAAAGTCATACTTTAAAATTTATAAACTGTGTTTACATACTTCTTGAGATTATCGATGTCGCTCCGAAGATGCTTCATAATTTCTTGTGGGGTTAATCCGGGACCTATATAAAATAAAAACCGACCATGTGAATCCGTCCGCAGTTGGAGGGGAGATAACCCTGATGTTTACACATACGAAAAATGTATTATTGTTCCATTTATTATATTCAATTGAAAAATAGGGTTTCCTGTGGTACATAAAGATTAGGACACAAAAGATTGAAATGTAAAAACGTACCATTACTTGGATTCACTGGAGGGAACTGGGTGGGCGAGTTTCCAAACATCCGGTTGAAGAGCACCATAGTCATATTCCACTGAGGCCCGGCTGCAGCAGAAATAGGATGCAATAAATATTTAATTTATTTGCGTTTCGTGCTTACTTACAACGATAGACATTTGTAAATATTTTTTATCCCATAACCACGCTTGTTTCACAACTGATATGGCACGTGATAAAATGCGTAGCAGTGTGTTATTATTTTTGTTTACACACTGCAGTGTGTAACCACTTTCTAAGCCTCCGATTGGTCATTTGTGACCTCCAAGGAATCTGATTGGCTAACCTCTGGCCTTTGACCACGGACTATTTTTACTACTCTCACTTATCTTCTTTTTTTACCGCCTGTCTTTAAAAGATCAGCATGGACACGTTTTGTGGATTTTTCAGTGCTCAACATAAGCATAACTGGGTGAGAGGGGTGTCCTCATGGAAATGTCGATTAATCTGGGGTTTGTGTCGAACGAGATGGTAAAATAGACGACGCACGGAAGCGAGATATTGCATCGATTATAGGCCTACAAGTAGCGAACCAAAACTGACTCAAAAATTGCTCAACACTCCAGCTCGGTTTCCGAAATATTTGTTGAAATGCACGATGTCTTGAATTAATTAATCTCAGAATGAACATTTAACATCACAATATCTAGTAATAGCATACCTACGAAATCCAGGTAAGGACCGATAATTGAATCTGATAATGATTAGTCTAATATTCAGCGGTGACGTTCGACTTCGCGATGACGGTGTCGTCTTCGAATATTTCGAGCGGAGTTATTTAAACAAGTTACCTTTTTATAAATTACACAGATACAAGGACTTTCAAACTTAAATTTCGTTTTATAAAATAATATCATTTACAAATATAGTACAGAAGATACGAGTCTTGCATCTAAAATAGATGATAAGCTTTCGTTCATAACGACCTATATTTTGTCCCGTAGTGATTTGGTTCACGGAATTTAGTTGCTACGTTGGGAGAATTTGAACTTGACATGCTTACATTTGTCAGTAAAGAAGTTATGGGATAAACAAGTTCCCCTACTCGTGACGATTGTTTATTATTTTTATCCAACTCTCGTTAGTTAATTTTCTAATTCTGAAAAGACACTCGCTAAAGCTGTGTCTTTTCAAAATTAGAAAATTAACTAACTCGAGTTGGATAAAAATGATAAACAATCTCCACTCGTTGGGGAACCTCTATTTACACGACATACATAACATACCGATATCCTAGTATACATGACGTATTAAAACCATCCAAACAAATCTAGCGGACTTACTCAAATTGTTCGCCATGAAGGTTGGGGGAGACAATGTCGCCGACGCCAGGTATCCCTCGTATCGAGCCAGTTCCCCCATTGTGTTGTTTATGTACTGAAAGATGACATGCGTGATTTTCTGGATAACGTCGTCAATAACCATGGGGTCGAGGGTAGCAGTTGAAGGATTTTTAGAGAAAGCTTCCTGAAGGTGATTTGTGAGGAAAGCAACAGCCAGGCCGGACTTCTGGGCCTGCCAATAACTGGAAAGAGAGAAAGTCAATTTCAGCAACAAACATTCCAAAAAGATTTATTTCGTTTTCATAAAATGTTCTTGTATCATTCAGCCTTTTTAGGATGGGTGGAAGCGATAATGATGTTACGGAGTACCTAGGAAATCTGTGACGTGGTCTGGCAGTAACCCCCATACCTTACCACATACAATGCACCGTCATATCGGGATATCGAACCACGGTCGCTTAAGTGAAACTAATGATGCGATATTCGCAACGTCACTCGATCAGCATTCGAACTAAAAACCGATAATACGTAAAAGTTTTATATACTTACAATATATCTATGAACAATTCTACAAAAAAATACTTTTCTTCGTGCGACTATCAAGAACGATAACTAGAGTAAAAGTGGCGCTCAAATCACAATTCGCGTACAAGATAAATAGTGATTTTATACACGAGAGTTATGTCTGCTCGCTTAGTTCCTGTATGCACTTACTATGTTGCAGTCCAATTAGCAGCCCGCCGATGCATCTGGATAAATTTTTTGGGAGATGTACAGCGGAAGGCGTCGGGGTACATGGTCATTTCTGTGTTGAAGAAATCGTTTTGCATCATTAAGATGACGTCATTGATGGTTGTGAATTCGCCGCGGTGGTATCGCTCCATAAAGGACGTCATTTTCCATCTGTAGCCTCGCAGGAACCAACCAAGACCTGAAAATGTGTTCAGCATTTAACTAGAGACGTGTTTGTTACAGAATGTTTATAATAGTCATTGTTCCGTCTTACATAAACAGACTATTTCACATTTTGTTATAGTAGCAATTTCGAGAGACTGCAGGGGTGTTGGTATGTACGTGTGCATTTTCCATTAAAATACCATTCCATAATATAGGAAGAACATAATTGCATCTTGTAGTGAACAAAATCTTAGAAATTTAATAAGAAATAGAAAACTTCTTGCATTTTCTACACAATGCCCATATTTGGCAATAAAAGGGGCATAACTCTGGTGAAAATAATCACAAAAATCAGTTTCACGAACGCGTTCAAGCTAGTGTGGTATAGAATATTTGTAGCATTAAAATCTTTTGATAAATAAAGGTAAGAGAGTGCTAACAAAGAATTGTTAATGAATGAGCTTTACCCGAGCAATCACACATGCCGTGAAACACGAGCCCAAAACCCGTAATATGTTAAAATACAATTGCTTCTAATTCTATTGTGCAAAATCTTGAGAAATTGAATAGAAAACTTTTTGCATTTTCTACACTATGCCCATAACTGGCAATATGAAGAGGCATAACTGCTCAAAAATAACCGCGAACTTAGTTACAAACTCGCTTGAGCTATTGTGCCATAGAATATTTTCGGAAGTTTCATAAAAATCCGTTGACAGATAAAGGCTAGAGTGCTAACGAGGACAAGTTCACGGACGGACGGACAGCGTTATGTATATCATAATACGACCGTTGTTTGACGGGCGTATACAAAGGTTAATAATGTCCTGATCTCTAATCATTTAATGGACAACAACAGACAACATTGGTTTACTATACGCAGAAAGGTATTCACCTTCCGTTAGAGATCATCCGAAAACCATTCCAACACTTATTTCTAAAACACTGCTCATGTAGGAGACGTTACCTAGATGTTAGTTTAAAATGTTTAAGTCATAAGCATCGCTTCAAAATGCCACAAAATGAATATCAAATTTTCTATTTTTACGAGGACGTTCGAACGGTTTCCCGGGGATCTCGAACGGGAGTATCCATTTTTTACGATGGCAGTAATCTACATAAAACAAGAGTTAACGGCCTTACTTTTGAACTCTTCTTCCATCAAGATTTCTATAAAGGACTCGTGGATGACGTAATGGACTCCCCACACTAGTTCTGTCGCCATGCCGAGAATCTCCGGCTTGTTTGGAAAGTATCGGTGAAGTAGTTGTTCGATACGGCTTTTCAGTGAAGAGTCATGTGACGCCATCATCGTGTCCAACCGTTTCCTCATATAATCTGAAATTAAGACACGGGTAGCCTAAATACGACGGCGAAGCAGAGACATATATACTGTATATATGTCTCTGGGCGTAGTTACGACAGCTGACTTGGGTAAAACAAAATTTGACATTAATGTGTTAATCAAAACAAATTATACAAAATTATAAAAGTGCATCATTTAGAATATGTCCTCTGATGAAATAAACTGAAGGTATATTTTTCCAAAGCTGTCAAATCACCGATAAACGTTGCTGAAATTCAGCAACATATTTTACGGGAAAAATATCCGCTCCTCAGACTGCTTAATGGCGGGAAATGTTTAACTTATAAAATATTAATATTGTAGGATTGTTATGGTAATCAGAAATTGTATTTTGATGACTGATATCACATTACATGATTCAATAAAATTACAAATTTTAACGTACAGACGAACACCCTCTGATACATGGTGGAGGTACAGTTGACACGCTTGTCTAGGACGAGGTGGGCCATGTCCCCAACCATCAGATCTAAAGCAACTCTGACGTTCTTCAGGTAATCAAACGCGGACATCGACCTGTTCAGCACATGTCCGACCTCATCGGGCGAAATGTGCATGTTATCTAAAAATAAATGGTTAATATACTTGATATATCATGCATGTTAAATATGTAATTAGTCGATAATTTTGTTCAATATAGCAGAGTCGTGTAATTCAAAATAGCAAATTCAAAATAGCAGAGTCGTGTAATTCAAAATAGCAGAGTCGTGTAATTCAAAATAGAGTCGTGTAATTCAAAATAGTAGAGTCGTGTAATTCAAAATAGAGTCGTGTAATTCAAAATAGCAGAGTCGTGTAATTCAAAATAGAGTCGTGTAATTCAAAATAGAGTCGTGTAATTCAAAATAGAGTCGTGTAATTCAAAATAGTAGAGTCGTGTAATTCAAAATAGCAGAGTCGTGTAATTCAAAATAGCAGAGTCGTGTAATTCAAAATAGCAGAGTCGTGTAATTCAAAAAAATCAGTCTTGTAATTCAAAATAGCAAATTCAAAATAGCAGAGTCGTGTAATTCAAAAAAATCAGTCGTGTAATTCAAAATAGCAAATTCAAAATATCAAGAGTCGTGTAATTAAAAAAAAACCAGTCGTGTGCATACATAGCAATGATAGAGAACAGGAATAGCACGGTACATGGGGAATTAATTGTACAGGTTGTATTTCGGGTAAGTGCAAGCAATTCATTTTTGATATCGCTGGTAACATTTAAAATGATTTATACTATACACTTATTCTATCTACGAATGTAAATGAATATTACCCTTTGGCATCAGGATGTTGGGAAATCCGTGGAAGTATTCTTCGAGGATGCTCTCCATTACGGGACAGTCCACCCAGTGTTGGTAGAAGTTGATGGGGTGGGGAGTGGAAGGGTTAACGGTGGGGTTGTGTGTAGGGTTAACGGTAGGGTTGTGTGTAGGGTTAACGGTAGGGTTGTGTGTAGGGTTAACGGTAGGGTTGTGTGTAGGGTAAACGGTGGGGTTGTGTGTAGGGTACGAGGTTGGTGATGGTGTCCACATTGTCGGGTTGACCGAGGGCACGACACGATTTTGTTTCTTCGCCAATCTTCGTCCTACCATCTTCGCAATCGCGGTGATCCTCTGGCGTTCGAACCCTGCACTTTCTGAAATGTAAAATATTGGCATAACGACAGACGACTCGCCTCTGTTGCATCGTAATTTTGCCCCATCTACATATTTGGGAACGTAATTGCAAGATAAATGCTGTTTCACATTTCAGGTCATTGAATAAGCACAAATGTGAAATGTCGATTTTTTCAAAATAATATTCTATTATCAACGCCACAATATACTTTCAGACCTCGCGTGCTACAAAATATTTTGTTAGTTTGCCGAATAATGTAAATATGAACATTCGTATTTACAGGTTGGGTATAGTTTTCTTACTAAAAATAGCCAAATCACTAAAATCAACTTAATTTTACCATTTACCTGTTAATAAGCAAACATTCATCAAAGCAAGATTTAATATATTCTGTTGGAAAGCAGAAGAGACGAATCTTCTAATGGAATATTTCAAAAGTTAAATTGCTATTGTAAGTCTTTACAGCCATGATATGTTTATCTCTCAGTTGATTCCAGTTTATAAAAGACAGGTCTGACATTTCACCTCCAAAAGGAGTCTATAAGATTAAAAACATTAAGTAGGATAGTTCGTTCATTTATGGGGGTTAAGCTATTACAAATAATTATCCAAAGCGTTTTTTCACTTTTAAAATAACTACATTTATATTGTCCTCTTCTAAATGTTGTTTGTACTTTAAATATTCTGTTTATGTAATCATTTTTAGAGGAAATAAAGAGAATAGTAGAAAGTTTTTTGAAAGATGCCCTCGCTTCTCTGATGGGTATGGAGGCAAAATCATAAAACCAGCGACGGATTCTGGACAAATGTACAAACAACAAAGGTAATGCCTTTAATTTAAAACCGATTGAATTCTGTCACATTTATATTGGGGGTACAACTACCACAAACTCCTGATCTTGACATATGAAGGCAATTTATACATCTGAAAGGATGCTCAGAGGCCCCCACGGTTAATCAGTAATAAGTTGGTGGTGGGGGCAATGATCCTTGCGCACACGGTAAAGGGGAAGTAACTCCCAACTTAGACGCATCACAACACGAATTCCAATTATTTCGTATGGTTATTCATATGTAGCGGTGTTCAGAACTCTGAAAAGAAAATCTATGTTCATACAGAAACATGTAACGTTACCACATTGTACTACGTATATCAATTCTCGGACCTGCAAGAGCTTGAATTGGAAAAATAAAACCCCATAAAATATTAAAGGAAAAATTATTAGGTTTAAATAAATATCTAGGTAATTTAATATAAAAACGCCTTATGAAATATTTCCAATATCGTTTTTTTTTCTATGCAACATGTTCATCCTTTCTTCCAAATTTGCAAAGGGTTGTGTTCAACTGGTTTTGATTTTAGAAGTAGATCAATACACATCTTAACATTTCGTATTTGTTACATTGCTATAATTATTGTATTTTCACTTATTTTTTTAATTACGGTGAAACAATTGTGATATTGTATATCACATCTATTACAAGCGATTAATATTATTTTCAAAACGTGTAGTTTTTATTTCTCGAAAAACAAAAAAAACAAAAACAAAAAAAAAACGATTAAAAATAATGCACTTCCGAAATAAAGTCTATCACGCATATACAATGAATAAAGAAAACAATTGTAACACATGCATGAAAAGAAAGAATCTTGCTCCCTAAATTTTCCAACTTCCTAGACCACTGGTACAGATATAATTTATACGAGCTAACGTATGCGTAAATTGCGATATCAAAATGTTCATATGTTGATTAGACAGTGGCAATTTGTTTACAGTGTAGTTGTCCAAATAAAGAATTAAAAAAATGTGCGACTATGAACACTTGACATTACTTAGTTATAAATGTATGAAAAGATTTATTTTTAGGTTAATATTAGTTGCGTCATTTTTAGTTAAAACTTACAACCGAATCTTGTTAAAGAGGCTTACCCGCAGACGGACCGGTAAACGGCACATCTCCGATCACTAAATAATATTCAGTACACGTTTCTATGTGACAGAATTAGAGGCTATCAGACTTTATTTCTTGAAAACAATTACAGAATATGTATTTAATTGACGTTATAAAACTCAACCTGAGAGGGAAATGTATGGAATATAACGGCAAATCTTTGTAAATCGCCGCTGCCTTTGAAGTTATCACTGTGCGGCACCGTGCACGTGCTTGTTTCTTTGATGTGTCAATCAAATTAGACTTATTGCGGGTTGCGATTAAATAAATAATATTTAAAAATGAGGTTTAATATCACTTTTCAGCGTTTTATAAGGAAAATAAAATGAAAAACTCAACAATTCCAACAATCTGTCATGTGTAAAAAATCTTTTTCTATTAGCCAATTTTTCTGATCTCTCTGCGGGCAAGCCTCTTTAAAAGACTTAGGGTTTAAACTCTTAAAAAGTAATATTGCACAAATCTCAAAATGTATGCCCGACAATAAAGAAAAGGAACTTTCGAACACACCGATAATACATTTTTATTTTATAAACCATTTATCATATAGAAGCTTCGCATATTCGATGTTTTAGCGTTGTTTGTCTTGAAAACTGGCTATAAATTATATATTTAATACAATTTTGAAAGTACAGGGTCTAGAGAAAAAAAAAATCTCCAAGAAATTTGATGAACAAGTTGAACATGCACAAGCTTACTTATTTAAGTTCTCAAAAACCAGCCGTTTCTGGTTGTTAATTATAACAAACAACCAGAAACGGGTGTTTTTTTTAAAAAGCGCTTTATAATCGATTCCAATGTTGCATCGGTGCATAAATAGACAAGAAATGATGTTACAAATTAAAATTGGACAATTCCATTATAACTTTTAGTTCCTGACCCCAAGTACCTTTGAACTGTACTATTTACGAGAATAAGAAAATAAAATTACCACTGCTATCAGTCTGGATAACAATTAGTTTAAATTGAGGGTATTAACATGGTAAATGATATAATCATATTCTTATTAAGATATTTGGACTTTGAAACTGTTAGCTTTATGTCAAGTTTACGATTTAGGAACTTTTTAGAGACCGCTTGACAAACCACCAGTGTTATTAAATAGGGGTTAAAATGAAGTCTCACCCTTGCTAAAACAGAGTATATTTTATCTCGTAGCTTATCTAATAAAAAAATAAAGAAAATTAAGAAAAGTTAAGCTCCTTACCTTGTATCACAAAGACACACGCCACGATAGCTAGCCATGTTGATACGCCCATCTTGTTTCCTCTTCTCCAACACCGGAACGTAATCCTCACCTCTCCACGTGTAAGACTGACAACGGCTGTAAAGACGTCAGGCCCTATATAGCTCGGTACACGTGCGCGGAGTAATTTTACATCGTCGTATGTGGCAAAAGACAGGCACGCGCACGTGCACTTCGGGGAGTTTACAGTGGCATGATTCGATGACAATACATCAGGCGAACGTTTGACCTTGAAGGTGCTTCGTCAGCATAACATACATAGAGTCTGAATCCAACTTTAAAAAAAAAAAACGAAATTTCTACTTTTCATTTTTGATTTAGTGATAAAAATTAACCTGTTAAAAGTATTTTTCAATGCATATTTCATATGTAAAAATAACACACTCAATTGTTTCATGATCAAATTTCAAAAATAATTTATGTATAAAATTGAATGGGAGAGGGAAAGAGAGCGGGTTGTTTTTCAATTTTCACATTTAAAAAAAATACTTAAAATATTTCAATGTAAAACTCTATACACACTCTCACACACACGAACAGTTACGTCTAAGCGTCCATTATGATCTATTATTTATATTTTTGTAAGATTATTAATCACATCAACATACAGGTTTTATTCTTCATTTTTTGTGCATCTATAACGAAAGTAATATTTAACTTACTGACCAGTAAATTCTAATATGGTCAGGCCGAAATTCCCTGTGAATATCCAGGTTTGTAGCGAATTACTATTCGTAGTTTAGGAGAAACTCGGCTGTGTAAATAATGTATGTCATGAAACAATACAGGTATGTTATAAATACTTACAGATCATTGAAGCATATTTATATTACTCCCAGTAATGTATCAAAACAGTAGTTCCAATTTTTCAGACGTTTCATCATTTATGTACATGTATATAATACCGGTCAGGCATCGATAAAATGTCAGAATAATTCGGACTACAAACCCAGGTATAGATACGGTAGTTTTATCGATAAATTTCGTATAATTATTGTAATGATAGGCTTGTTATCTGGATATTTTGTGAATGGGGTGTATTTAAAAAAAAAATTAATGGAGAAACATGGAATATTTAATGAAGGAATTGCTATGACGTTACTTTTTTATATTCACATGAAAAAAATCATAATTCATTATATTATTGATAATATCGTAATTATATCACCATAAAACATGTAAAAGATGATAAGGAGTTAAAAAAAAACAAAAAAAACTTTCCATATTATGATTATTACACTCTGTTTCTAACTATAATGGCGACACACCTGTCCTGGGTGAGAAAAAAAGTAAATATCACATTGTTAAAGTTGATGACACACCTGTCCAGGGTGAGAAAAAAAGTAAATCTCACATCGGTAAAGTTGATGACACACCTGTCCAGGGTGAGAAAAAAAGTAAATCTCACATCGGTAAAGTTGATGACACACCTGTCCAGGGTGAGAAAAAAAGGAAATCTCACATCGGTAAAGTTGATGACACACCTGTCCAGGGTGAGAAAAAAAGGAAATCTCACATCGGTAAAGTTGATGACACACCTGTCCAGGGTGAGAAAAAAATTTCTACTCGTAAATGTGTAGATTCACCTGCCCAGAGTGAGAACAAAATGGAAATCTCACATCAGAAAAATGGGAACAACATACGAATATAACAGAATGGGATTTTATTGATTTAATGTAAAGACATTACCGTTATAAAGCAGAACTCTTCTTTGTCAGAGATACAGAAATGCGATGGGATCATTTACATTAATACAATGTATATCTCGTTTTTAGTGTTAAACACTTATGGAATATGTTATCAGGGGCGTAGCTGGGCCCTTGATTGAGTGGATTCACGAGCGGCGAGTCCGAAAGGTTTGGAAAGTTTTGAAGTTTTGAAAAAAATGGAGTTCAAACAAAGTCGATGGTCTGGCTTTTCCCCTTTAATTTTCATTTCTGTTCCCGATGTGTCGGTGTCACTATATGGTTCTACCAGAGACATGTATATCTGATATACAAGGTGCATTTGACTTCATATTGATAAAAAAAAATTATGAAAAATTAAGTGGATTCACCTGCGTACCGTCAGCTGGTTATAGTAACTTCCACTTATCACACTTGTTGAAGGCCGGAAATGCAGGAGGAGTCTAACTGTGTTAGGAAACCGTTGTGCTGGGATAAAACTTACATGGTCGGGCACCTTTATCACGTCCGATCGGGGGATCGAACCCCGATCGCCTTGTCGTATGTCTGTTTATTGTCTACCGACTTATATCAAAGTTCTCCCTTAAATAGGATGATAAATTCAGATTGTGTGGACTATTGTAAATTTTAAATTTGGAGGACACATTAAAATTTAAAATATCAAATACATGTACATGGTTTTGTGAAACCAATAGGAAGTTTTGCCTCTCATATAGAAATATTCAAATATGGAAAATAAATGTATTCACATGAACATTTGTTTATTTATTGATATAATCATTATATCACATACAATGCTATTAGTAAAAGATAACGATATGAATATATAAATAGTGACGGAAAAGGCGTGTACTTTTGTCCAATTCCTTTAGAACTGACGAAGGCTAGTTATACAAGGGAGATAATTCTTGCAAAACTTTAACGGTCAAGTAAAGCTAATCTGAATCAGAGACGTTTTGAGATGTACTTTCTCCATTAATTTGATGCCGTCATCAATCGCTGTGATTCAAATGGGTTATGAAGCAGCGAACAAACTGCAAGTATGATATTATATGGTTCTTATCTACAACATCAAAACATCGTATACAAATACGTGGGTCTCAGTTGTTAAATTATGGGAAAAGGCTCGCGGGATGATTATATTTAAAACTAGCATATGAAGTCATATTCATCTCCCTTAGTGAAAAGTAGCCCGAGTTTTCTCTGGCCCTGTCACCATCACCATATGGTGACAGGGCCAGATAAAACTCGGGCTAAGTGAAAAGAAGCTTGTAACGTGATTATATCGGTTTTAATAATTCATACAGCACACTCTTCTTAAAGTATTAGTTGGTTTAGTAATTTTCAGGACCGATTGTGCGAATTTCTACTTATTTTTCCAATTTCCTGTCAACGTTATTTCTCGTTAAGCGTTAGAAAACTATCTCGAAAATATAAGTGGGGCACTGTTTTAAACACAATTACCCGATATTATTTTATATGATATTGTTTTGAAGATAACTTAACAAATGGATCAGGAAAACTACACGAAGATGATATCCTTATCTTTATTAAAAGAAGCTGAAAATAATCACCATATCATTTAAACTGGTTCTAGATTTGGTGTCAACCAAATTGGCGATAGTTTCCAGGATATCGTCACAGGGACTTGACATGAATATGTGTACAGTGTATTTACGTGTATATGAACCGTGTGTTGGGGATTCGTATCCCTGTGTTTGAATTAACTTCATGACATATCCGAATTTACTCTTTTACAATTATAGAAAACCGTGAATGTTGTCATTAACGTTTGTTTAAACTGATCTAATATTAAAACTAGTATCGTTTGAAAACAATCGTTTTTGAATCTATGGACAATAAATTTCAACGTCAGTTTCATGGTCGTTTTTACGCCAATGTAAACCATGCCTTGAAATGGACATCACCTGTCAATTAAAATGGCGCGAGGTATTTCATGTCTGTTGAGCATGCGTGGAATCGAAAAGGCTTCGTTTCCAGATAGTGTCGTCTGCACAAAACGGCAGCCATATTCGAAAATTCTGAGAGATGTCAAAGTTTGAACATTGAAAAATCTTCTGACGTTGGAAAACGGAGGAGGTACAGTATACATTTTCACTACAATTTTATCTTCAGCAATGAAAGGTTGACTGATGCTGTTTTTATATGTTCAAATTGGAGGTACAGCAGCTGTTCCACAAAACTTTTATCCTGCCAACATATATCGCCACACCAGGGTTTGTACCAACACCCGATGTCGTTTTTCAATAGGAATGACAGTCTTGTGACCCCAACTTCACTTTGTTGTATTAGTTTGACATTGTTGCGCTGACTCCATTTTGCAATTTGATACTTTGTGATGTACATATATTTCGTATTCGGATTTCCGAAATTTACAGTCATTGTTCCAATATTTCCATAAGTTATTTCTGTTTAGTTGGAAGATGATTATATTTATTGATTTTAATACAAAATTTGACTTAATTAACAGAAGTTTTTGCTTTTTTAATTTTTTTTTGTTTTTGTTTTTTGTTTTTCATAAACTGGCAGCGAAGTACGAAGCATGGTGACCTATTGGTAAACCAGGCATACATAAAAACCATAGAAACAGCTATGCTAATTCATTGGTTTGAAACAATAAATAAATAACAACACTTGTGAATCCAATGTTAGGTAATTTATTCGTTTACATGCGGATAACCTCTAAACCGGTATATAATGTACTTACGGTGTCCAAAGTGGACGGAAATGGCTTCTCACAGAAAACAGGCATACTAGCAAATGTTTAAAAAGGACTGCACAGCATGGATAATCATTTTTGAATAAGTAAAAGAAATTAACAAGGACTACAAAAATACGGACCTAAATAATATTATCTATAACTTCAGTTGTTGCTGGAAACAAAGCCTAGCAAGTAAATGTCACCAAAATCAACTGAAGCCTTAGCTTGGATAAAATAAAGCACTTACAAATTTGTTCAAAATTCAATAAAAATTAAAACCAAACTTAAATATAAGATACTAAAGTAGATATATCTGTTTACGAAAAAAATCAGTTAATTCTGAAAATTAAATTTATAAGCAAGAAATTATCTTCAATAGCCAAAAAGAAAAAGATTGGTAAAAAAATTGTTTTTTAAAATGTTTTTAGATGTTACATGCACAATTTAGAGGTAACATGCAGTGATATATCAATTTCTTGTATCTTTGAAAATGTCTGAAAAAAGGAAGAAAAAATGCAGAATATTTCTTAAAATTTTGAAGCTTGTAGCAGATGTACCAATAAATGAATCTGACAAATAAATAAACATTTTTTATATAGATTATAGAGCGATAACTAGGTTTATATTGAATCCAAGATAATATAATTAACATTGAATGAATTTGAATCAACAGATACCCATGGAACAATATTATTATTCCAATAAAAAAAATGATTAAAAAGTCAAACATTATCAAAATGGTTGAAACTACATTGATGAGATGTATTTGACCATCATACTGCTCTGCTGTGACTTTAAATCCTTTATGAGAAATGGTTCAACCTTAGCTAAGATGCTGTAAACAGGGTTATACTCTTATCAATGAGAGATATTGACAGACAGAAAAATACTTGGCAGCTACATGTTATATAAAAACATTAGTTGATGCTTAAACATTTGTACTGGTAAAGCCATGTTTGGTACCTACACCGGTCAAACCAAACTTGGTACCTACACCGGTCAAACCAACCTTGGTACCTACACCGGTCAAACCAAACTTGGTACCTACACCGGTCAAACCAAGCTTGGTACCTACACCGGTCAAACCAAGCGTGGGACCTACACCGGTCAAACCAAGCCTGGTACCTACACCGGTCAAACCAAGCTTGGTACCTACACTGGTCAAACCAACCTTGGTACCTACAACAGTCAAGACAAATCTGAAACCTTTCTACCGGTCAAACTTCAACAGTAACTGTACTGCCAACATAGGTTTGTACAAACATGTCAAATGGAAGTCAATTAATGTTAATGTATGTTACAAAACAACCAGTGAGAAAAGGTGATCTCTATAATCTAAATATAGCAACCAATGGTAAATCACGGTTTCCATAATCTATCAATATATCAATCAGCCAAATATGGTGATACATATTATTTTGACATAGCAACTAATGGTAAATTGTGGTCCCCATAATCTAAATATAGCAACCAATGGTAAATTGTGGTCCCCATAATCTTAATATAGCAATCAATGGTAAATGATGAATTCTATAATCTATTAATAGAGCAACAGATGTTTAATGTGGGTTTCCACAATTAAACACATCAGTCAAAGAGAAGTGGTGGCCAACCTATATACATAATAAAAGCCACAACAACATGGATGCCTACAATTATATCATATAAATAATATTCAAGATATCACAGATGCTTAGAACGCAAATCATTCCGTAAAATGACGAACACAACAATTACTTTGGGAGAGATTCCATGACAGATTATACAGAAGGGGTGCCAGGTTATAGAATCTGTAACTATAATATTAAACAACAAAACTCATTAGTGTGTTGGTGATTCTGAAAAAAAAATGTCCACCCCTCTCAAACGATAAAAGTTGAGACAACCTAGGAAAACGATGACAACTTCCACCTGACCTAGTTGTTTCTTTATGCATGTAAAACCCGTTCAAAAAATTAAATAAATGAAGTTCCTTTATGCAATTCTAGAATGGAATTGATAACTATCATACTGAAACCTCTTTCTGAAACCAAGATGAATAGATGTTGATAACATTATTGCAAACATTGAAATCTAAAATGACCCCCCCCCCCCCCCCCCCCCCCCTCCCTGCCACAAGCGAAATTAAAGAGTAGCACTAATGACCACTCAATTTTAACTTGTAAAAGTTATTTTTGAGAGAGAAAAAATCCTCAATTCACATTTCATACAATTACTGTAGTTTACTTGTCCTTTCATCTTACAAGGAAATACATATGATATCACAGGCGCATCAACAGACAACAGATGGATGAATAACAGTACATAAAATAAACATACAAAGAATAACAAACAAGAGGCCAATTTGGCCTGTATAGTTAACTTATTACATATATGGAATGGACATGGACCTACACATTGTATCAGTTTACTCTAATGGTACATTGTACATATTTGTTTTACAATATTTCTGATATACATCTTTTTGTATCATCAATATTTTAACAAGAAATAAAAAAAAAAAATGATCTGAAAATATCAACTATTTGAGTACAATCACAGTATTATTTTGTCAGAAATTTTCTGGAAAGTTATAAATATTGTGACCAATAACAAAATTTTTAGACAATATTGTCATAAAAATAGCCACACACTGGATTAATCCACTCTCTTTACCCGTAGGGCCAGGCTAAGTACTAAGGCTATATATACACTTTGTATATCAAACTTCCTACTGTATATAAACATTATCCAACATGCAATAATTGTAGACAATCCTGTGTAGGACAGTACTTTACAGGTATATATATAGTACTATATACAATGTACATTGATAGAAATAAACATAACTTATATCAATGCAAACATAATTTCTAATCATACTATATATTTAAATAATTATTTATAGCTCATAACTTTATGGACGGAATAAGTAAACAAAGCTCATAATTCTATGGATGGAAATAAGTAAACATACCTCATAATTCTATGGACGGAAATAAGAATTTGTAGCTCATAATTCTATGGACGGAAATAATAATACTTCTATAGACAGAGGTAAGTAAATCCTAGTCGATACATGTAGATACCTGGTGGCACATAAATATTCTGAAAATATGCCGCAGAGATTTTATCACAAGTACAGAGTTAAAGCTTATATGGCATATATATAACAATCACAACTTATGGTTAACAAAACTACATTTCCAGTGGGAATTTTCAAAATCTTTCACCTTGGTTGCAATGGATTTGTATAGTAGCAGTCTGTCTAATCTTACTTTTGAGTACTCTAACATCCTGTTTAATCCAATAAATGCTACATATGAACAGTGTATTTCAACATCCTGTCTAATCCGACCAGCATCTCATGTCAGGGTGTCATACTAGACAAAATCATATCTACATAAAATTCCTCTGAATACACAATTTTTCTCAGATCATATTAAATTCCTCTGAATACATGATTTTTCTAGGATTATAATGTTGGTAAATATTTCTTTGTGATGATTGGATACTAACTGCAACAAGTTACACTAATTTGTTTCATATGCTGAACGGATTAGAAAATATTAGTGTATTGCTAATTGTGACAAAATGCTTTTGGTACTCTACCCTGAATGATCATTCAATTACTACAACAATTGCATTTTATGTTGGTGAGACAGTTTTGTCACACAAATCTCAAAACATCAGGCCAGGTAATTACTTATGTCTATTAATAGAAATCAAGACACAAGACATGAAAATTCCTCACGACATTGTCAAGTAACCAGTGTTATAGAAGTGACTTGTAGATACAGATGTATAACATTTCCGTTTTCATATTTGGCACAAGTGAGAAAAAGATAATAATCTATAGTACAAAAGAAAACTTTTTTTTATATCTCATACACAGTTCAACATTGACTTTTCCTGGTGTATTGACATGTGTATATCTTTCGTTACTGTTGTTTACTGTTGTTTACAGTGTAGGAAAACAACATACTGTAATGGTCAGATTATATACCAACTGTACAAACACTTTTAATATCAACTGAAGTCATTTTTATGTTTTACAGCTACCTCCCCTACCGGTCCTGAAGGATATAATCTCCCTTAAATTAAAAATTTTGAGGAAAATGTATGTTTATAAGTTTTGAAGCTATCATCACAGAGTTTGATATAAACAGCTTCTGAGTCTCGGATTACAATTTAAAAGTGAGTAATTGTCACTGTCTCTAGCACCTCTGGAGACAATATTGTGTGCTCAAATTTACAACTGATGCTCAAAGTTCATATAAAAATGTATGTTTACTGGTGTTTAAAGCTTGCTGCAACAAACAGTGGAAACAACTTTAAATCTGTAAGCTTTAATCAAACCATAGGTTAAGTCTTCAATACTGTTGTAAATAAATAAATTCAATAAATGAAATTTCTAGCAATTATCCGCATAAATTTCAGGGCTAAAGCACTATTATGATTTTTTTTACAAGATTCTAAATAACATGTTTTTACTCTATAACTAAGGAGTCATGTTCTGTATACTGCTACCTAAATATTAAAATATCATACAATTTATAAAATGTATGAGAAAGATGATTACTATCAAAACTTTAATACAACCATGCAGCAATTAAAACCAGACTGTCCCATATTGTCACATGTGAATTTTACTTAATACACCAGTAATTTTTTTGTAAAATGAATATAAGATTCCATGATTTCTCTTCAGCGTTGTTCGACTATAACACAAAAAATGTCTACCAGATACCTTCACAGGTGACTGTATACAAATTTAGCATGACGAAGGGGAGATAAATCCTTATGGAATCCAAATCGCCACAGTTAGATTCATCTTAAAGCTGGAATGTTTTATACAAGTAGATTCTCGTAGAATACTTACCCAACTTATTATTCGTGGATGAAAACCTACTGAAAACAATATTTATAATCATCACAAAAATATGAATGTACACTGGCATGGCCATGACTCGTGGTAACAGTTTCTACGTGTATCTGAAGTCAACAACAGGGCAAAATATCAAGTATTCCTTCATTTCAACAAAGAAAATAAATTAACCCCGCTTCTCCTTGGCTTTCATATAAGAATCATAACTTGTCTTAGCTAGAGCTTCAAGTTCAGTTTTTGTTTTTGTCTTGAGTTTTTGGAGCTCTGAGTTGTCTTTGATTTTGCCCAGGTCACCACTGTACATGATCCAGGGATGAGACAGAGTGTCGATGGCTGTGTAGCGCTTCTTCTTGTCTACGACCAGCAGGTGCTGGATCAGGTCCTTGGCACCTACAAAGATGACGCATACATGTATATAATAAAATACCAGGTATTGAAACATGCTTTATATGAAGTTGTTAAAAATTTTTCAAAAGTTGGTCATCAACAAAATTGATTAAATAACAATCATTTTCTTTTTTTAATGTTTTGTTTAAGAGCTTGTTCAGTAACATACGTTTTACTATAACTCAAAAACTTGTATGATAATGAACAGTAACCTATTTAGTACCAATCTGTTATCATTGAGTGGTAACCTATTTAGTACCAATCTGTTATCATTGAGTGACGTCCTGGATTAATTATTAAATTTTTCCCCAGTTTGAATTACCTCCCCTACTCCCACCACTTTGAATATTTTCTTTTTGACCTACTTTGGGAGATTTGGTCCCAGTAGGGACTAAGGAACTCATATTCTCCCCCTTTGATAAACTCAAACAGTTCCGTCTGATTTCGATCAGCACTTCTAAAGGGAGGGAATCCGCACAACAGGATGTAGCAGATGACACCTACTGCCCACATGTCTACCTCCAAACCGTAACCTAGAAATGAAATATAATTTGTACAAGATATCAATTAGAAATTATCATGACAAAACAATAAAATAAATGCTATGATTTAATAATCATGTTAGTAAATCTCTTGATTATAACATGGTGACTCTGGCTGTTAATAGGACGTTAAACAAAACAAACCAAACCAAACATGGTGACCAAATGTCAACCAAGATATTTCAATCATGTGACGATATTTGAGGATTTCAAATCAGGTAGAATTAAACAACTCATCTGAGTATTCATAATAAATGAGTTGGTAGATGAGTGGTAGATGATCAGAAATAAGTAGGTAATTTCTTTGATCTAGGTCCGCAGATATCTGGTACTTCAATGTTTGTTTACAGGGACCAGAATTTTTATATCTACTTAATTCATCCTTTGGTACCGTTATACATTACTTAATTCATACTTTGGTACCGTTATACATTACATAATTCATCCTTTGGTACCGTTTTATGTTACTTAATTCATCCTTTGGTACAGTTTTTTGTTACTAAATTCATACTTTGGTACAGTTTTAGTTACTTAATTCATCCTTTGGTACCGTTTTATGTTACTTAATTCATCCTTTGGTACCGTTTTATGTTACTTAATTCATACTTTGGTACCGTTATACATTACATAATTCATACTTTGGTACCGTTATACATTACATAATTCATACTTTGGTACCGTTATACATTACATAATTCATACTTTGGTACCGTTATACATTACATAATTCATACTTTGGTACCGTTATACATTACATAATTCATCCTTTGGTACCGTTTTATGTTACTTAATTCATCCTTTGGTACAGTTTTTTGTTACTAAATTCATACTTTGGTACCGTTTTAGTTACTTAATTCATACTTTGGTAACGTTTTATGTTACTTAATTCATCCTTTGGTACCGTTTTTTGTTACTAAATTCATACTTTGGTACCGTTTTAGTTACTTAATTCATACTTTGGTAACGTTTTATGTTACTTAATTCATCCTTTGGTACCGTTTTAGTTACATAATTCATCCTTTGGTACCGTTTTATGTTACTTAATTCATCCTTTGGTACCGTTTTTTGTTACTAAATTCATACTTTGGTACCGTTTTAGTTACTTAATTCATCCTTTGGTACCGTTTTATGTTACTTAATTCATACTTTGGTAACGTTTTATGTTACTTAATTCATCCTTTGGTACCGTTATACATTACTTAATTCATCCTTTGGTACCGATATACATTACATAATTCATCCTTTGGTACCGATATACATTACATAATTCATCCTTTGGTACCGTTTTATGTTACTTAATTCATCCTTTGGTACCGTTTTTTGTTACTAAATTCATACTTTGGTACCGTTTTAGTTACTTAATTCATACTTTGGTAACGTTTTATGTTACTTAATTCATCCTTTGGTACCGTTATACATTACATAATTCATCCTTTGGTACCGATATACATTACATAATTCATCCTTTGGTACCGTTTTAGTTACTTAATTCATCCTTTGGTACCGTTTTAGTTACTTAATTCATCCTTTGGTACAGTTTTTTGTTACTTAATTCATCCTTTGGTACCGTTATACATTACATAATTCATACTTTGGTACCGTTATACATTACATAATTCATCCTTTGGTACCGTTATACATTACATAATTCATACTTTGGTACCGTTATACATTACATAATTCATACTTTGGTACCGTTATACATTACATAATTCATACTTTGGTACCGTTATACATTACATAATTCATACTTTGGTACCGTTATACATTACATAATTCATCCTTTGGTACCGTTTTATGTTACTTAATTCATCCTTTGGTACAGTTTTTTGTTACTAAATTCATACTTTGGTACCGTTTTAGTTACTTAATTCATACTTTGGTAACGTTTTATGTTACTTAATTCATCCTTTGGTACCGTTATACATTACTTAATTCATCCTTTGGTACCGTTTTAGTTACTTAATTCATCCTTTGGTACAGTTTTTTGTTACTTAATT
The DNA here is from genome assembly GCF_902652985.1 of Pecten maximus. Lineage (NCBI taxonomy): Eukaryota > Metazoa > Mollusca > Bivalvia > Pectinida > Pectinidae > Pecten > Pecten maximus. The sequence continues at coordinate 52,597,677 of NC_047016.1, read as the reverse complement.
CATCCTTTGGTACCGTTATACATTACATAATTCATCCTTTGGTACAGTTTTTTGTTACTAAATTCATACTTTGGTACCGTTTTAGTTACTTAATTCATACTTTGGTAACGTTTTGTGTTACTAAATTCATCCTTTGGTACCGTTTTATGTTACATAATTCATCCTTTGGTACCGTTTTATGTTACTTAATTCATCCTTTGGTACAGTTTTTTGTTACTAAATTCATACTTTGGTACCGTTTTAGTTACTTAATTCATACTTTGGTAACGTTTTGTGTTACTAAATTCATCCTTTGGTACCGTTTTATGTTACTAAATTCATACTTTGGTACCGTTTTATATTACTTAATTCATACTTTGGTAACGTTTTGTGTTACTAAATTCATCCTTTGGTACAGTTTTATGTTACTAAATTCATCCTTTGGTACCGTTTTATGTTACTAAATTCATACTTTGGTACCGTTATACATTACATAATTCATCCTTTGGTACCGTTATACATTACATAATTCACCCTTTGGTACCGTTTTATGTTACTTAATTCATCCTTTGGTACAGTTTTTTGTTACTAAATTCATACTTTGGTACCGTTTTAGTTACTTAATTCATACTTTGGTACCGTTATACATTACATAATTCATCCTTTGGTACCGTTATACATTACTAAATTCATCCTTTGGTACCGTTTTAGTTACTTAATTCATCCTTTGGTACCGTTTTTTGTTACTAAATTCATACTTTGGTTCAGTTTTAGTTACTTAATTCATCCTTTGGTACCGTTTTAGTTACTTAATTCATCCTTTGGTACCGTTATACATTACATAATTCATCCTTTGGTACCGTTTTTTGTTACTAAATTCATACTTTGGTTCAGTTTTAGTTACTTAATTCATCCTTTGGTACCGTTTTATGTTACTTAATTCATCCTTTGGTACAGTTTTATGTTACTTAATTCATCCTTTGGTACAGTTTTATGTTACTTAATTCATCCTTTGGTACCGTTATACATTACATAATTCATCCTTTGGTACCGTTTTAGTTACTTAATTCATCCTTTGGTACAGTTTTATGTTACTTAATTCATCCTTTGGTACAGTTTTATGTTACTTAATTCATCCTTTGGTACCGTTTTAGTTACTTAATTCATCCTTTGGTACCGTTTTATGTTACTTAATTCATCCTTTGGTACAGTTTTTTGTTACTTAATTCATCCTTTGGTTCAGTTTTAGTTACTTAATTCATCCTTTGGTACCGTTTTAGTTACTTAATTCATCCTTTGGTACCGTTTTTTGTTACTAAATTCATACTTTGGTTCAGTTTTAGTTACTTAATTCATCCTTTGGTACCGTTTTAGTTACTAAATTCATACTTTGGTACCGTTATACATTACATAATTCATACTTTGGTACCGTTATACATTACATAATTCATCCTTTGGTACCGTTTTAGTTACTTAATTCATCCTTTGGTACAGTTTTATGTTACTTAATTCATCCTTTGGTACCGTTTTATGTTACTAAATTCATACTTTGGTACCGTTATACATTACATAATTCATCCTTTGGTACCGTTATACATTACATAATTCACCCTTTGGTACCGTTTTATGTTACTTAATTCATCCTTTGGTACAGTTTTTTGTTACTAAATTCATACTTTGGTACCGTTTTAGTTACTTAATTCATACTTTGGTACCGTTATACATTACATAATTCATCCTTTGGTACCGTTATACATTACTAAATTCATCCTTTGGTACCGTTTTAGTTACTTAATTCATCCTTTGGTACCGTTTTTTGTTACTAAATTCATACTTTGGTTCAGTTTTAGTTACTTAATTCATCCTTTGGTACCGTTTTAGTTACTTAATTCATCCTTTGGTACCGTTATACATTACATAATTCATCCTTTGGTACCGTTTTATGTTACTTAATTCATCCTTTGGTACCGTTTTAGTTACTTAATTCATCCTTTGGTACCGTTTTATGTTACTTAATTCATCCTTTGGTACAGTTTTAGTTACTTAATTCATCCTTTGGTACCGTTATACATTACATAATTCATCCTTTGGTACCGTTTTAGTTACTTAATTCATCCTTTGGTACCGTTTTATGTTACTTAATTCATCCTTTGGTACCGTTTTATGTTACTTAATTCATACTTTGGTACCGTTTTATGTTACTTAATTCATCCTTTGGTACCGTTTTAGTTACTTAATTCATCCTTTGGTACCGTTATACATTACATAATTCATACTTTGGTACCGTTATACATTACATAATTCATCCTTTGGTACCGTTTTAGTTACTTAATTCATCCTTTGGTACAGTTTTATGTTACTTAATTCATCCTTTGGTACCGTTTTAGTTACTTAATTCATCCTTTGGTACCGTTTTAGTTACTTAATTCATCCTTTGGTACCGTTATACATTACATAATTCATACTTTGGTACCGTTATACATTACATAATTCATCCTTTGGTACCGTTTTAGTTACTTAATTCATCCTTTGGTACAGTTTTATGTTACTTAATTCATCCTTTGGTACCGTTTTAGTTACTTAATTCAGCTTTTGGTACCGTTTTATGTTACTTAATTCATCCTTTGGTACCGTTTTAGTTACTTAATTCATCCTTTGGTACCGTTATACATTACATAATTCATCCTTTGGTACCGTTTTAGTTACTTAATTCATCCTTTGGTACCGTTTTATGTTACTTAATTCATCCTTTGGTACCGTTTTAGTTACTTAATTCATCCTTTGGTACCGTTTTAGTTACTTAATTCATACTTTGGTACCGTTATACATTACATAATTCATCCTTTGGTACCGTTTTAGTTACTTAATTCATCCTTTGGTACAGTTTTATGTTACTTAATTCATCCTTTGGTACCGTTTTAGTTACTTAATTCATCCTTTGGTACCGTTATACATTACATAATTCATACTTTGGTACCGTTATACATTACATAATTCATCCTTTGGTACCGTTTTAGTTACTTAATTCATCCTTTGGTACCGTTTTATGTTACTTAATTCATCCTTTGGTACCGTTTTATGTTACTTAATTCATCCTTTGGTACCGTTATACATTACATAATTCATCCTTTGGTACAGTTTTATGTTACTTAATTCATACTTTGGTACCGTTTTAGTTACTTAATTCATCCTTTGGTACCGTTTTTTGTTACTAAATTCATACTTTGGTTCAGTTTTAGTTACTTAATTCATCCTTTGGTACCGTTTTAGTTACTAAATTCATACTTTGGTACCGTTATACATTACATAATTCATACTTTGGTACCGTTATACATTACATAATTCATCCTTTGGTACCGTTTTAGTTACTTAATTCATCCTTTGGTACAGTTTTATGTTACTTAATTCATCCTTTGGTACAGTTTTTTGTTACTAAATTCATCCTTTGGTACCGTTTTAGTTACTTAATTCATCCTTTGGTACCGTTTTAGTAACTTAATTCATCCTTTGGTACCGTTATACATTACTAAATTCATCCTTTGGTACCGTTTTAGTTACTAAATTCATCCTTTGGTACCATTTTATATTCTCTTATGTATCATATTATGTAAGATGTGTATAATATTATATGAAAATAAATAAACAATTTGAACTGTATACACCAATAAAAGAAAGAAGGGAGGTAACTCCACAAATAAAATTACTTGACAAATAATTTAACCTGATCAAATCATTGGACTGGTAATTCTAAACTTGGATATTAAATGAGAAGATTACTTTTTAATGTAGAAGTTTACCTATTTCGGAGAGTATTTCTGGTGCTACATATGTAGGAGTACCACACACAGTATATATTGGGTCCTTCACATCCATCGCCAAACCAAAGTCGGCCAGCTTCAATGTTATTGTACTGTCCTTGTTTCGATGTACCTGAGAATAATGAGCATCAAAGTAAAACAGGTTATCTGTTGAACTAATAAGCAGTTAAGTTTTTATATGACATTTCTTGTATATTGCAGCAAAATAGCACATATATTTTTCATTTACTATCAATGTACATATTCATGGATACCCATATCTAGTGCATCAGAACAGATTTTTTAGTGAAATGGCGGACCCACATTATTCACCATAGAAATAGTTTACATAGAAACTTAAATGTAGCAGGGTTAATATTCCCTTAACAAAACTGCTAGTGTTTTATATCTCTGGCATAACTAAAGAAATCATGTGAGCTGTTATGATGGATTCTCTTGTACATATGTCGTATGTACAGAATATACTTACCAGTAGATTTTCTGGTTTGAGATCTCGATGTACTATAGAACGAGAGTGGAGATAAAACAAGGCGTTACACAGATCCTTCACCATGTGGGCCGAGTCTACTTCTCCAAACTTCACACTTTGGGTGATGGCATCGAACAAGTCCCCACCCTGGAATACATTCAAGTGTATTAATACAGATGTTCTAATTACATATCTAAGCCTGAGGCTGAGCTTTATTTCCTGTATTCAATTCCTGTGTCAAGCTTATAGTGTCATTGGAGATAAACTGTATATCGTCAAAACATTTGTGACACAAGTAATTTTTAATTTAAACTAATTCTTCTTGTGGAAGTGGTCTTTAACTGTGGAAGAAAATTGGAGTAGGTGAAAAGTGAGCAAGTGTATGTGTTAACCAATGCAACTGCACCACCTGAACATCATCTGAATTCTATAGTTCTCTCTTTTCCCCCTAATCATTTAAAGCAAGGTATACATACATATGAAATCTGACAAAGATCTATGAAAAGTTTTCTGATAAATAAATTGATAGAAAACTTCAAATGTTAAAATTCAAAATGGCTGCCTGCTGCCATTTTTGTTTTTTAATGGAAAATTCAATGAGCACAATTTAAATAAGGGACCATGGAAAACTTTATAATAAATTTTAGAAAGATCCATACATTTCTGAGAAATAGCAGTAACAAACTACAACAACAAAAATTTAAAATGGCTGCTCGTCTGCAACTTTGTGTTCTCAAAACTGAAAATGCATAAATATTGACCAAGGTGATCTTCTAAGAAATAACGATATAAAGGAGGGTCTATGGACAGACGAACGACAGCCTTCATTCTGTGGATGATAAACTGAAAGCCAAACCTGACTACAAACAAAATCAAAGAAACATTAAAATCTTAAATCAGTTGCTCAAAAAATGAAGCATCCCAAATATACCAAAAATAAAATGAAGTATTATCTATGCATAGAGGTTTGGGGTGTTTATACCACAATGTATTCCAGGTTTGGCTGGAATTATGCTGATTATGAATCAATGAACCTTTGGTGATTTTAATGTCAAGTTAACAATTTCTCCAATTTATATAAAAATGTGTGTTAGATTCTATATATATTCAGCTTGAGACAACATGCTTACACTTTTTTTCACAGCTTTTTTCCTCTATGAAGTGATGGAAGACATCATTATGTATACATACCTTGACAAGCTCCATGACGAGGTAGATTTTGTCAATAGTTTCATATTCTTCGTAAAGCTTGACAATATTTGGATGATGACAGTCTTTCATGATTTCTATTTCATTTTCCACCATGTGTTCCTTACCCTTCAACTTTGCTTTGTCAATGATTTTCATAGCAAAATCATTTTTAGTGTTTTTAAGTGTTGCCTGTTTCACAACAGCAAAGTTTCCGTCACCGAGCGTTTTACCTAGGTCATATTTAGACAGTATGTGACTGTCCCCACTAACCTGACGCTCAAATTTAGTTTTGCGTACAATCTTAGATTTGGACTTTTTCTTTTTCTGCACTTCACCTCCTTCTTTTTCATCTTTTTCACTCTTTCCATCTTTTTCACTCTTTCCATCTTTTTCCTTATTTTTCTCTTTGTCAGCCTTTTCTTTTTCTGCTCTTTCCTTTTCTGCTTTTTCCTTTTCAGCCTTTTCAGCTGCTGCTCTTCTCTCTCTGGCTGCTTCTAATGCCTTCTCTCTGTCCTGTTCATGCTTCTGTCGTTCCCTCTCTTCCTCCTCTAACCTCTTTTGCCTTTCTTCCTCCTTTTTCCGTCTTAATTCTTCTTTCTCACGTTCTCTCTGTTCCTTTGAACGCTTAAACTGTTCATCTGTCCCTTTTGGAACTAGTCCTCTCTTTCGTCGTTCATCATCCAGTGCTCGACGTTCAGCTTCCATTCGATGTTGTTGCTTTCTTTTAGCACGGTCCCGCTCCTCATATGCTGCCTTGTCTTTGTCCTTTTCCAATCGACTGGCTAAGGCATCATTTTTGGGATAGTCATGTCTTCGACGACCTTTCTCACCAGGGCGACCTTTGTACATGATGTAGTCATTGTTATCTAAGTCTCTGTTACTACCATCGCTTCCCTCACCAAACCCACTGTCACGCTTGTCACTTTCGGGCTCCTTTAACTGATGTGCCTGGCGCTTCCGTTTCTGTTTTTCCAAATCTTTAAGAATCATTCTAGCAGTATGTGTGTCAGGTGGATAGATCTCTTCTACAATGTCAATGAGATCTCCATCCGATGGTCTTTCATGGCCTGAGGCTGCCACAAACACATCATCATCACGAAAAAAGTCTGAAATTCCTTGGACCTCCTTACCACGAATTGTATATAGTTTTTCCAATTTCTTATTCCTGTTTTTTGGACCAAAAGCTTCCGAAACATCCGACATGAGTTGCTCAAATGACTGCACACTTCGTCGATTAAGAAGAATCTTGATGTTATTTCTTGGTCGCGCACCATTCCGAACAATTGTGACAACCTTGGGTTTGATCTGTCCCACGTCGGAATTAGGAAGATAAGAACTTTTATTGGGTGAACCGAATGCTCCAGGGTATCGCCGATGCCCCGTACCCTTTTGAAGATAGGGACCGGGCTGAAATGCCCCGTATGCTCTCCCATTGCGATATGCCCCATACATCCCCTCGCCCTCGAGGTCATGGTTGTGTGGCCGTGCTACAAACAGTAAATAATAGTAAATTAAATATGGAAAATATTTTTCGTATATGTTTATCTTGATTAGTTATATAAAAGAACTTCTGGGTAGAGGTTATAGTTTTATTTCCTGAAATCCTAAAAATCAATAGGGTACACCATTTTTATACTTATTTCTTTGACAATCCTGAAGAGCTGACTTTTAACATTCAAACACCAGACACAACTCTCCCCAATCTGAAGTTAAGTGTTCAGTGAAAACTTTCTATATCAGGGATGTAATAATACTATTTTAAACAATTTTAGGCAGTGGAAATTAAAAAAATAATTTAAAATCTACTGAAAGATTGAGTGTGATTCTGTTAACATCTACTGAAAGTTTGCATTTAGTGTCATGCAAACATCATATTATTAGTAGCATAAATGGTCAATGGGACAATAAATACAAATTGAACAGTTTGCAGAATTAAAAACAAGTATTTCTGCACACAAATTTTAAATTCAAAGCACTATAATAATCATACTGAGTAATGTACAAATATATGACTTATAGTTTAGAGGAAATGACACAACTGTGTAACTGGAACTCATGATTTAAACTTCTATCAACATAACAAGAATATCAAATATACCTGTCCGGGAAAACTTTCGGTGGAATCAATATAAACATATTAACTTGAAATTGTTAAAGTTGGCTGATAATCAGACATCATGCTAATAACTGTTAAGTTGTTAGTGTAGAGAGAAAGTACTCCTAGACCAACTACAAGTAGTAGTAATGAAACGTATCAACTCTGTATTTTGAATTATGAAAGGTACAATGTATTAGGCAGAGAAGTAATATATGGTCCTATATAAACACAACTATCTGAGGATTTATAATGCTTACATATAAAACAGGCTATTTCAATTCCCCTATAACACTTAAAAGAGTCATTAATAATGGTCTTACTATGATTATCAACAAACAAAAATTTATTAATCAAAGTTCAATGTAATACTTCATTCAAGTTTTTATACTGCAGAAATGATACCTTTGAAATTATTTCCAACGGGAATAAAAGATAAAACAATTCCCAAATACCCTCACCACCATATTTGTTAGTCTTATAACTCCGAGTCATTTAATCATTTCCTTGGTTGAGTGTATACCTCTCACCAACTCTCGCACACTAAACCTTAGCTTCATGACTAGCTTTTCACAGCAAATCAACGGTTTGGTACAACCCTTTTACCACATGTTAATGGAGGCAGCAGATATTAATTAAGACAATACATGATAATTAAAGAAAACCCAATCACAAAATAGTTGTTGTATACTTTTTAGACTTGTCTCCACATTTTAAAATTACTTTTCCTTTGTGATCACATCCAATTTGATTATCCTTTTTTGACTGTACCACATCTGATAAATATTTCTTCTTTGTAGATTTATAATACCTTTCTATTGATAATCACTTCTCATGATTATCTCCCCTGTTATTATCTCCCTTGTGGAGTTGTGATTATCTCCCTTCTAATTACATTATAGCCTGGCTCTCAATGTTAGTAAACACACATATCTAAATTTTCTTTGGCCAATAACACACATATATGTAAATACAATTTCCAGGCAAAAATCATCAGTTTAAAGAACTGGTTATTGTTTTTTTTTATCAAACTAATCTGAAGTCAAATGTGATTATAATTCTGAATAGTTATAATGTTACAATGACAACACTTTCTGATTCTGTACACTAATGGATACATCCATCTTAAAAGAGAGGGAAATCCATCTTAAAAGAGAGGAATACTCATCAAATTAATACAGTCACTTAAACTTCAGGACCCCATCTATAGTAGAGAGTTATGACAGAGAACCTTGTGATTACCTCCCTTGGGATAAAATAAAGAAACTCGCAGACTACCATTTCATCACCAATTGGTGTGTGATTTATCTGATCTCCTGATACTTTTGTTGCTTGAAGTTTATTTTCCAGCATAAAGCTTTCAATTACTTTTAACTTCATCTAATGATAATAATATGATTTGTTCAAATCTGAATTCCTGATCAGAACTTGAATTACTTCTCACTTCATCTAAGCATGAAAAGATGTAAGATAGAAAATGAAATAGGATCGAGCACACATGTTTCATATTTTTAAATCTGAGTTTCAACATATAAAAAGATGTAAGATAGAAAATGAAATAGGAGCACACATGTTTCATATTTTTAAATCTGAGTTTCAACATAAAACCATAAATTATGTATCTTAGAGATACACAAGTGACATATGAGTTACCTCGGAGTTTCACCCTGAGACCCAGTAATGGTAAGCCCGAGACGTCCACCATTTTGGTTTCTACGTAGTTATTGGGTCTTTAACTTTGGTGTAAAATGTATAACATGACATCACTCATGTCTGTTTTCTGTCCTATCCATACTCAACACTTAACAAGTAAAGTTCAGTGTAACTACTCCATGTCCGGACCAAAACTTCCGATCATCAACTCTGACGGGAACTCAACACAATCATTAAATAAAAATCCAGTTGAACGTATGATTTATCTACTGTACACAGTAATATCCCAGAGTCAAACAGAGACAAATCCACAGGAGAATATTCCAACATAATCCTACATAGGAAAACTAATTTAAAAGTTGAAAATCTTGGCCACAAGTGTCAGAATTTTATCGCGGTGACTGACTACAGGAATTGGACTAGTTCAGGGTGTAAACACATCCTCACCAGATCCCAGACAACGTCCTTACAATAGCTTCAATAGATTGTGTGCGCACCGCCTATCCCCAACACCCCAACACCGTTATATTTGGTATATTTCTTGTCAATAACTATATAGACCTATATTTTTTGAGTCCAGTAAGCTTAAACTTAAATCTGCTTCCTCGATAGTGACGATTCTAGGGGTTCCTCAAACTGAGTATTTATTTTATAGTGTCAAGTGCTTTTCATCTGTTGGAGTTCTATTATTAAATGTTTGTGACATTTATTGTGTAAACAATGTTTTGTGAGACTAACATTAGGTAGTAACTGTGAAATGGCTAAGCTGATCAGGCCGATACACAACCGCCTGATACTGATCTCACCTAACAATATTATTATTACAGTTCGTCTAACAGAGGGTGCCACCTTTCAAACACAGCTCAGTGACGTCTATCTATATTTCAGTTGAAATATTCCGCCAGTAAAGTCATTAGAATTATGTATGGACTGACAAGCACCTATTACCAGGTTTTGTATAAAGAGGTAGGGTGAATGTCATTTATCAAATCTTCTTCCTGGGCTGGTTAGCTTCAGGTACACAGGTACCCTCAACAATAGTGATATCTGCATAGAACAGTTGTAAAACTAGGACTAGCTAGCTTAGATTCTCACATAAATCTTGTGATCAAAATGCTTTAAAAGTCCTAAAAACTTTTTTAAAAAACATTTATTTTTTACATTTATCTGTGTGAAATCATTCGATTGGTATCATGTTAAACTAACTTATGGCCATGAGCAGAACCGAACTGTGGCTTTCAACTTTTAACAATTCTGGCTTTTGTTGTGGACAAATGAACCAGTCAAGACAAAAAATTCTCGAACCAACTTGATACAGTCTCAAACAAACGTTGACGTGTTTACCTGTGTGGATTTTACCTGTTTGTGTATTGCCTGTTTATGACCTGTTAATTATAGTATCAACATTTCCTACTATCAGATTGATTGATTACCAACACGAGAATGAGTCCTGGCTCTCTGTGGCTTCTCTGAATAAAATTCCGCGACAATTTGCAAGAATATAATTTTTTTTCCTTATGTACCTTATCCCAATAACATATACAACTATTGGGCTACATTTAGTTATTAGCTGTATATGGAGGTTTAACAACGTAAAAAGCCACATTACATACATATCTCAAAATATCTCTGTGTGTCAGGTGGTAATTAAAACATATCTCATGGTTAAGGTAAGGTTAACCCGATCTAATGTCTGAAAAACAAGCATTACATAATATCTTTAATCATCCATCCAACAACAAATATCATTGGACAGATATCACAGAATATAAAACATCTTAATTTTCCATTATCATTATATTTCCTTCTGCCAATCACGTTTTTATGGATATATGTACGTTAATTAGGCTAGGAGATAATTTAACCAATCTCCGGGATAAGAAAAGGTAATAAATGTGTATAATACTATTGGTCGAGCCCATTGGATCGTAAACATAGTTAACCCAACTACATGTAAATATGAAAGCAAGAATATTTTTCTAATCCAATTCCGTCTTTTTAACCCCACGCCATTGAACCGCCTTGTCCCCCAACACATACACCATGCCCGCCCCAGGACCATTGACTCCTCAACTTTGTTATACACACTTGCAATATGGCATTAAGTGAATCTTCACAACCCACTACAAAAACATTCAAAAGCTATAAAGCCCCAGTCACACTGGCATGTACAGTATTAATCTCTGTGAATCCTGGATGCCCTTCAATGTTCTGTTCATAATTAAGAGAACCATACTTAAATCATCTCTTTAGTTTTGGCGCAAAAACAGTAGCTGCATGTGCTGGCACTAATTAGGTAAACCACTGTCACTAGGATTCTACTACAGTTGATGCCGTATTACATGTACTACAGATGCCAATATGTATCACCATGATAGACCACCGTACGTCTGGGTACCACTTTTGGTGCTGGTGACGGTTATAAATGTCCTCTATGGTGCCATGGTTTGGCACTGCGCTGGTGTTGTAGCGACACCATACTGCTAGCTGCCTTGAGTCACCATGGCTCCTGAATACTACTACTATTCCTGGATGGCCAATGTAGCCTTCTATGGCATGGCATCACATAGCCATATGGTGCCACTGTGATACAAACATTAATTTGACTCAGTTACTGTTGACCCAGGAAGTTTTAAATTGTCTTAACTAATGTAGCATTAACTAATATAAGGGATTAACGCGGACCCAGGTTCAAATATTGTAGACTCGTTACGGATACTCGGGGTTGATCCCGATTACACTATCTTAGTTAACAGACTTAATACTGGCACAGTGTGACTGGAGCTTAGACCAGATAAAATAAACAAATTACGTTTCTGTTGGTCACGGTAGAACACCCTTGCTGTGGTCCTCCCACTCATCAGCATGCCTCTGTGTATCTACGTCAACACGCTTAATATCCTGCTCAGTGTTGTAAGTCCAAATTTAATATTACGATTCTTTGAAGTACATCCCATATCACATTCAAATCGTGCTTGTAACAACATCCAATGTCACATTCAAATCCTGCTGGTAACAACCTGACATGTGACACAAAAACCCTGACAGTTCCTAGAGGCACTCATGATAAAAAATCCACTGGCTTTTCAAAATAGACCCAGTTAACAAAATTACCAACTTCCCATGAAACAGTCCAGAGATGATGTTTAAACTTAAGGCAAGTGCTAACATATATCTGGTGTTATGCTAAAACTGAACTGACCATATATATCACAGATATCTGATGTTACAATAAAACTCAACAACCTCTTAAAGATTCCTGATATTTTACTTAAACTCTGACCTCTCCAAGATATCTGATGTTTACATTGAACTCTGACCTCTCCAAGATATCTGATATTTACATTGAACTCTGACCTCTCCAAGATATCTGATATTTACATTGAACTCTGACCTCTCCAAGATATCTGATATTTACATTGAACTCTGACCTCTCCAAGATATCTGATATTTACATTAATCTCTGACCTCTCCAAGATATCTGATATTTACATTGAACTCTGACCTCTCCAAGATATCTGATATTTACATTGAACTCTGACCTCTCCAAGATATCTGATATTTACATTGAACTCTGACCTCTCCAAGATATCTGATATTTACATTAATCTCTGACCTCTCCAAGATATCTGATATTTACATTGAACTCTGACCTCTCCAAGATATCTGATATTTACATTAATCTCTGACCTCTCCAAGATATCTGATATTTACATTAATCTCTGACCTCTCCAAGATATCTGATGTTTTGCCTTAACTCTTACTGCTCTAAATGCAAGATATCTGATATTTTACTTTAACTCTAGCCTCTCTAAGATATCTGATGTTTTACTAAAACTAAACTGTTCATAAATCTTTGGTTCATGCTAATTAGGTTTTACGTCTGATTTAAGATCCTGTGTTTTATACTAAAACCACACTGACTGCAGAGCAAACATCTGGTGTAAGCTACTTATATTTTAATGCACCATTTAACCTCTCATAGAACATCCAATAGATCCTAAATACACCAAACTGTCAACAAGATCCTAGTTTTCATCATCCCGAAAAAATCACACTGACTGATCAAATGACATCTGGTACCACAGTAAAATTGTTGATGCCTATAAAACTGTACTATGTTGTAACACCATGTCCAGAAGACATGACACAGGTCCCAAACTCAATGTCATAGACATCCAAAATACGTCAAGAGTCCTGTCACGGGCCTTGTTCTCCAAGATATCCATAATGGACTCCGACTGTGCCATCAGCGGGCCACATGTTTCACAAATTAATTAAGGAACTGTCCCCTACTGTTGACAGATCAATCCTATAATATTGGACAGTTCTCCTTGTAAATCAATAGAATTCCAAGCCAGGTGTGATGTTACTAGTCAAACACACTTAAACTTCTAAAGCCACCGCCAAGTCTTAATGATACAAACTGATGGACTACAATGCTTCAAGATAGAGTTACAACGCCGAGACAATCACATTTACACATAGGTACCGGGGGCCACAGAAGGGGGATTTGTAAACAAAGGCACGTGGGCAAAACGTCTACACAAACTCATTCTTACAGAAAGATTGCAAAGTAAGATGGGACAGTACTATAAACTTGTCATCACCTCTCTCCCCCTTCAATATCACCCCCCACCTAACATATACCAATGGTTGGCTCAGTCCTGCCAACAACAGTTTACTAGAGAATGGCCTGGCCCCACCATAATGAAGTCTGTATGTAAAGCTAGGGTAGCTCTTATCTGATAACACTTTTATCAAACCACAACACAAACCGATCAGTTAAAATGGCTGTTGAAAGAATCGACAAGAGATCCCTGTTAAGTAGCTGTATATTATAATTGGACAAATTCCTTATCGCTGTTTTGTCTTTAATCTTAGTAATTTATTATTATATAAACATTGAATAACCAAGACAAATTTATCGTCCCCGTCCACCCCGACACTGTTCGGAGAATTTGTATAAGCTGCAAGTAACAGGGAGAATTTTGTTACCATGGATTCTATTCTACTACTGTAACCAAGCAGACTGCTGTTTCTCAGTCTGGTCGAAATGACTAGGTTGATGAAACAATACAATTTTCAGTTATAAATCAATAGTAAATATCTGGCATGTAACAAGGACAGTATCACTCACCTTTTATTTAATACTATCCAAACATTTGTGACCTTAAATAATGTTTAAATGTTAAGGTTAAATTTATTTAAACAAACCTGATAGCAATCAGACTAAGTTACAAACTTTAAAATACTATTTCTTGCTTCATTGAGCTCTACTGTAAGATTTAAACGTCCTTTACTCCTGTGACCTTCAAACATTGTTAAGTCATTTTTTTTAGCAAACTTGATAAAGAGTATTGCCTGTTCAAGCATCAGACCAAGTGTTAATACTTCATACCTTATAGAACTTCTGAAAAAATGTGTTTACTCATACATTTTTTTCTAATGTAGCAAAAAATGTAGGTCAAGGTCATACATTTTGACAAACTTCTGATTGAGTGTTCCAGTCAAAATGAACACATATGCTTATTCTTATTTAAACTGGTCATTGGGAAACTGAATTGACTCTATATAGAGACTGTTGATCTTTAAAGCAAGCTGCTTGTAGATTTTAACTTATTCAATTAATGACAGAGTGGGTCTGGGTCATTTTCCAGAACGAACTTAACCCTTCATAGGTAAACTACACTCATCAGTCCAATTATCATGGTCCTTATAAGCACTATTCTAATTTGTTTTTCAGAAAAATAGAAGTTGAACCCTGTAACCTTGAATATGGGCCATGCAGATTGATCAACATCTAGTCCTTTGAACATGCTTGAAAGCCCTTAAAGGGATCTTAGAACATTAGCTACAAGCCAATTATCATGAAGTTGTTCAAATATTTCAATAAATTAATGAGTATTCCAATGACCCTTTTTAATTCTGCAGATATTCAAAATTTCAAATTCATTTTTGTCATAAAGAAGGACTTGGTGTCTGCCCTCACCCACTAGCAATTCAGATTGGTAAGTTGACATATTTTTATTATGAAGAAGAATTTTTAGTATTTCACACATGGTGATCCCTTGGACATCTGGTTTGATTGATCGATAATGATTGATTTATTGATTGATTGATTGATTGGGTTAACCTACTTTTTATTCATTTGAACACATTCAATAGGCCTTATCCTAATATGCTTCATTTCATTAATCAGATCAATTATATTTGTTTTTATTCATATCCAATATTGTCTGGTAACTTGTATATATATGGAAATTGTTACCATGATTTAAGAAAAAAAATATTAGGTAGAATATGACAAAGTATCAAATGTCAACTATGACAAAAAATATTTTTTTAGTGAATCTACTAGGTCTTTGGTATAACAAACAATAGACACAGCAAATAGGTAAACAAATATCTCGGAACCAGACTGATCCAGAATTGACAATGTGAGATAATTGATCAGAATACCAGTTGGTAAATGACATTTCCATTGAACAAGCCATTTCTGACTTTGGAATACATACACATTATGCATTATGTGTATGTATTCCAAAGTCAGAAATGGCTTGTTCAATGGAAATTTTGTTTTATACTTTCAGAAATATCAACTTTGTATTTTGAAGGAATACTGAAGTGATCTATCACAGTGTCATCTAACATTGTATTATCATTCAATAATGTATGACTCTCTTACAGGTAGCTGGATTTAGTACGAGTTATTCCCCTTTATTCATAAAAACTTAATTTTAAATGAATTGATATATAAGAAGGGCATTTAAAACAGAAACTTTGACTTTACTGGTAATGTAGGAAATCTATAAATTTATTATGATCAACATGTTGTCTTGAAATGTTTAACCTCAATTATAAATAATCTTATATATGAAGCCAAATGTGTAAATATAAACTTTCTTAGTTTTATAATTTTGATACAATGTAGAAAAGTCCTATGAGAAAAAATATAGTATTTATATTTTAACTCCTCAGATAATTCTTATACAACACAAAAACTTTTCTGAGAGCTAAAACATAGTATCTATATTTTACCACAGCCAGATAATCTTATAGAGTTGAAGCATGATATGTTCTACATACTTATATTTCCCACTTTTGTCTTGTAACCTTGTCATATATATACGGGTTCCATATCGAGTCATAATAAACTTAGAACTCACTGTGGAGTCATTATTTCAGCTCCCTAGGGACATGTGGAGTTGTTATTTTACCTCCCTAGGGACATGTGGAGTTGTTATTTTACCTCCCTAGGGACATATGGAGTTGTTATTTTACCTCCCTAGGGACATGTGGAGTCATTATTTTACCTCCCTAGGGACATGTGGAGTCATTATTTTACCTCACTAGGGACATGTCTTAGGGACATGTGGAGTTGTTATTTTACCTCCCTAGGGACATGTGGAGTTGTTATTTCACCTCCCTAGGGACATGTGGAGTTGTTATTTCACCTCCCTAGAGACATGTGGAGTTGTTATTTCACCTCCCTAGAGACATGTGGAGTTGTTATTTCACCTCCCTAGAGACATGTGGAGTTGTTATTTTACCTCCCTAGGGACATGTGGAGTTGTTATTTTACCTCCCTAGGGACATGTGGAGTTGTTATTTCAGCTCCCTAGGGACATGTGGAGTTGTTATTTTACCTCCCTAGGGACATGTGGAGTTGTTATTTCACCTCCCTAGGGACATGTGGAGTTGTTATTTCACCTCCTTAGGGACATGTGGAGTTGTTATTTTACCTCACTAGGGACATGTCTTAGGGACATGTGAAGTTGTTATTTCACCTCCCTAGGGACATGTGGAGTTGTTATTTCACCTCCCTAGGGACACGTGGAGTTGTTATTTTACCTCCCTAGGGACATGTGGAGTTGTTATTTCACCTCCCTAGAGACATGTGGAGTTGTTATCTTACCTCCCTAGGGACATGTGGAGTTGTTATTTTACCTCCCTAGGGACATGTGGAGTTGTTATTTCACCTCACTAGGGACATGTGGAGTTGTTATTTCACCTCCTTAGGGACATGTGGAGTTGTTATTTTACCTCACTAGGGACATGTGGAGTTGTTATTTTACCTCACTAGGGACATGTCTTAGGGACATGTGGTGTTGTTATTTCGCCTCCCTAGGGACATGTGGAGTTGTTATTTCACCTCCCTAGAGACATGTGGAGTTGTTATTTCACCTCCCTAGGGACATGTGGAGTTGTTATTTTACCTCCCTAGGGACATGTGGAGTTGTTATTTCACCTCCCTAGGGACACGTGGAGTTGTTATTTCACCTCCCTAGGGACATGTGGAGTTGTTATTTCACCTCCCTAGGGACATGTGGAGTTGTTATTTCACCTCACTAGGGACATGTGGAGTTGTTATTTCACCTCCCTAGGGACATGTGGAGTTGTTATTTCACCTCCCTAGGGACATGTGGAGTTGTTATTTTACCTCACTAGGGACATGTGGAGTTGTTATTTCACCTCCCTAGGGACATGTGGAGTCGTTCTTTTACCTCCTTGTTACACTTTTGTAATTTAGACCTGATGTACCTCTCACAATTCTTTTTTCCCCGACCAGAAGATAATACTATACACACACTATAAAACAGTTTCAACACATATAACACAGAATCAGAATCTCAATGTGTTATATCTTCCACTTAAAACATGACCAGAAATCCATTCCATAAGCTCTTCATCTAAATGTTATTCACAGTTGATGTCTATTAAGGAATAGAAAGAACTTCTGGTTGAAAATTATTATTGCAGCATCATTATGGATTTTAACCCTCATTAACATATCAATAGATAATTTACTGAGAAGGCAAATTTTAACTTCCATCAATATAATCTTGAACAAAATATCACAGAAATAATAACATGTTAATAGTTATAATAAACATTAAACAAAAATTCCTTATCTAAATCAACACTTACTTTTCCTGCCCCAGATGTATTTTTTATACAATAGGGGAGGATCGGGACCAATGTCAATTGTTTCCTTGTGTGAATCCCGCCAGGTGCCAGACCTACTTTTTTCCTGTTCTAAAACACTGACTCGTGCCGACGGGTGGCGCTGATAGTAACTTCTATACCGATCATCCCAGTCAATTGGGGGGTGCGTCGCCATTGTAGCAAACATGATTTTTCCAAAATGTTTAACTCTTAACCTTTACAATGTGAACAAAAATCTTGATATCCAACAAAATTGTTTTTATCAGCTTAAGATTGTCCAAACACAGTATCCAAGTTGAAAAAAATCTATCCAATAATTTTCACAGCATACAATCTTTGTATAGTCAGCCTCCCTTTCACAGCCATAATTACCAAAACTGAATTTCAAATTTGCGTGAAATGTTTTTGTCTTCAAACAGAATTTTACAGTTGTTGATTAGGAGTTTGTCCATGAAATAACTTCCTTTAAAACAACACACATATAGTAAAATAATTTTGTCAAAATCCTGATTCAAAAACAGCATAAACTTGTTCTAAACAAAGAATAAATAATTTCCAAAGTTTTCATCAGATATTACAAAAACTTAAATTGTAAAATGATGATAGAGAAACCAGACTGGACAAGTTTGTAGAACGCCACTATATCTCCACAACAGGCCCGATACACATCCTGTGTGATAGCGCCTTGATATCGCTCATAAAATCCCACCACACAAGGGAGAATCATTATTTACATGGGTAACCAGGGGAGAAGTCATTACTTTGGATCGTAACTAACATAGAAGCATGAAGTCAAGAAGGAACAATGTAGTTTTATTAGTTGGCAGTGGTTTTCTTTTCAGTTTTGAAATCTTTACGATAACAGATTATACAAATGGACACATCGGACTATGTGAATGGTGAAGAGGTGATCACATATTTCAGCTCAGCTACAAAACTCCACAAAGATAGGACAGAAAAATAAAGCTATCTATTTCTTCTTTACATACATAAATCTGTCTTTATTTTGCAACATAACCTGGTGGAAATTCAGTTGTTTTCAACATATCTGATCCGGATGTTTTCAATGTCAATAAAATGTGGGAACATCTCAATATCTGTAAATCTGTGCTTTAGATTGAAGTCATACTGACCTCAGTTGCGGCCTTTTTACACAGCTATAAAGGAGAGTGATGTTTGTGAATGAGTATAAGCTTTTAACACAAGGTACAGGCCCAATGGTCCTGTTCTCTGGTATACTGTACATATCAGAATTCTCTGAACAGAGAGAAAATCTGTTACAGTAATTTTACAAAACAAATTCCTACCAGATTGCTTGGTCAAATCATTATTCAATACCCTATCAACATCATAACTAATGGATACTTCTTGGCAGAGTTTAACTTTACTTTAGTTATACAGGACACATGGGAACTCCTTGATATTTATACAGGACAGAGGGGAACTCCTTGATATTTATACAGGACAGAGGGGAACTCCTTGATAGTTATACAGGACAGAGGGGAACTCCTTGATAGTTATACTGGACAGAGGGGAACTCCGTGATAGTTATACTGGACAGGGGGGAACTCCTTGATAGTTATACAGGACAGAGGGGAACTCCTTGATAGTTATACAGGACAGAGGGGAACTCCGTGATAGTTATACTGGACAGAGGGGAACTCCGTGATAGTTATACTGGACAGAGGGGAACTCCTTGATAGTTATACAGGACAGAGGGGAACTCCGTGATAGTTATACTGGACAGAGGGGAACTCCGTGATAGTTATACTGGACAGAGGGGAACTCCTTGATAGTTATACAGGACAGAGGGGAACTCCTTGATAGTTATACAGGACAGAGGGGAACTCCTTGATAGTTATACAGGACAGAGGGGAACTCCTTGATAGTCATACAGGACAGAGGGGAACTCCTTGATAGTTATACAGGACAGAGGGGAACTCCTTGATAGTCATACAGGACAGAGGGGAACTCCTTGATAGTTATACAGGACAGAGGGGAACTCCTTGATAGTCATACAGGACAGAGGGGAACTCCTTGATAGTTATACAGGACAGAGGGGAACTCCTTGATAGCTATACAGGACAGAGGGGAACTCCTTGATATTTATACAGGACAGAGGGGAACTCCTTGATAGTTATACAGGACAGAGGGGAACTCCTTGATAGTTATACAGGACAGAGGGGAACTCCTTGATAGTTATACAGGACAGAGGGGAACTCCTTGATAGTTATACAGGACAGAGGGGAACTCCTTGATAGTCATACTGGACAGAGGGGAACTCCTTGATAGTTATAAAGGACAGAGGGGAACTCCTTGATAGTTATACTGGACAGAGGTGAACTCCTTGATAGTTATACAGGACAGAGAGGAACTCCTTGATAGTTATACAGGACAGAGGGGAACTCCTTGATAGTTATACAGGACAGGGGGGAACTCCTTGATAGTCATACAGGACAGAGGGGAACTCCTTGATAGTTATACAGGACAGAGGGGAACTCCTTGATAGCTATACAGGACAGAGGGGAACTCCTTGATATTTATACAGGACAGAGGGGAACTCCTTGATAGTTATACAGGACAGAGGGGAACTCCTTGATAGTTATACAGGACAGAGGGGAACTCCTTGATAGTCATACTGGACAGAGGGGAACTCCTTGATAGTTATACAGGACAGAGGGGAACTCCTTGATAGTTATACTGGACAGAGGTGAACTCCTTGATAGTTATACAGGACAGAGAGGAACTCCTTGATAGTTATACAGGACAGAGGGGAACTCCTTGATAGTTATACAGGACAGGGGGGAACTCCTTGATAGTCATACAGGACAGAGGGGAACTCCTTGATAGTTATACAGGACAGAGGGGAACTCCTTGATAGTTATACAGGACAGAGGGGAACTTGACCTTGATAGTTATACAGGACAGAGGGGAACTCCTTGATAGTTATACAGGACAGAGGGGAACTCCTTGATAGTTATACAGGACAGAGGGGAACTCCTTGATAGTTATACAGGACAGAGGGGAACTCCTTGATAGTTATACAGGACAGAGGGACACTCCTTGATAGTTATACTGGACAGAGGGGAACTCCTTGATAGTCATACAGGACAGAGGGGAACTCCTTGATAGTTATACAGGACAGAGGGGAACTCCTTGATAGTTATACAGGATAGAGGGAACTCCTTGATAGTCATACTGGACAGAGGGGAACTCCTTGATAGTTATACAGGACAGAGGAGAATTCCTTGATAGTTATACAGGACAGAGGGGAACTCCTTGATAGTCATACAGGACAGCGGGGAACTCCTTGATAGTTATACAGGACAGAGGGGAACTCCTTGATAGTTATACAGGACATAGGGGAACTCCTTGATAGATATACTGGACAGAGGGGAACTCCTTGATAGTTATACAGGACAGAGGGGAACTCCTTGATAGTTATACAGGACAGAGGGGAACTCCTTGATAGTTATACAGGACAGAGGGGAACTCCTTGATAGGTACACAGGACAGAGGGGAACTCCTTGATAGTTATACAGGACAGAGGGGAACTCCTTGATAGTTATACAGGACAGAGGAGAACTCCTTGATAGTTATACAGGACAGAGGGGAACTCCGTGATAGTTATACAGGACAGAGGGGAACTCCTTGATAGTTATACTGGACAGAGGGGAACTCCTTGATCGTTATACAGGACAGAGGGGGACTCCTTGATAGTCATACAGGACAGAGGGGAACTCCTTGATAGGTATACAGGACAGAGGGGAACTCCTTGATAGTTATACTGGACAGAGGGGAACTCCTTGATAGTTATACAGGACATAGGGGAACTCCTTGATAGGTACACAGGACAGAGGGGAACTCCTTGATAGTTATACAGGACAGAGAGGAACTCCTTGATAGTTATACTGGACAGAGGGGAACTCCTTGATAGTTATACAGGACAGCGGGGAACTCCTTGATAGTTATACTGGACAGAGGGGAACTCCTTGATAGTTATACAGGACAGAGGGGAACTCCTTGATAGTTATACAGGACAGAGGGAAACTCCTTGATAGTTATACAGGACATAGGGGAACTCCTTGATAGGTACACAGGACAGAGGGGAACTCCTTGATAGTTATACAGGACAGAGGGGAACTCCTTGATAGTTATACAGAACAATGTTTTTTTTAGAAAATGAATCATAAAAAGATCGATTTTAAGAGATATGTGTTTTCTATTGCATATCAAATCAAACATGCAGTTGTCCCTACCTTACCTCACATGATTGCTCCAGTATCAGTATTTCCTTTTGAGCATGCCCTGATTTCCAATTTCTTTTTAAAGACATAACCTCATGCATGTACAGGAAAATTTAGTTTCCACTTCCTTGTTTTCAAAGAGTTGTCACTAAACAGATGTTTTAAATACTATTGCTGTAACATGTAAATAGAATTTTTAGATACTTGTAGAATCTAACATTAGGAAACTTTGGTGTCTGAGGACATTGGTTTGTGGTCAAATAAATTCTCATCATCAATGTTATTACAACATGTTTATTAGATTCAACATCATCTGCCCATTCACCACCCTGTTGTTCCAAGTACCATACAACACAGTCTACCCCTTTACCGACTAACAACTGGTCACCAACACGTTACCTTTAACAGGTACAAAATAATCTGTAAATTAATGATTGTCACAGATATGTACTCGCGTGAGATAAACAACCATTCTAAACAATTGTGAATAATTCTACAATAAATGGGATTTAATTACTATCACATAACGAACATTTCTACACTAAATGGTTTCTACCAAACTCAGAACAGATATGTTGTAGATATTTTCTATTGTGAATGATTCATTCTAAAATAAATGTGTTTTATATAATAAACATTTCTACATTAAAAGATTTCTACCAAACTGAACAGTTATGTTGTGGATATTTTCTTTTGTGAACGATTCTACAATAAATGTGTTTTACTATTATATAACAAACTTTTCTATATCAAAAGATTTCTTCCTTACTGAACAGTTGTGTCATGGAAATTTTCTATTGTAAACAATTCTACAATAAATGTGTTTTACTATTATATAACAAACATTTCTATATTAAAAGATTTATTCCTTACTGAACAGTTGTGTCATGGAAATTTTCTATTGTGAACAATTCTACAATAAATGTGTTTTACTATTATATAACAAACATTTCTATATTAAAAGATTTCTTCCTTACTGAACAGTTGTGTCATGGAAATTTTCTATTGTGAACGATTCTACAATAAATGTGTTTTACTATTATATAACAAACATTTCTATATTAAAAGATTTCTTCCTTACTGAACAGTTGTGTCATGGAAATTTTCTATTGTGAACGATTCTACAATAAATGTGTTTTACTATTATATAACAAACATTTCTATATTAAAAGATTTCTTCCTTACTGAACAGTTGTGTCATGGAAATTTTCTATTGTGAACGATTCTACAATAAATGTGTTTTATTATTATATAACAAACTTTTCTACAATAAATGTGTTTTACTATTATATAACAAACATTTCTATATTAAAAGATTTCTTCTTTACTGAACAGTTGTGTCATGGAAATTTTCTATTGTGAACGATTCTACAATAAATGTGTTTTACTATTATATAACAAACATTTCTATATTAAAAGATTTCTTCCTTACTGAACAGTTGTGTCATGGAAATTTTCTATTGTGAACGATTCTACAATAAATGTGTTTTACTATTATATAACAAACTTTTCTATATTAAAAGATTTCTTCCTTACTGAACAGTTGTGTCATGGAAATTTTATATTGTGAATGATTCTACAATAAATGTGTTTTACTATTATATAACAAACTTTTCTACAATAAAAGATTTATTCCTTACTGAACAGTTGTGTCATGGAAATTTTCTATTGTGAACAATTCTACAATAAATGTGTTTTACTATTATATAACAAACATTTCTATATTAAAAGATTTCTTCCTTACTGAACAGTTGTGTCATGGAAATTTTCTATTGTGAACGATTCTACAATAAATGTGTTTTACTATTATATAACAAACTTTTCTACAATAAAAGATTTATTCCTTACTGAACAGTTGTGTCATGGAAATTTTCTATTGTGAACGATTCTACAATAAATGTGTTTTACTATCATATAACAAACATTTCTACACTAAAAGATTTCTTCCTTACTGAACAGTTGTGTCATGGAAATTTTCTATTGTGAACGATTCTACAATAAATGTGTTTACTATCATATAACAAACATTTCTATATTAAAAGATTTCTTCCTTACTGAACAGTTGTGTCATGGAAATTTTCTATTGTGAACGATTCTACAATAAATGTGTTTTACTATTATATAACAAACATTTCTATATTAAAAGATTTCTTCCTTACTGAACAGTTGTGTCATGGAAATTTTCTATTGTGAACGATTCTACAATAAATGTGTTTTACTATCATATAACAAACATTTCTACACTAAAAGATTTCTTCCTTACTGAACAGTTGTGTCATGGAAATTTTCTATTGTGAACGATTCTACAATAAATGTGTTTTACTATTATATAACAAACATTTCTATATTAAAAGATTTCTTCCTTACTGAACAGTTGTGTCATGGAAATTTTCTATTGTGAACGATTCTACAATAAATGTGTTTTACTATCATATAACAAACATTTCTACACTAAAAGATTTCTTCCTTACTGAACAGTTGTGTCATGGAAATTTTCTATTGTGAACGATTCTACAATAAATGTGTTTTACTATCATATAACAAACATTTCTACACTAAAAGATTTCTTCCTTACTGAACAGTTGTGTCATGGAAATTTTCTATTGTGAACGATTCTACAATAAATGTGTTTTACTATCATATAACAAACATTTCTACACTAAAAGATTTCTTCCTTACTGAACAGTTGTGTCATGGAAATTTTCTATTGTGAACGATTCTACAATAAATGTGTTTTACTATCATATAACAAACTTTTCTACACTAAAAGATTTATTCCTTACTGAACAGTTGTGTCATGGAAATTTTCTATTGTGAACAATTCTACAATAAATGTGTTTTACTATTATATAACAAACATTTCTATATTAAAAGATTTCTTCCTTACTGAACAGTTGTGTCATGGAAATTTTCTATTGTGAACGATTCTACAATAAATGTGTTTTACTATCATATAACAAACATTTCTACACTAAAAGATTTCTTCCTTACTGAACAGTTGTGTCATGGAAATTTTCTCTTGTGAACAATTCTACTTTGTACACTTAAATGTGATTTAAACTGCAATGAACTACTCTACTCTAAAAGTTCCTACTGACAGAGTGACTTCAAGAATCAGATAACCCCCATTTCAGATGTCCTATCAGTTCAATAAAATGTAGATTTAAAACATCTGAGTTATGTAAAATGTCATGTAGGTACAGGAACCTTACGTTACATACTTGATCAGCCATTTAAAATCTAGAGGTAGACCTAGGGCTCCATGTAATTAACGACTTCACTATTCATGATTCAGCTAATGTAATAGAGTCATATATAATATGTTAAATAATAATAATATGTATCTGTAGTAAATGATTCTGTTTATTTTACTATTACTGATTACTGATAAGTATTGCCGTGAAAAGGTCTCTAAAGAAATACTTTTATCTTAACTTTTCTATTATAATTTATATGTACACTGACAATTTGGTCTCTATTGATGCTTACTGTACATGTACAATAAATCAATGACTTTTTTTTTTTAATTTCCTGACATTAATAAACTTCAAAAGAAGAATTTTTAATGGAATAGGGGGGGGGGTATAGACTTTATCTAGCATAGATCATATTTCTATCCACATGTTAAAAATGCATCAAATTAATATTTGTAACCATTTCCATTACACTGAATCAATATATATTCCCCTAAATATATTTAATTCTTTTTATTCATCTGTTTCTATGATTGAGATAGATCCATCATAGCCCCCTATTATACATGATCTATTAAAATCATTTTCAATAAACTAACATGACCTCCCCAATAATTCAGCTGAATCTATTAAAAAATTTTCATTAAAACTGGATCCATTATTTCCCCCCAATTAAACTGAATCCATTGTTTTCACATTCAAATTTCCCCCATAAAACTGGATCCATTATTTCTCCCTTTAAACAGTATCCATTATTTTCCCTATTGAACTGGATCCATCAAATTATTTGTTCAACTTTTCCCCACTAAACTGGATCCATTATTTCCCCATTCAACTTTTCCCCATTAAACTTGATCCATTATTTCCCCATTCAACTTTTCCCCATTAAACTTGATCCATTATTTCCCCATTCAACTTTTCCCCATTAAACTTGATCCATTATTTCCCCATTCAACTTTTCCCCATTAAACTGGATCCATTATTTCTCCCTTTAAACAGTATCCATTATTTTCCCTATTGAACTGGATCCATCAAATTATTTGTTCAACTTTTCCCCACTAAACTGGATCCATTATTTCCCCATTCAACTTTTCCCCATTAAACTTGATCCATTATTTCCCCATTCAACTTTTCCCCATTAAACTTGATCCATTATTTCCCCATTCAACTTTTCCCCATTAAACTTGATCCATTATTTCCCCATTCAACTTTTCCCCACTAAACTGGATACACTATTTTCTCCATTAATCTGAACCTCTTTCGAAACAAATTTGATAATCACTGTTATAATCACTTAAGCAGCCAGTTACAAATATTAAGGAACACATTCCACTTTGAGAAACACAGTTACTGCACAACTTGCAATATATGTGCTTGAACACTATAATTGGTATATTGATATTTCATGACAATGAATCTACCATTGTCTGAAATCACACACAGGTATTTCAAGGCAAATCTGACAATCATCTAAATCACACAAAGATTTTAAGGCAAATCTACCAATTTTCTAAGTCACACACGCAGTACTTACATCTTTTTCCTACAATAAAAATACAAAAATAGCATATAATTATTGTGAAGAAAACAACTCATAACCAAAGGGATGAAACTGTGTCACATCAACAGTACTTTAAATCTACCTTAAAGCAGTCATTTTATAATATTTAGGGACTCCAATCACTGTTAAACAGCAGCTGCCCAAGGTTAGCTATGATATATACAATATGGTAAAATGACACAAGTAGACACCTTATTTAAGACCTTATGACTCCTAGAAATATGTATAGGACAAAGATATGTCAGGATAGCCTGAGAAATCATGGGATTTTTTGTAGGCCACAACCTGAAAAATAGTCTACTGTCTAAGTTACCATAAATACTGAAAACCTATAAAGTATAAAAGTAGGAATTTATGAATGAATGATTGAATTCTTGAAAATAATATATCTACAAAAATATAAAATTAAAAAAAAAAGACAATTATATATGCTTGAAAAAGTCCTCAATAATACTACAGAGAAAATAAACTGATGTGAATGTACTACATTGATTTTGAATAATGAACTATTCATCCTAAATAACAACTTCTGAATATTTCCTTGCCTTACAATAGGCAATATTTTTGTAGTACAATCCTTATTTCTAATTGGCTTGCTAGCCCTAAACAACTCAGACAAATGACTTTCTCCATGTTTTAGTAGGGAAAAATAGTGTTTATTAGAAATCGCCAACTTAGTTATAAATTCAGTTAATTACATGAATCATGGTAGATATCAAACAAGTAATTATATAAGCCAATCAGCATTATATTTCTCTCAAGCTGAAGCTAATGAAATCATGTTAGTTATTTTAACTTACCATTAGAATTTTACATGATCATATTGTAATTATCTTAATCGAATTTCAATAATTCAATTATGTAAAACTGAATATTTAAGGGATATGAGTACCTGCAAGAGCACTAATTTACAAGCACCTTTGTGAGTCAGAGCAATTTTATATGATTAAGCATCCATGTGATTTTGGAATTGATAACAAGCACCTTTGTGAATCTGATTACAATATTAAGCACTGTGAGTTACTTGGCATTATGATGATTGATACATGTATACAATGTGTTTCTGTATTAGTTTTCATTAATTAGCATTCTTTTTCTAAGACAGTTAGTGTCGTTAAGTCAACATAAGCACAAATAATTACCATTCAAGTTGCGTCTTCCCACCTCTGTAAAAAATAGTTATTTTCAATAAGTAAGGAGGAAGTCCTGTAGTTTTTATCAAAGACTACCATTTTCCAGTGGTATATAGGACATGGATTATCTCAAAACAATGTCTTGGGGATCCCATGAAGGACTTTTCAAAAACTCTGACCTACGTACATATGTAAATGATGATTTTCGAACTTTTTTTAACACAACACAAGTAAGTTACTGTTTAACAGTGTTAGCAGTATATATTTCATAAGGGCTGAACATAAAACAACAAATTGGAGACTATCTAACTATAAATTGTCAGTACAGATATGTCACTAAATTGTCATTACAGATTTGTAACTATAAATTGTCAGTATTATAATATCATTACTAAAATCTGTTAGTACAGATATGTAACTAAATTGTCAGTACAGATATGTAACTATAAATTGTCAGTTCAGATACGTAACTATAAATTGTCAGTACAGATATAACTATAAATTGTCAGTACAGATATAACTATAAATTGTCAGTACAGATATGTAATTATAAATTGTCAGTACAGATATGTAACTATAAATTGTCAGTACAGATATGTAACTATAAATTGTCAGTACAGACATGTAACTAAAAATTGTCAGTTCAGATACGTAACTATAAATTGTCAGTACAGATATAACTATAAATTGTCAGTACAGATATGTAATTATAAATTGTCAGTACAGATATGTAATTATAAATTGTCAGTACAGATATAACTATAAATTGTCAGTTCAGATATGTAACTAAATTGTCAGTACAGATATGTAACTATAAATTGTCAGTACAGATATAACTATAAATTGTCAGTTCAGATACGTAACTATAAATTGTCAGTACAGATATAACTATAAATTGTCAGTACATATATGTAACTATAAATTGTCAGTACAGATACGTAACTATAAATTGTCAGTACAGACATGTAACTATAAATTGTCAGTACAGATATATAACTATAAATTGTCAGTACAGATATGTAACTATAAATTGTTAGTACAGATATATAACTATAAATTGTCAGTACAGATATGTAATTATAAATTGTCAGTACAGATATGTAACTATACATTGTCAGTACAGATATAACTATAAATTGTCAGTACAGATATGTCACTAAATTGTCAGTACAGATATGTAACTATAAATTGTCAGTACAGATATGTATTTATAAATTGTCAGTACAGATATGTAATTATAAATTGTCAGTACAGATATGTAACTATAAATTGTCAGTACAGATATTTTATGTAACTAAATTGTCAGTACAGATATGTATTTATAAATTGTCAGTACAGATATGTAACTATATACAATATGTATATTGTCACAAACTGATAGGTGACTAAACAATCTCTGTACATCTGGTTCGTCACTTCTATTTCTATACAGGCCTTCCTGTATACCTGGGTACAGGTACATGTATATTGTGTAAGTAGCTAATACCATAGGGGTATATAAATAACTATTATCCTGTTTCGTGTGTCTGCACCGCTCACTATTATAATAACTGGACCAGGTACACCTATCTACCCTTACCATTCCAAACAATTATAATCTCAAGTGTTCCACTTCAAACTTAATGACAGCAACTTTATATATAACCAGCTAGAAGGTGATTTACCATTTCAATATGTCTATTTAAGTATGTGTTTTTAGACATGTAATTCTATTACCTTTATGTGTCTATGTTTTTCTAATGTTGACAAAAAAAATTGATAGATTTGTCCTGTTCTTACATTACAAGACTCCAAATTGTGTAGGAACTGGAACTTTGATATTATAAATATACTGTTCAAAAAGGAATAATATTGATTTTTTTCATTTAAAAAAAATTCAAGTCATATTTTTTATAAAACAAATACATGTACATATGAATCTTTCAAGGATTTTTAGTGACTGCACTAAAAGATATAACACACTTTGTCAGGGATAAGGTAGAGTGTGTTTTTATATTTGATGCAGAAACAAGAGATTAGAAAGGAAGAGGGATTTTCCTACAATAGAAACAGGGTCCGTTAAAAGGATCCATTCCCTTAAAAAATTCTTGTGAAATTTCCCAATTTGCCACCAAAAAATTGCCAATCTTGAAGTCACTTTCGAATGATTAAGTATGTTTTACATACAAAGAAATCATGAAGTTACTTTCGAATGATTAAGTATGTTTTATACCTTTAAGACCTTTATTAAGGCAATTTTGAAAAATAAAAAACAGCTACAGATAACAAAATGAAGTCAAAAATAATATAAAGGCAATATTCATTAAAGAAAAACTGAATTTGTATGAATTTCACTATTTTTTGTTTTCCCAATGTTACATTTTGTCATACATAAAAAATTCTCAATTCAATGGACCCGGGACCAAGTTGAAAAATTGTAGGAAAATCCCCGAGGAAGTTGGTGTGTGAGATGTTTCCGTGACCGAGTGTTGTAGTCAGTGTTTAAGTCTGTCATACATGTGTGTATCTATAAGTGAACATGATCAGTGGAAATGGAAGACAGCAAGCTCGTCAATGTCAGATAAATGTTAGTTTGTCCAAATAATTCTGACATTTTATCTTATCAGTGCCTATAGACCAATTAAAAAGAGTTGATAATTTAAAACATCAGAATTTTCATTATTTGAGCTTGGTGAGACAGCTGGATACTAAGACAGCTGGACATAGAGGCATTGAGACAGCTGGACATTGAGACGGCTGGATATTGAGACAACTGGACATTGATACAACTGGACATTGATACAAATGGACATTGAGACAGCTGGACATTGAGACGGCTGGACATTGATACAACTGGACATTGAGACAGCTGGATATTGAGACATTGAGACAGCTGGACATTTAGACAGCTGGACATTGAGACAGCTGGACATTGAGACGGCTGGACATTTAGACAGTTGGAGACAGCTGGATATTGAGAAGGCTGGACATTGAGACGGCTGGACATTGAGACAACTGGACATTGAGACAGCTGGACATTGAGACAGCTGGACATTGATACAACTGGACATTGAGACAGCTGGATATTGAGACATTGAGACAGCTGGACAATTAGACAGCTGGACATTGAGACAGCTGGACATTGAGACAGCTGGATATTGAGAGGGATGGACATTGAGACAGCTGGATATTGAGACAGCTGGACATTGAGACAACTGGACATTGAGATAGCTGGACATTTAGACAGCTGGACATTGAGACAGCTGGACATAGAGACATTGAGACAGCTGGACATTTAGACAGCTGGACATTGAGACAGCTGGATATTGAGACATTGAGACAGCTGGACATTTAGACAGCTGGACATTGAGACAGCTGGACATTGAGACAGCTGGACATAGAGACATTGAGACAGCTGGACATTTAGACAGCTGGACATTGAGACAGCTGGACATTGAGACAGCTGGATATTGAGACATTGAGACAGCTGGACATTTAGACAGCTGGACATTGAGACAGCTGGACATAGAGACATTGAGACAGCTGGATATTGAGACATTGAGACAGCTGGATATTGACACAGCTGGATACTAAGACAGCTGGACATGAAGACATTTAGACAGCTGGATATTGAGACAGCTGGACATTGAGACAGCTGAATATTGAGACATTGAGATAGCTGGATATTGAGACATTGAGACAGCTGGATACTAAGACAGCTGGACATGAAGACATTTAGACAGCTGGACATTGAGACAGCTGGACATTGAGACAGCTGGATATTGAGACGGCTGGACATTGAGACAGCTGGACATTGAGACAGCTGGACATTGAGACAGCTGGACATTTAGACAGCTGGACATTGAGACAGCTGGACATTGAGACAGCTGAACATTTAGACAGCTGGACATTGAGACAGCTGGACATTGAGACAGCTGGACATTGAGACGGCTGGACATTGAGACGGCTGGACATTGAGACGGCTGGACATTGTGACAGCTGGACATTGAGACAGCTGGACATTGAGACAGCTGGACATTGAGACAGCTGGACATTGAGACAGCTGGACATTGAGACGGCTGGACATTGAGACAGCTGGACATTGAGACAGCTGGACATTTAGACGGCTGGACATTGAGACAGCTGGACATTTAGACAGCTGGACATTGAGACAGCTGGACATTGAGACAGCTGGACATTGAGACAGCTGGACATTTAGACAGCTGGATATTGAAACAGCTAGCTTTATAGACAACTAGTACTCTAAACCTGATTCTGATAATAAGCTGCAAAATTCTCATTGGTCATAAAAAGTCAGAATTTTGAAGCCATGCGAATATGGTCAATTTTTGCAGACTACGAAGCAATGAATAGATGTTTATATGCCAGTGCATGCATCGAATACTAACTTACCCATTGACCATGGCTCCATGTTCTGCTGGCCATATCGGATATTTGTCTTGAATCCTTCAAATCCAGCACAGACATAAGTCTGACCGTCCACCAGCTCCTCCAAGTCAGCCACACGCCGGCCACCAGAGGGCGTGAAGATCTGACGTACACCATACGGTAAACCGATAGAAGAGGGCAATTTTCCTGTGAGGTCATTTAGAAGATCATTGAAGTTGAAGTAGCGATGTGGTGTGATGTACAACTTCTTGCCCTTGAAGAAACGATCCCCATTGACGTAAAATCGCACCTTACGTGGCCGACGTAGGTCTTTCACCTTTTCATCAGTGATATCCTTGTGGGTCTGCGAAATGGCAGGGTGGGCCACATTAAAGTTATAAACACGCCTTGACATACTAGTGGTCATTTGTACAGAGTAGATGGAACCAAAATCTTGGGAAAGGTTATAATGTTGTCAACAGTTCCTTATAGCAGAGATCACAACTAATCCCTACATGGCCCCTGTAGATGATGATTTCCTGAAAGTATATAAACAAGAATTTCAATTAGGTGTACTTATAATAATAATTAACAATAATGTTAATACCACTTAATCACATCAATATAAGCTGTCTCAAAGCATTTTGGACAAATTATTATCCATAGTAATATTGGGCCCTGAGCTAAGTAATCCAGTCATTCATTGTCATTCTCAATATCAGAATTCCTGGAGAGCATATACAGCTCGATAGTTGTGAGCTGCCATTTCAGTACTAATGGCTTGCACACAGTATTTCCTGCACTGTCTGCCATATCATGCACTCCTTTACAACCGAGTTCTCAACTTGAACATTCAACCAGAGTAAAATATCTTGTTCAGGCAACACAGTGCCATGCCTCCAGAATCCGAACTAGTCATCCCTGTGTCTTACCATTAGACCATGGTATGTCTCTGATATGGTTATATGACAAGCTGTTAAAGCATATGAGTTAGTGATATGGCTTTTCAATATTAATCAATGCCTGATAGCAAATTACACAACACTACAGAAATGTACCTATTCAACACACAGGGGCTTGTCACGATTTTCCAAATGATAGTTCATTATGTATTATAGTGACTATATATAATACAAATATATATATGGACTATTATTTGGAAAATCGGGCCAAGCCCCTATGTATTATGTATTATAGTGACTATCATACATATATATCTGAACTATTATTTGGAAAATCGGGCCAAACCCCTGTGATTCAACATATGAGAGAATACAGCCAAGTTACACTGATGAGACCTTCCACCAAGATATACCTGTAGACCTAAATGTCTGAAAAACTAAGAGTTTCTCCTGTAATATAGCTCAGATGAACACAATCTTTTGAGAATGGACTCATCTAAGTGTAGATCGTCGGGTGGCACAGAATAAAAAAAAGGTACCACTCAAACCAAAAACCTACAAATGCAGAACTTGCACCATCATGTATACATATGCATTACACATGTGAAACTGTCAGGTGACTTAAAAAAAAAGCTTGTATAAAAGTAACCAGGACCCTTTTTATTTTTGGCAGTTTAATCAAGATTATAAGTTTAGAATAATATTGATTTAGATTTAAGATTAGTATTTCTATTTAAATACATATTGTACACCTTATAGATTGCTTTTTACTAATATTGGACACAATATCACATCAGTTGGTATATGATAATTATGCAGCTATCTGAAAAGTCAAACTGTAGTTAAGATTTCATACAATATTTTGGTAACTCATCTTCAAGTATAATGTATTGCACTGATTTTCACAAAAATGGCACCCCTGTTACAGAAATAGAAATATATCAAATTTAAAACAGTGTCCTCGTAAATACATGTATTTAAGAATCACCTACTGACCGACAGTTACATACCGAATATTGGCGATGCAATCAATTCACTTGTCACTTTAAATCAAAAGATACAATATTAGAAGGTCAAACTTTTAGTAGCGCTAGAGCATAAAGTATATTGTTTTTGGTATTGTATGAAATATACAGAAGTCACCTGATCATAATTACTCTTTGTCAGAGATTAACAGGTTAAGGTGTGATGTGGTCAAGATCAATATCTTAAAGGAATACAGTTTACAAGATGTTTAGATATAATTGAATATCTGAGGTCATAATTCAAACTGCCTAATTATAAGTATGTTTACTTCAAATGCAGCCCACAAAGTGAGCATGGCAATTAAAAGTTTCTATTTGTCCCTCAAACCCACTGGAGCTTTGTTTGTTTTTGTCCTGCTGTAAACAGACAAGCATGAAAATCAATATGTTTAAAGTGTTTGTTTGTCTCTTGACAGTTGGTGTTACAAGTTGTTTGTATGATGGTAATTAGTGGTTCACCGACACAGAAATGGCTGTCAAAGACACATTCAATTGTACACCAGTTAAACTATAACATTGATTCTGAGAACACAAGTCGAATATACCAACATATCTGGTAATAAGCTCAATCATCCTCTGTTTTGGCCTCAAATTAGTTCCTAATCAATATATCATCAATAAGCCTTTATAGTGGCAACATTCCATCCAATATTCTGTAGTGATTATATATTATACGCCACGTCGGCCTTATTCAGGATCAGTAAGGGAATAATTAGGGATACCCCAGTAACATATATTTAGTAGTGGTTTATATCAACTAGGATTAACCAAGTAACACATTTTTTAGTGATTTATATTAATTAGGAAACCCAAGTTACATTTTTGTAGTGGTTTATATCAACTAGGATACCTATAAGTAACACATTTTTGTATAGTGGTTTATATCAACAGTTAAGTGGTTCATATCAACTAGGATACCTATAAGTAACAGATTTTTGTACAGTGGTTTAATCAACTAGGATACCTATAAGTAACAATTTTTTATAGTGGTTAATATCAACAGTTAAGTGGTTTATATCAATTAGGATTAACCAAGTAACACAATTTTTGTAGTTGTTTATATCAAGACCCATGAGCTAAAAATTTACATTTTTGGAATTTCTGGTGTCTTTTTGGGAACAATTAATAATGGGGCACATTACTACATAAAAGTTCAATTATGATTTCTGGATTCCTAAAACTTGCAGTTTATTTCCCGAAAATGTATTTCCCAATACAAACATGTTCATTTCCTTCCCAGAAAGGTCTCAATCCAGTGATGAGAAGACCTTGTGTGACTGACAAAATTAAACTTTAATTAAATTTCTACAGTGTTCACCAAAAAGTGACAGTGTATACTTTTATGTGAACAAGAATAGTCAAGGTCCAGATAACTTATATAGCTGCATATTAAGTTGATGTGGATGAGGGCAGTGAGACAATGGCAGAAAATCTCAAAATGTTGAAGAGGAAGATGAGATGATCATTCTTAGCACATCACCTACAATGATTTTTAGAATGGATGATATAGTTGCCAGCCCTTACAATACAAATGGATGATATAGTTGCCAGCCCTTATAATATAAAGTCCAATAGAATTAAAGCTTATGGTATTCTTTGAGCCCATTTGTACCTTACAGGTACATGTATTCTGTGAGAAAATTAAATCCAAATTTAGACTTACCTGGTATTGAATTAAACCCATATAAATCCAATCTTTCAATTTGTTTGTATAATCGTGAACTAATCATTGAATAATCACACTTTTCTTTGGCCCCCACACTCACAGAATGACTGTATAATAAGTCCTAATATTACCCAGGATCTTGCCATATTTCATGGAGATTTCTGTTCTTTTGTAGTGAACCTGTATAATTTTGGGATAATATTCCTTAACACTGTCAATGTAACAGCGGCACTTGTACACGGTTTTAAAATCCACACATGAAATTGACTTAAGTCATAGTCCGCTATGTTCCAATTTTGTGTATAATACCTGCACACATAGATCCAACAAATTGCGTTTCAAACAGTCTTGTCAGCTTGACAGCAAAATACAATTTAACTTTTCTAAAGATTCTTTGAAACTTGATTCAGTTTTGATATGTAATTACACAATTCAAAAATAAATAACAACGTTCTATCATCAAAAATTTTGCAAAAAATGTTGTTTATATTTGAGAAGTTGATGTATCAAAGGTTTATGAGGTTTTAGAATTAAGCTGTTGAGACGGCACCAAGAGTGTCATGGTATTAACTACATAACCTGCTTTCTTACCTTAGCGCTGTGTTGTATAGAAGGTGTACCCCTGGGTACCTATACAATATACATGTAGCCAGTTGGCCTAAATAGGTCTTGTAGAAGAACAAACAAATATACATCCTGCACTGACAGAAAATATTTACGGTCACCTTGTCAGAGTTTTATAAACAAATATTCAATGTATATTGATTGAAGATAATATTCAAAGTTATCCATCTGGGCATATTAGGTTTTTAAACAATGCTACCAGGCATGTAGTCCCATTGCCCAGTAGGGGAACAAATTTTATTGTGAAGATTAGGAACAAGGGGCAGTAACTCCATATATACTGGGATACAACATTTGATGAGAGAACAGGACAACCAGTAGGCTCGATAGATATTTAATTATATATCTAATGTGACACAGCACTATGAGGTACATATCTAAACTGGGCACTGCAATACATGATATATAACAAACATTCTAAGAGTATTAATGATCCCAAACAATGCCTTAAACAGAACAGATACAGTATACACTTGGCTGAACTGCAAGTGATGAACCTTTTAACTTATAATATAGTTTATAGAACAATAAAAGACAATACTGAACTTGTAACCCTTGGCATAACCCACCTGATAAACTGGATTCTTCACTTCTACATTATGATCTACTGTATTAATTAATCAATACTTATAATTAATAGTGTCATACCTATAATGTGTGAAATTGCTGAGTCTTTAAATTATAAATTATACATTTCTTTTTAACTAAATACCATTTTATTCAGAGCATGGTGAACTTTACCCTTCGGTACATTGCCCCGTTTAGAACACAATTTAAGGGTTCAATTAAAAAATAATGTACTTGTTTGCCTCTCAACTATCATGGTGTCATAACAAACAGGAGGCCATCGGGTAATTGCATTAAATGACCTGGCTTTAGTTCTGAGGCATTTTAGGTTAAAACACTCCAACAGTAGAGGTTGTTGGAGAGTTTTTACAAATTCATAACCTATCTCCTTGAATATATTATAAGGGTTTAATGTTTTTGACAGAATTTATCATGCACCTCAACCAACCAGCCACGTATCAAAAGAGATATGATAGATGGACCAGTAATGCTGCACCGCACCTGACAGGATTAATTAATTTGTATGATCGCATATCTATATTCATGTGCCTTGAGCATCTATGATCTTGTGAGATCTCTCCGTATGATTAATTTGAAAAACTAGAACAATGACATGTCAGAAATTAGACTTGTGTCTGATTGGATTGGAGGATTTATATAGCTATTAACTTTGATTCACCATACCCAAATAAATCTACAATTCAAACAGTTTTCCAATTAAAAGACACAAACATTTATCTGAAAGTTTGACTGAATGACCTTGAACTTTAGTCAGTTTACTTCTCCCTTATACTTCCAACCAGATTTGCTTAAAAATGCAACAACAAAATGTCGTGAGTAAGTCGCTG
The DNA here is from genome assembly GCF_902652985.1 of Pecten maximus. NCBI lineage: Eukaryota > Metazoa > Mollusca > Bivalvia > Pectinida > Pectinidae > Pecten > Pecten maximus. Next base: position 52,559,388 of record NC_047016.1, on the reverse strand, counting down.
CAACTTTGACTTTGATCTAATGATGTGCTCTTAAACTCAGCTATTGACAGTTGTGGGCTATTTCTTTTTCTCTGCAGACCATAACAAAATGAGTTATTAGTGATACAAAATTTGACATTGACCTTAAACCTGATGATCTTGACCATTGGTCAGGCGACTTCTAATGTTTTTCTAACTAAATTTGCAATGCAAGATAAAAGATGATGAATTACCAAATGACCTTCTATTGTCAGATGACCTCCACAAATTACCAAATGACTTAATGTCAGATGACCTTGACATATTACCAGATGACCTTCGTTTGTCAGATGACCGATATTACCAAATGACCTTCTATTGTCAAATGACCTTGACAGATTATGCTTTGATTATGATGACTTCTACCTCATAATGACGTAACAAAATTAAAAAAAAAAAAATGTTTTCCTTTTTTGAACAGAAACAATTTTTTGAGGAGCTGGTTTTAAAGATGAATGGATGGACATATAGCAGACAAAAGGTGGTTAGAAATACCCAATACCTGATTACTGTGGGCTAATAAAAATGAATTAGAATCAGGCATAATTGCATCAATTTATTTATTTTTGTTAGCCTGTATATGTAGGTTATGTGTACAGTGCAACTGTACCCCTTTATTCCCTGTAAGGCTTAAATAGCCATTTCTTACTTAATCCTCTGCCTGACCTTTTGTCAAATGTTTAATATGCATGAGACAAGTGTTGAAACCATACACCCAATGGATCATTTGAATTGTTAATAAGTGATTGTGACGCCTGATTGCTCCGATCTTGGACACCATACCACTAATACAATGATTGGTATCTCTTTTTTACCATAAAATATGTATGTATATACCCAGGTCCAAGATACAGGGAGATTATATATTCAAGCAACATTTTCAAGTTAAATTAATAATGTTCTATAGTTCTATTTTACCTGCAGAACTTATAAGTTTTCCTGCATTTAAATACATTGGCAAGTTATATGATATTGATTTGACTTTTGATGAGTAATAAATAAGATATTCTAGTATTGATAAAGTTTACAAAACATGATGCAAACATTTAGATTTATTGGTATGGAGCGGGACTGTAATTATCAATTCTGTGTATTGTATAGTATTAATCCTTTGGAATGTTCCTAAGTTGTGTCCCTTCTACAGAGTATGGCGGAATGCCAATCAACTTACATTTACATAGGGGCTTGCTATGGGGAAACCTACAGCTAATTGATAGTTATGTATTATGAACAAGACATCAGCATGTTTTAGACTCATTTTGATTACAAAAATCAATTAAATCTCCATATCAATGGAAGATCTTTTCTAATGGATTGTTAATAATATCAACAGTAAATGTATTGTATTCTAAACTTACATATATAACCTTTCAAAGTAACATATTGTTATTCAATCTTAAGAATGCTGTAATCATAATTTAAATACATTTTGTACCTACTGTTACATTTGTAAGTAGTAATGTTAAAAAGAATCAATATCAATATGCTTATTTGTCTCATTATCTGCATTGTAACACTGACAGGGATATTTAAAGTACATATATGTATGTATCACAAATTTCAGAAAGAGGAATTAAGAAACTGAAACTGTCAAAATCCAAGAGTATTACTTGATAGCCATCTGTTTCTCCTGTCAATCTAAAAAATGAGCACACAACAACCTAAAAAGAACTTAATGGGAAGTTTGAGAAAGACTGATTCAGAAATAATGACAGCAAAAAATTAACTATTTAAAAGTCACTCACAGTCATCACCTGAAAAGGAATGAAAAGTAAGATAAACAGACTTCATCATCTTGGGACAATTTGCAGCCTGATCAAACTGTTTATCTCAAAATATTTCTGAAAAAGTTTGTGTAATTCAGCTAAAGTTAAACTTATTTCACATCATCAAATATCTGAATAATCATCATGATATATAGGAATGCATACCAATATTGTTGACTGTAGGGATGAAGTCACCGGTAATAGGAATGGTGATCGGGAACAAAAGGTCTATGAAGCCTGTCAAAGTCTAATTTCAATTTATGTTTGGACCTACTCAAATTATTCATTTCAAGAAAAGTGATAGCATCTGGATAATAAATTGGTTTTCAAGTCTTCCTAATTCATACCGAAAACCTATTTTCATTTTATCTTTATGCAGATCATGAATTCCATGCAGCTGCAATAAGACTTCTGGATCTGGATTTTAAAGCTAAACATTTATATATGATTACCTACCAATTTTTTACTCAATTGATTTCATTACGTATAACTTACCAGGTATTAATTCTTACAGGGAGTTAATGAAAATGTCTTCATTTGCATGGCAAAGCTGAAAATTCATTTCATATTCTGATATTAAACATGTGTTCAACAAAAGGAATGGCTTATAGCCATCTGAAAACACATTAGCTGCATGTCCATTCCTTTTGCTACAAAATACTGAGGCCTTTCGAGACTAAGGCCTTTTGAGTATCACATGAATTAAATGTTGGTTGTTAGTTTAATATTTTATCCTTTCTTGTTAATTCCATTATCATCTATCGTTAATAATACATTTTATCAGGAAAACTTTAGTTTTTTGGAGACATCTCGTTTAAACTTATAATAATTATATTCATGGTAGCTTTTATAAAGGACATTTTAAAATTATTGTTTGAAAAAGATGCAGAATTCAACTGATATACCAGTAGACAATTAAAGATCAAGCCCTGTGGTAAACAGGTATCACATATAACAGCAATGTGTTAAAATATGGTGACTTTCCTGGTATGTATAATTAAAAATATCAATAAGTATTAAGTCTTACAACATATTTAGAAAGTTTCTAAATTCTAAGTGGTTCATGGTCTTACTATATTACTAAAATCAAAAATGAACATTATATTATAATTATAATTCTTTGGTTTATTGATTTCAAAAATAGAACAAAGATCAATATAGAAAAGTTATTATATTGTTTTCTCTATATGTTATTGAAATTTATCTTTACAATATTTGGATTCTTGGCATATAATACATGTATGTCTGCATTCAGTTTCATCAGTGATTAGAAATACATAACCAGATATCAATGATTGATATCGCAATTAAAAAAAACAAAAAACAACATTCCTATCTAGTTATAGCATATTAGACAAAATATTTCTATGGAAACTCATGAAAAACTCACCAATCCACTGGTTCTGTGAGACTTGGAGGATAGGATACACCACAAGGTAGCACTGTGTTGTCATTGACAACGTGGTGCTACTACATCCTCACACAAACCATGAGAAAATAACGAGACTTGCCTTGGATTAAGATCTTTATTTTATTGGAATGTTTTCTCCTAGGAGCTTCCTACTTACATTGTAAGTAAAATAGGTGTCAACGGCCGACTGTGAGGATTTAAACATGGGAGGTAATGGACAGTCATCACCACTTGAAGTCATCTTCCATTCTTGTCGACACAAATCAACAAGTCTAGGTAACTGCAGCACAATCACAGCTACGCTTCTCATGTTAGTAGGGGGGAAATATATCAAAACCAATACTGATTCAGTCTGAATCGGTATCAAAATTAACCAAAACATTTAATTAAATACTTACTACGTGACAGACTTTGTCAGTGATATAATTACACCCCTTGACTGACATTTCTATTGATCTATCTTAATAAGATGGATGAATATTTTTTTCACTTATTCAACAATCAATTCATTTTCTGTGTTCTACAATTTGCTTTCACATTAAGGTAACTCCTTTAGAGTTGAAGTTTATATATGTCTTAAGACAAATCACTGTTGCTGATACAGTACTCTTTATCAATGATTTTTCTTGGACATTTCTTTTTCTTTTTTTTTTTATTTCAATAGACTTACATTACATTGTGATTTTGATATTTCAAAAGCTAACCTAGTAAGTAATTTAAACTTTAGAGGAATTCATGACAATGACAAAAAAGAAAATATGACTATATAAGCATACAGACTCCCAAGCAGTTGAAGTCAGAATAGAAAATTCAGACGAGCATATCATGGTTGATCCTTAAGTTTTATTTTAGAAAGTGATAGTTTTATAACAGAATGCTGTATATATAAAATCAGCTTATTAATGCACTTATAGATCTGATCATTGGACTATTAAATGTGTCTGATCGAGTATAAAAGGATTCTGTCATCCATGAAATGTATACATGTTTGGATGTCAAATACATGTCTTGTGTAAAGTACACCGATATGTAGCAGTTCTCTCTCTCTCTCATTACATTTTCGTTTCTTTATCGAATTTCTGAATATTTGTATATGCCATCATGTGACTATGTTATTGTTTATTATTTTGTTATTATTATGGGAGAAGTCGTCTATAAGTTGGAAAAACTTGCTGACTAATCCCTTTGTCATTATTATATGTCAATAAAATATGTTTAAACTAAAAAGTTCTTGTGATGAAATTTAAAAAACAGAGAAAGACTTAATGAACTGCTGGTTTCATGGCGTGTTAGCAAGAGTTGTCTCCCATCTACTGCATCACAGTAGATGACCTTTAAACTCTCTACAGAAGACACATTATTACTGTACTGGTATCGACTGCTAATACTAACAGGCAATTATCATTAGCTGATATATATTGATTTTTTCTGGGTTTATTATCAGGGATGTGTTGAATACAACTCATGAATAATTAACAATTTTTTCAAAATGTTCAGTTATTGATCCAATCTAAAATAAATTGACAAATGTGCTCTTCAAAAAAAAAAAAAAAAAAAATCTGTGATATAATTTTCCATGTAAAATCAGGAAAAAAATCTATAACTTTTTTTTTAGCAAAGCTTGTCTTAATTGTTTCAATATACTGTATTGACATATAAGTGAAGCATTAAGCAACACTTTTATGAACTTTAATCTAGCAAAACTAAACTGCTATCTTTTATCTGTGACACAATTAAGCTTTAATGGACAGCACTGCTGGCTGGCATTTGAAGGTTAAATTGAATAAATGGCTGCCAGGTTAAAAATGTGTAATAAAATCTTACTTTAAAATAACTATATAATATTACTGAATGATGAACGTGCATTATGTCAAATTTGAGAAAAATGATCTTAAAGCATTTTTTATTCAGTCTCGATTTAGAGATAACCTTATATCATTATAGGTACCATTTCAGACAACTAAAGTGGCTTAATTTACCCCTGCGAGATGATATTCATGAGTTCATGAATGTTCATGAATCATTCATGAACTTTCTAGAATATTGTAAGTTTTTGATTCATGAAAAAATGTTCATGAATATTCATCAAATACCTCTCATGAACTCTTCATGAACTTTTATGAATAATTTTACAAATTCATTAAGATTCAGGATAGTTCATCATGTGATTATGAACTATTCATGAACTTTCATGCATAGATGATATTCATCAAATTTCATCAAAATGAATGAAATAGTAAGAACAGTTGATAATGAATTTTGAAGAACTTTAATGAATGAGAATATTATGTGATTATGAACTATTCATGAATTTTCATGCATTGATGATATTCATTAAAATTCATCAAAATGAATAAAATAGTAATGAATTTTGAAGAATTTTAATGAATGAGAATTTGACTTTAAAATTGAACATTTTCTTGAATAAAAAAATACCTTACATTTTAAATTGAATAAAAAACTTAATATCTAAAAAGTTTATAAATTTAATTCCATGTCTATATTATAATTTTGTTCTTGGCTTAAAGAAGAATAAGGAAACTACAGGCTTACTAAACCCCTTTACAATAAGAAAACTTCAAATTTCCCGCCAAATTTTCCCACCAAATTTTTCCCGCCCAAAAACTTCTAGCAGGAGAGTTCCAATACATGGCAGCCATGAGGCTTTTCTCACAGAGATAAATAACATGTTATTTTACAAATGAAGGCAAGTATTTATCTTTCATACCTGCTTCATGATCAATACAAGACTACCAGGAAATGAAATATTCAACTCTGGAAATATGTCAACCTGTTTATAGGTAAGAATCAACTTAAAATCAATCACCATGCATGTGACCTAAATTTACATAGTGCACATAATATTCAAACAGCTTTGGCATTTCTTAAATTGCATTGCCCATTTAACTAAATTGTACAAACACACATCATATGTACAATGAGAATTAATGCAATAATGAACATAAATCACTCTTATCTGAAGAATATTAAAAGGATTTTGCGTCCAAATGATTGTGTACATATCATTTCAAGCAGTTATGAATTTTGAAACAAGTGATGGATCCATTTGAATGGAAGGACTACAAGGATATTGTCAAACATGCATAGTGATACAGTTCATGACAAACTTTGATGAAATTAAGTGGTAAAATGCATGCAAATTCATTTTATAAATAAAATCATACCTCATGAATTAATCATGAATTATCATGAATAGAATAGTTCATGAATATTCATGAACTATGATGATTTTATGAATGAAAATCTTGATTTCAGGATTAATGAATGTTCATGAAATATTTCTTTCATGAACATTCATCATAGTTTTAAGTTCATGAATATTCATGAACTAATCATGAATTGTCATGAATGAAAAAGTTCATGAGTATTCATCATAGTTTTAAGTTCATGAATATTCATGAACTGATCATGAATTTTCATGAATGAAAAAGTTCATGAACATTCATGAACTATGATGATTTCATGAATGAAAATTTTTCTTACATAATTCATGAATATTCATGAACATAATTTGAAAAAAATATTCATGAAGTTTTAAGTTCATGAATTTCATGAAAATATTCATGAATAAATCAAGAATATTCATGAATTTTGTTCATGAATAATTCATGAACTATTCATGAATGTTCATGAATTATTCATAATCGTTTCACAGGGGTGTACTTTTTTAATAACTTGCGTTAGATTCTAATTCATCACATAACAAATATTCATAAGAAATTAAGCAAAATCTCTTAATTGAATTTTATGTATGACGGCCAGATTTTAACTCTGAGAGTACATTTTAACTTAAGTAAGATCACTCAATTATATGGTTGTGCTGTTTATTCTATGACATCGTAATAGTGTCACCACATTGAACATAAATACATGCAGTGTTATTGTGACATTGCACATGTATCTTATGACATTCACAATAAGGACAATTAAATGGTAAAGCATGCCAGTCATATGAAATTAAAATTGATCAACAAACTACCTTACAGTATTTATTACTCTCATTAGCTGTTCAAAGGGAAATAACTTTGGTAACAGACAAAAAAAGTAATAAATAAAATATGAGAAGTCAGTGGTGAACAATTCTGAAAACTTCAACTAGTCCAAGGACTATTTAAGCCATATTATTTCTTTAGCCCTGAACGGTATGCCCCTGATTAAAGTTCTACTAGTCCAAGCAATATTAGCCATATTTTTTCTCTAGCACTGAATGGTATGCCCTGATAAAAGTTCTACTAGTTCAATGACTATTAAGCTATATTTTTTTTCAAGACCTGTATGGTATGCCCATGATTAAGATTTTACTAGCTCATTTCACTTTACTTCTACAATGTTAGAGTATAACATGGCAAGAAACTTAATTATGACAGGTGCCATGCAATCCCTAATATAACTTCCCAAGACGGATTTACACTGTACAGAATGTCAATTTTTCTAAGTTACTTGATTATATGAAAAAGCTAAATTAACTTTAAATGATTAATGATATCGATATCAATATGCTATATATAACCTCATGTTAATGAATCCATCATTAAATCCACAAAAATGGCAATCAATATGAGAGACATAATCAGGATTATTTACATTTCCAGGCTTCGTTCCCGGAACAACTAGGATTGAAAATGGCAGCTTGGTGCAAGATACAAAAATGCAATGTACAACAACAAACAAGAGATCCCAGAGGGATCTTGGCGCCCACCATTGAATGATCTTCATAGGTTCCATGTCAGATTGATCTTTTCTCTACTTTTCCCTTCATTTTACTAATCTGTGCAAATTGAGACATCCCTCCAGTACTTTTCAAACAAGGGAATCCTAGCTATATAAGAAATTTGAGATTTAACGATAATGGCTGTTTGTTTGCCAGGTTGTTTTCAGGACAGACTGGTCCAAAAATGCAATACAAGGGACCAAGGGGAACCTACTTATGAAATTTGAGAAAGATCCATTCAGTACTTTGAGAAATAGAGATAACAAACTTCAATTGTCAAAATCCAAGATGGCGGTCTGTCGGCCATATTGTTTTCCAATTGATCTCAAAATGCAATAAGCATAACGAGGCACCAAGGGGAACCTCCATATGAAATTTGAGAAAGATCCCTTCAGTACTTTCTCAGAAATAGCGATAACAAACTTCAATTGTCAAAATCCAAGATGGCTGCCTGTCGGCCATGTTATTTTCAGATTGGTCTCAAATGCAATATGCATAACTAGGCACCAAGGGAAACTTACATATGAAATTTGAGAAAGATCCCTTCAGTACTTTCTCAGAAATAGTGATAACAAACTTCAATTGTCAAAATCCAAGATGGCTGCCTGTCGGCCATGTTGTTTTCGGATTGGTCTCAAATCGCAATATGCATAACTAGGCACCAAGGGGAACCTTCATATGAAATTTGAGAAAGATCCCTTCAGCACTTTCTCAGAAATAGCGATAACAAACTTCAATTGTCAAAATCCAAGATGGCTGCCTGTCGGCCATGTTGTTTTCAGATTGGTCTCAAAACGCAATATGCATAACTAGGCACCAAGGGGAACCTTCATATGAAATTTGAGAAAGATCCCTTCAGTACTTTCTCAGAAATAGCGATAACAAACTTCAATTGTCAAAATCCAAGATGGCTGCCTGTCGGCCATGTTGTTTTCAGATTGGTCTCAAAACGCAATATGCATAACTAGGCACCAAGGGGAACCTTCATATGAAATTTGAGAAAGATCCCTTCAGTACTTTCTCAGAAATAGCGATAACAAACTTCAATTGTGAAAATCCAAGATGGCTGCCTGTCGGCCATGTTGTTTTCAGATTGGTCTCAAAACGCAATATGCATAACTAGGCACCAAGGGGAACCTACATATGAAATTTGAGAAAGATCCCTTCAGAGGTTAAATTGAATAAATGGCTGCCAGGTTAAAAATGTGTAATAAAATCTTACTTTAAAATAACTATATAATATTACTGAATGATGAACGTGCATTATGTCAAATTTGAGAAAAATGATCTTAAAGCATTTTTTATTCAGTCTCGAATTAGAGATAACCTTATATCGTTATAGTATTTACTGAGAGTACATTTTAACTTAAGATCACTCAATTATATGGTTGTGTCGTTTATTTTTTTTGACATCGTAATAGTGTCACCACATTGAACATAAATACATGCAGTGTTATTGTGACATTGCACATGTATCTTATGACATTCACAATAAGGACAATTAAATGGTAAAGCATGCCAGTTATATGAAATTAAAATTGATCAACAAAATACCTTACAGTATTTATTACTCTCATTAGCTGTTCAAAGGGAAATAACTTTGGTAACAGACAAAAAAAGTAATAAATAAAATATGAGAAGTCAGTGGTGAACAGTTCTGAAAACTTCAACTAGTCCAAGGACTATTTAAGCCATATTATTTCTTTAGCCCTGAACAGTATGCCCCTGATAAAAGTTCTACTAGTCCAAGCAATATTAGCCATATTTTTTCTCTAGCACTGAATGGTATGCCCCTGATAAAAGTTCTACTAGTTCAATGACTATTTAGGCAGCTATATTTTTTCTCAAGACCTGTATGGTATGCCCATGATTAAGATTTTACTAGCTCATTTCACTTTACTTCTACAATGTTAGAGTATAACATGGCAAGAAACTTAATTATGACAGGTGCCATGCAATCCCTAATATAACTTCCCAAGACGGATTTACACTGTACAGAATGTCAATTTTTCTAAGTTACTTGATTATATGAAAAAGCTAAATTAACTTTAAATGATTAATGATATCGATATCAATATGCTATATATAACCTCATGTTAATGAATCCATCATTAAATCCACAAAAATGGCAATCAATATGAGAGACATAATCAGGATTATTTACATTTCCAGGCTTCGTTCCCGGAACAACTAGGATTGAAAATGGCAGCTTGGTGCAAGATACAAAAATGCAATGTACAACAACAAAAAACAAAGCCATTGTCTTGTGTACTGTCTATTTGTTCCACTTGGTACACAGTACCTTCCGTATTTATAACAAGTGCCGCCATGTTCGAAATATGTTACTTCATGCGGTAGGATGATGTAGCAAAGTGTTTTGTGTTCTAAGTATTATTAACTTGGTGTGAATTAGTGACTGGACTGTTTAAATGGGATATATAAACTCTAAGTACACACCGTTGTCATCAAGTTTATAAATACTGATATTATTGTCTCTTTCTTTCCGCCAGGCGGAACTTGTGCAGTGTCAAGTAAGATTCTGTTACTAAAGGTCAGTTGGCGTCAGAACCAAAAATAACTAACTAACTGAAGTACTTTCAATTTGCGTACACTTTTTTCCATACATGTATTCCAGTAAATATCAATTTATAATGTTTTTCATTATTTACCTTTTTACTCAACAATTTAAATAGTGCTTGTATATGCATGTTTTTTCATCAACTGTGGATGTTGGCATTAAAGTAAATGAAAAGGATTTGAAATTGTATAATGCCAAAATAATGCTAAGTAATATATGAAGCATATACATTTTTGTATCTCCTAATGTTAATTTATTTCAACAAAATTATGAAGATAAGTGGTATGGATATTACGATTGATTTTAAACATCTTCGTTTGTAAACCACAATTATTGTAATGCTTTCAACAAGTTGCTTGATCAGACGCATTCTACGCTGACAGGAGTCACAAACAGTGATAACACAGTGAACTGTTGTGACCAGCTCTTATTGACAAACGTGTATACTTTCAAATATCTTATAAATTTATTGGAGAATCCAGCAGAACTACATCTCAACGTATATCTATCCACACCAGAAGTTATCCTGACAACCAGACAGCCATCTACATCTGCTGTATCTACCATGAATAAGATCGAAGAGTCAGATAAGGAAATACATGTAAGGCCTCTTGGTTCCGGACCGGAATTCTTTCTAAATTTATAACAACTTGCGTATGTTTTACCATTTATTTACATTTCTTGATCTATCTTTTCGCGAAAGTTACCTGAGTCGTGGTTTAGCTATTCAATTTGTTTTGTTAAAACATCAGGGAACACCACAAAACAACACCAACTGTGCGATCAGGACTTTCTGTCAAATCGGCCAATCTGCCTTCTTCCGCCGTAACCAATGTAAATGATCGGGCACCTGCTCAAATTGTTTACGTCGTTTTTCACTACCCTGACACTCGTCACACGCTGTCTATGATTCACATGGCCACAGACTTTATATAAATTGACTAAGAGAATCTAAGCGAACTCACCTTGTCGCCCATTTTCCCTCGTGCTTCAGAAATTGACATAAATATTCCTGTTACCAATCCATGCCGCCATATTGGTTTTTCTACTTTATTTGTTTAGGGGCCCCAAAAGGGAAGTCGACCACGGAACTTTCCTAAATTTATCTAGCACGCGAACGCCCCGGAATAAGATGTAAGACATTCTAAAATTATCTTTGTTATTACTTGATGTTTCCTAAAAAAAAATGATATCTTATAATCTACATTCACACCTTCTTTCCAGCTGTGACTACACTCTTAGGGGGTGTATCCTCAAAATATTCCCGGACTTTAGCAAAACTACATGCCTAGTCGTGCACAAGCCCTTTAATAATTTATATCAAACACATTTTAATTGTTTTTCAAATAGTCACATTTTTTCTATCATTGTTATTTTATTATTTACATGGGATTGACAATTACTATGAAATAAATGAATTCATAACCAATTTGTGTGAAATGAATATTTAATTTTTTAACACATTTGAATAGAATATAAGAATATACAGAGACCTATATACTAATTTAGTATACATATGTAGGTCTCTGGAATATATAATATCTTTTTTCTATAATCTATATTCTTTTTCATTTTGGAATCAAATTATACAAACATACACATGTTACTGCATTCCCACTGTGATTCACATACACAAACTCACACATATATCCTCACATACACAATTATAAACTTATACGTATTTGATCAATATTTGATTAATTCATTCATATACGCCAGTAAAGTAATGTACACACTATACTATATAGATTATCCAAACTCGCACTTAAAGCGGTATATTTCATTGGCCATTTTATTGACTTAAGAGAAGTAAAGGGAATAAAAGTGGCAGAAACAAGGCGAAGAATCATGATTCTGAACTTGTATGTGTTATACAGTTATCAACTTATTTATATAACAATTTCATCAGGGACGTACATATACAGATAAGTTATTGTTTTACAGATAATGATTTGCTTATTAATACACGTAGATGAACAGTACGGTACGAGACGACACGAATGAAGGTAGAAATGCTTGTTACGAAATTTGTATATAACGAAAAATGTGCATGGTCTTATATAATTAGTGATGGTCCCTGTGCGTTCGTTAATATCCAGGTTTTACAGTTCGCATCTATTTCTACTGATACCCTACGTCCCTTGGCGGTTATCACGCCGAAGGAGAGACTAAAATCGATATGTATTTACTTTCCAGCGGTGGGATAGCTAGCTTTCATTTTATGTTTTTAAAAGTTATATCAAAGTGTTAGAAAGACAGTGTCAGTGGCATAATTATTAAACCTGTGTAGCAATGATTTTATTTAACATTGAAGTTGTCAAAATATAATCGCTTTTTACTAATTTGGTAAGACTATGAAGAAGATTCGGGTGTAATTTTAACTGAAAAACTAATTTTCGCTTAAAAATAGATCTTTTTATTTATCAGACAATCATTTTCGAGTTTTTATCTAGAAAACACTATGTCAGTTTTCTTCTTCTTAAATACCTTTATTTGATTTATATATTAAAATACAATGTATAGTTCACATTGAGCGAGAAACCCGCGAATGTGGTACATTCCCAATAAGTGCATATAAGATATATCCCAGATTCTAGCTATAGGGAATAAAAGAATTTGAAGTAAAAAGTATTTGAGATGTTGATAGTAACACCAGGAAGTATTTTAGGGGCAAAATCCTTGAACACTGTCAGGTATTAGTTTTTACCTCAAAGACATATGGTTCTATGAATATAATGGATAATTATTACTATGTCTTCAATTGTAACATCACCACTGCTATATGTAAGTCTGAAAATAAAAGACTGTCTATTCATTGCAAAAGGACTATCTAGTGATCCTACCAGAGATTCAAACGTTTGTGATATATTTTGCATTTCTGGTTTTCCCGCGTCTACTGAATAATTTGTTTTCTGAGGTACAGTTATTCCTTTTTGTGGAATTTTTCATTTTCCCTTCAGGAAATAAAATGTGCTCGTCTCATTTTTTTTCAAAACAATTGTTAGTGCCTACAGTGTCTGTCTTATAAAAAAAATGTTCCAAGAATCTCGAATTGTTGATACTTTGGAGAAAATCTGTTAGAGGAAGAAAAAAAAATGGTGGGATATTAAGGGAGTAAAGGGTCTGGTAGACATTTATATATACTGCAGCTAATTAAATAATGAACAGTGTTTTTTATGCTGTTATAATCGATATGATTGCAAGATGTGTGGTGGGCAAAAGCCACGGGAAGGAGCTAACCTGTTAGGGTCCTCATGCTGCATTTAGCCACTATACACCTTGCATAATAACAACGTTAACTATTCAATACTTTACGTTTTCGTCAATTTTGAAAACTGAACCAACAAAAAAGACTACTGTCTTTTTTAATGTCATATGACCCACAGTGTGTTATTGTCTGAGGCACTGGGTGTAATAGGCGTGGGCCCGCGATGGCCGATTGGTTAAGGTGTTTCGACACTTTATCACTAGCCCTCCACCTCTGGGTTGCGAGTTCGAAACCTGCGTGGGACAGTTGCCAGGTACTGACCGTAGGCCGGTGGTTTTTCTCCGGGTACTCCGGCTTTCCTCCACCTCCAAAACCTGGCACGTCCTTAAATGACCCTGGTTGTTAATAGGACGTTAAACAAAAACAAACCAAAGTAATGGGCGTATGGTGGCAACGACTCTTTGCATTGTCAATGGGAACTTGATATGGAGCAAATGTAAATATTCATATATCGATCTGAAGATATTTTTATTTATCACCTGAGATCGAGTCTCATGATGATGGATTTCACAACGCTAGCATTTTCCCTGTGATGTTTGGCCCCAAATAACTTCATTTGTCGACGTGCCGCAAACAATCGATAAAAAGTGCATCACGATATCACGGATTGATTCATCAATAACGTACGGATATGGTAATTGAGTTTATGACGATACGTAATGATACCTAAATATAGATGGCGTACAAATGCCTTGATAAAACAGTTCTTTTCAAAATATTAGCCAGCGGAAAGACAGTCTTTATTAATGTTAGAGAACTAAATAACGATAGCGCTGTAATCAACTAGGAATTTGATTTGAAAATATATCAATTGTAGTGGCAGGGACGTATATGAGCATGTAGATTACCTAATATGTACATATGTATTGATACGACTTTACTTATTTCAAACTTAGTTAAATCAGTAAATGTTATTTGTAATATCAGATACTGAGATAACAACACGATTTGTACGTAGATGTATCTACAAAAGATTTATATGAATAAAATAATATCATATAATGGTAACAATGAAAGGAGATATTTCCCATATTATTTTGTCATTCAACTTTAGATACATGTATGCCACGTTCCGTTTTATGGTCGATGGAATCCTCTGGTGTAAAATAATACCGTCGACTAGAGGTCATTACATATTACAGTGATGTAAATGTTTCACCGAGTGCAATGTAACATTCGAAATGAAATACATTACACATGTTTGATGCAACATTTTATATCAAACTATCTTATTTGATGTTTAAAGGCAAATAAGAGGTTTAATAGATGTACAATACAAAAGTACGAACTTTTTTAAATTGAAGACAATTATGTCAAATATTGTCAATTTGTATAAGCTGAGTTTTATGATGAGGCAAGTCATTATTCCTATCGGCTGATATTCCATCTTAACCAGACTCTGCTGAAGGGACTGTATAAATACACGTGGATGTCTCCGATATTTAAGAAAATAAAGTTTAGATACCTGTGTAGGTAGCATTGAAATATATTTGATCAAAATCAGAGTTGTGGTTCGTGAAAGAAGTCTATTAAATCTGCAAATGCACTTTTGGGGCCAACCTTCATACACAAAGGGCCCTTGAATGTCAGCCATTTGGCAGATTATAAACTCCACGTAGTGCACAATCGTTTTGAACAAATTGGATGGGGATGCTTAATGAAAGTATTTGATTATTTTGTTTTTATAAATGATTTTATATCAAAATAAACCAACATAAAAACTACGTACAATGGAAACGTGACATATCTTACTAAACTAGGCTTTATCGCTGAGGGAGTGCAGTTTGATCTTTCTTTTGGTCGAATCATTATTTAGGAAGAAGACTCAATTTCTGTAATCACGTGCAATGCATCCGGGTCTGGCTGAGGGGGTGGTAGTGGATGAGGTGGTGTTAGAGTTATCGAAGTCTTCCTGCTTTAATCTATCTTACTGGAAGGAAAGTGTTGACTTCCAATGTACTGTGAGGATTATACCTACATGGGGGAAAATAAACTTGTGTAATCCCAAGTCCTAGCCTCGTCTGTCAATACATCCAGTATATAATAGAGGCTAGGACCTGTGGTGTAATGACACTAAAATGAACGATGCAGACCATCTGTGCATAGTCATGCTATTTGGCCAGTAGATTACGTGGCGATATCATCGTCATATTATTTGAATCTAGGTGTGATATTTATATATAACGAGCTGTACTTACATCATTTGATCCTTATCGTGTCGAAGGGATTATACAAATGACACACAAAATATCAACACATTGTTATAAATAAATTGTGAGTTAGAAGTAGAGCCAAAACTAACTGTATCGTATGCATGTAGCTGTTTCATTCTTCTAGGGCTATACAGATATATAGGAGAAAGAAATGTCAGAATGTTGATGAGGAAGTGCAAAAGACCAAAGATTAAATGCTGTTTATAATTGTCATTATTGCATTTCAAAAGTTAAGTATGGGTATATTTTCATAAACATATTTATTCAAATGTAATAAACATGTTATGATTAACCTGGAAGACTGAAATTCACAGGGAATATATATCTCCCAGCAATGTCTTCGCCAGCAGGGCTGTACCGCACTGTTTCACTTTTACAAACTGAGCGAAATATTAGCAGCATGTTAGGTCTGAAGTGCAACTTTGACAGTGAAAAAAATGTTGACTAGGTATACGTATACATGTCTATTGCAACCCTGTGTATAGAAAGTTGAGCCAGGGATAAAATGCCTTGCAGCCACTGATTGGCCAGTATGTTATGAAGTAACAAAATAGAAATGTAGCCTGATAGGTAACTATCCATAGGAAATGTTGATGATATTAATTTCGTAAGTCCAATTGAATTTTTTCCAAAGTTCAGGTCATAATAATTAACAGGTAAACATTTCAAAATGGATACATAGGAAAAAGTTTGAGCTGAAGGACCCAACATTTTTTGTATTAAGTGTTATATTCGACCATAAAATTTTGGTATAAACCATAATTGTCATATTGAATTCAAGACTTTTAATGATATTCTCTAAAACGTTGACACTAAAGTCTATAGAAAATAATTGGTTGGTTAATTGGTCTCTTGAACTGACGGTGACAAACAACTTGAATTCTAATGTGTAGTCCAATTTAATTTATTTATTAGAATAACAAAATTTTATACAGAGTCGCTTCACAATACCCAAATCAATCAAAGCAATTTAATAAGACATACATCAATTGTACTAGTAACATAAATTTTAACATTATTAACATAGCTCTTATATCACCAGGTTGCTGACAAACGTAGGCTACATCGGTGTCGCCGGTAGAGGGGAGGTAACTGTTACTTATCTACAACTGTTTACCGGCCAAGTTACACAAGAATTGTCTACCATGGAAAGTAAGTTTGAAATTATTAACCTAGCTGGAATATTATACCACTTTCAGCTATCAGTTTTCGAGTAAATCCAGGGTTAGTATACTACAGACAAAAATGATTACTTGTTCTTATCGCCGTCGCTCTAAAATAATCTTGTCTGGAGCATACATATACATGCACATACAATATGTTCATCTATGTATGTCCCTGGTGGTGTCAGGACGTACATACAATATGTACATCTATGTATGTCCCTGGTGGTGTCAGGACGTACATACACTATGTACATCTATGTACGTCCCTGGTGGTATCAGGACGTACATACAATATGTACATCTATGTATGTCCCTGGTGGTGTCAGGTACGTACATACAATGTGTACATCTATGTACAGTACATACAATGTGTACATCTATGTATGTCCCTGGTGGTGTCAGGTACGTACATACAATGTGTACATCTATGTACAGTACATACAATATGTACATCTATGTATGTCCCTGGTGGTGTCAGACGTACATACAATGTGTACATCTATGTACAGTACATACAATATGTACATCTATGTATGTCCCTGGTGATGTCAGGACGTATATACAATATGTACATCTATGTATGTCCCTGGTGATGTCAGGACGTATATACAATATGTACATCTATGTATGTCCCTGGTGGTGTCAGGACGTATATACAATATGTACATCTATGTATGTCCCTGGTGATGTCAGGACGTACATACACTATGTACATTGATGTATGTCCCTGGTGGTGTCATGACGTACATACAATATGTACATCTATGTATGTCCCTGGTGATGTCAGGACGTATATACAATATGTACATCTATGTACGTCCTTGGTGGTGTCATGACGTACATACAATATGTACATCTATGTATGTCCCTGGTGGTGTCAGGGACGTACATACAATGTGTACATCTATGTATGTCCCTGGTGGTGTCATGACGTACATACAATATGTACATCTATGTACATACAATATGTACATCTATGTATGTCCCTGGTGGTGTCAGGGACGTACATACAATGTGTACATCTATGTATGTCCCTGGTGGTGTCATGACGTACATACAATATGTACATCTATGTACATACAATATGTACATCTATGTACATACAATATGTACATCTATGTACGTCCCTGGTGGTGTCAGGTACGTACATACAATGTGTACATCTATTTATGTCCCTGGTGGTGTCAGACGTACATACAATATGTACATCTATGTATGTCCCTGGTGGTGTCAGACGTACATACAATATGTACATCTATGTACGTCCCTGGTGGTGTCAGGGACGTATAAACAATATGTACATCTATGTACATACAATATGTACATCTATGCATGTCCCTGGTGGTGTGCACTACGTAGGTCACTGAGGTGACTGAAAATCACTTACCCTTTGTGTGTACAAGGTCATTGTGACCTGCACGGTGATATATTCAGTACTTAGTACGAAAAAAGGAAAGACATGCTTTTATTTACAACACAAATATCTACTCTATTTAACAAAAATGACGCTTTCAATCTGATTTAATTATAGGCTTGACCAACACATTACCAAATTAAAATCTGACATGTGTGAATCATTTTCTAGAATTTGACAAAGTACACATATTAACTTGTAAACATCTCTTCTACCACTTTCCTTGCTGAATAACCACAGACATCTATGAGATATTTTAGATATCTTTGAATTAAAACTCGCTCCACTCACATAAAACGTAACGTCACAATATACAATACTGCAGAAAAGTTATGCTCTCTTTACAAGGAGAGGTTGGTTTGAATTACATTCGGACATCAGCCATGTGTGTTTAATACACAGGCATGCATACATGTGCAGTTTAAGGTCCAAAGCTATGGGTTTGACGGTAGCAATAATTTGTAGCATACCAACATGTGTTTACAGGTACACAATAAAGACTGTCCCCTTTCAATTATTTTCTTCCGTTCAATCATGCAAGTGAAAGGTATGATCGTAGTTGGATTCAGTTTCCGCGTGTCCATCGCGTTTCTGGAATTCGTCGTAATTACCCTCCATTGCTGATAGGGACTGACCAGTGGCGTAGAACGAGTCCCGCATCTCTACGTCAACTTTGATTTGGCCAATTCGGAGCTCGTTATAATCTCCCTCTGGACCAACGGCCACGCTATGATATGCGTTAGATTCAGTTGCATTCGAGTTCTGTTGTGGACGGGAGTGGTTTGTCATCATATCGTAGTTCTCCTCATCCATGTTTCTTATATCATGTCCACTGTTCGTGTTTGATCCACTTCCGGATGTACCAGTAGGTCTGCTGCCTTGAACCTGTAGTTCTATCCCAGATGATTGGTGCTCTGCGACATCCGTGTAGTCATATTGTGGACGACTTTGGGAAGGGTTATTTCCCCTTGACTTCTTTCTACAATAGGCATTTTGAAACTTGGTTATCATGAAGCTAATTTGAAAGGCAATTAATGCAACCCCCACCCCCAAACAAAATAAACCCCCCAAAAAACAACAACAACAAAAAACAAAAAAACTCGACTGTGTACAGGCTCTCCTGTCAAAGTTTTGAACTCGATGTCGTATTTAATTGAAGCACGTTATTCAGCTTACTGACATCAAACTACATCAAACATCGACTAATTCACATCAAACGATTTCAATTAGCCAACAAGCGTTCTTCAAAAACGAATCGCTATAAATACGAACACACATAACGGCTGAGATTATATGTAGGCCTTACGAAATATACTGGCTGCCATTATTGTATGATTTAGAATACATCTGGCTTTCTTTTCTGTCTTCTTTGGAGCGTTCGCCACTGTGAGACAGGCTATGATTTCTGTTTTTTATTCAAGATATGCTCTCTCCTTGCCACCAGCTTTAAAATTGGCGGTGGCGAATTGCTTGCCCTTTCTCAGTATAATGTGTGACCCGGTTGGCTGTCACGCTACCGTGCCAATGTACGACATTTTATTATGATGACACTAGGTATATAAAAGCTTCAGTGATCGTCGGGAACAGCGACCATAAATGACCTTATCAAATACCAAACCAAAACGTTGTTTCAATAGTGACGTCACCAAGCGCACTTTGACGACTGCGAAAAATAATGCTTGGGCATCAAGTGTCTTCCTTTTCACTTCAAATCATTCAATGCATACGATCATTCAACAAATTAACACCCGATTCTTTAATGTATGTCTTGTATAACTGATTATTGCAGTCAAAATTATCCGATACCAAGACATGAACTCAATAGGGCTTGCTTTATTTAATTTTAAGACAGCAGGCGAGGTTCAATATAGTACGTTAACAAAATATAATATACAACTAAATCACTGTACACATCCACTTAAGAAAAACAAAACTGCATCGAAGAAGCTTATGTGTAATACATTATATATATATATATATATATACAGTATATAGTATATAAGAAATTGAAATCTGTCCTTGCGAAGGTGAATGAATAAAAAAAATAACAAAAAACAGACTTTGCCGCAAGGCCTTTCTGCCCTCTCAGGCTTCTTCAGGCGGACTGAACTTTTGTTTATTTGTACGTTGCTTAGATCTAAGCAACGTACAAATAAACAAAAGTTCAGTTCGCCTGAAGAAGCCTGAGAGGGCAGAAAGGCCTTGCGGCAAAGTCTGTTTTTTGTTATTTTTTTATACAGTATATATATATTCTTATAATTTGAATACACGTGTGTTGATGAGCACGTGGTTAGGTACTAAAAATAACAATACATGCTACATGTACCTTCTCTTCAGTAGAACTGATGTTCCAATGATAATTCCAATGAAAGAAGCTCCCACAACAACTGCTAGCACGATGTAACCTGTAAAGACACATCCACATGAAAGGTAAGTCAATATCAATACCTCTTGTTACAGAGCCTCAATAGAAAAGTCATTTCATTCCTGTCTGAATTATAAAGATATTATTCCAGTTGTGGATACTTTCTCTCTAGTTTTGCTTTGTCGGAATTTCACGGCTCCTATCGCTGTGTTTTGATATGCAGGATGGAAATTGCTGTTGAATCGATGATGGGAACAGCTGTCAATGTTATTTAGTAATACTAAGAACTTCAAATGTTATCATTTTAACTTTCAATTGTGTATTAAGATAAACTATTTTGTGCCGAGACTCCTACTTAGACATATAGAAAAAACAAGTGTATAGGATATAAATAGGCAAACGGATGTGAATATGTGATTGAGAGATCAAAGACATTGCCGTTAAGAGATGGAGCTGTCTAAAAAGGACATTGTGATATATTCTGATATATATATTCAGTGCTTCCCCCGGTGTTTGTATGTTGACAGGAAAATAATTTACAACAATCTTACTGGAACAGGGATTTCTCTTTCTCTGGACTGGATTTCTACAATTTTACAGCTGTCAGCATTTCTTACCTCACCCTAGGGTTAACGCAGGCTACACGTCCTATTTGCACGCACTTAACAATAACCTGACGTCACGGCAACAAATACAAAGACGTCACGTCGGCTATTGAATTATATCATGTCAACATATTCGATATACAAAAGGGTAAAAGAAAACTAATCATGCAACCCTTTGGGAGTGAGACGGGATCTCATATTTAACCCGATGGGTGAAATTCTGGCTATTTTTCTCCCATCATGCTTTTTAATTTACGAAGGGCCCAGTTACTAAAAAAGAATCTAAGAACATGCGATATTTCATACTTTCGGATTTGACAGATACCACTCCTTAGACAGTGACAGAGAAATTTTGAACAAGATAAATGGGAGACAAAACTATGAACGCGGGAGAAAGATTCATACCATCCCTAGAAAAAACGGAAAATCACCCAGTGAAATATGAGTGAATGAAAACATGCAATACAGCTGATGTCATTCAAGGTACTAGATATCAAGGATGCCGTGCACACGAAGTTTTGTTTTGGACAGGTTAGAGATATTTTCCAGAAATGCCAAATTGGTGATATTCGAAAATAACACGACCGTATAGCAGATGAAACTACTAAGTGCCAAGTATGATCCCCTCATGAAGTTTCACGAAGTTTCCTTGATATGTTCCGGTAACGCCCATAGACAAGACGAAATCAAGAAAAAGAAGGTGTGGATTGAGATGAAAACTCGAGCGTGAAGAGGGAAAATAGGACGTATCGAGATATTAATTAGGGCGGGACTAAGGGAAATGTGCCGTACCAACATACATAGTATATTGATATCAAGTAGAGA
Source organism: Pecten maximus (assembly GCF_902652985.1). Lineage (NCBI taxonomy): Eukaryota > Metazoa > Mollusca > Bivalvia > Pectinida > Pectinidae > Pecten > Pecten maximus. Next base: position 52,537,027 of record NC_047016.1, on the reverse strand, counting down.
AAATGAATGACGAGAGACAATCAACAGATCCTACCGATGGAGATACCAGTAACCTGGACGCCAGACGTGTTGTCCTCCGAACTACTATCTTTTGTTTGAGAGGTTGTCGTATCATTAATAACAGGGCTTGTGTTGTCCACTGTAAGAAATTCCCGGAAAGGCACTCATGAACAACGAAATGATACATTTTTATATAGATTTTGAGTTGCACATTTAAAACAATTTTACCTTTTTACAATGAATACATATCCAATATGTAAATATTTGTTCGATGGAATTTGTATTTTTGTCTCAAGAAATTTTGTCAATTCTTAATCAACGAGTTTATAGAAAAATACTTTGGAGATATCAATCTAAAACTGAATTTAAAAATATTTTTATTTGTTTTTAAAGCTGTAGATTTGAAATTAGTATTGCAATATTCCATCATGTGAAAAAAGTTAGACCCAAAAAGCAGGCGAATGCAGAGGGGGAAAGGCTTTCAACACGTTCCAAAATCGAGAAACTCTTTTGACATTTAATATTGATTCATGAAGTATGACTAAATATTTTATGTGAAGACCCAGAGAATTAAAACATATATGCACGGTTAAGCATACAGGGATATAGTATAGCTTAAGCGTATAAATGAGGCGACAGAAGGAGAAGGTCATTAAGATACTTTGTGGAGTGTCGTAATTTTAGGCCTTTGGTGGCAATAGAATTGACAATAAGAAACCTACTAAAGCACAATGCACATGGAGTTTCATAAGTTGCTTTCAACGGATTTTTATGCCCTGGGAATGCTGAAAAGATATTTGCTTTGTGTTTCAGTGGTAACAAGGACATTTTGAAAGTTTACTAGAATGTTGTTTTAGGTATGCGCCGGAAACGGTATTGATCGGACAAAATAAAATAAATATTACATGCAGATATGAATGAGAACCTTAGCATAAAAAAAAGAAAAAAAAAAAAAAAAAAAATATAACGGGATCGTCACCTAGTGATATACAAAGGGTATACGGGATATACTGTGCTGACAGTTTAGAGCAAACGAAAGATAAGGGAGGACGAATAGGATACGTACCGATGGAGATACCAGTAACCTGCACATTAGACGTACTGTCCTCGGAACTACTTCCGTTTTTGGTCTGAGAGGTTACCGTATCAGTAGGGCTTGTGCTGTCTACTGTAAGGGGAAAAAAGTATTATCAACGTAATAACGAAACCATAATTCCAACTAAAATCGATATAACGAGGTCAAAATATTAACAAAATTATAAATTTAAATTTGAAAAAGTAAAAAGAGAACAAGCGTACTGGCTATTACTCAAGCAATACATGTCCCCATACGTCCCCTGCTGAAAATAGTAATAGTGACCATAGACTTAACCCGACAACCCTGCTACTAAAACCTGTCAGATATATTACTGTCCTTTGAACTTATGTGAAGTTTGGATAAAAATCCAAAGCCGCTGGACTGCTGAAAAAAACATTGGTGTTACGTACTTGGTTTGGTTTGGTTTGTTTTTGTTTAATGTCCTATTAACAGCCAGGGTTATTTAAGGACGTGCCAGGTTTTTGAGGTGGAGGAAAGCCGGAATACCCGGAGAAAAACCATCGGCCTACGGTCAGTACCTGGCAAATGCCCCACGTAGGTTTCGAACTCGCAACCCAGAAGTGGAGGGCTAGTGATGAAGTGTCAGGACACCTTAACCACTCGGCCCCCGCGGCCCCTGTTACGTACTTAGATATACTATCAGAGGGAAGGAGAGGTAAACTAAGGACCAGCCCCTCTCCTCTTCCCCTTCTCCGCCGGTTTCACTGGTATGACGAATAAGAACAAGTACTCTCCGTGAGGGTAAGTGGTTTTATGCGACACCCGCCCTACACATTTAGGAAAAATTCGGTGCGTCACATTCTCAAAATGAGACCAAGGCTGGTGACAACGGAACCACTAGGCATTTCACCAAACATCGAACATTAGATATTTTATCCAATACAAATGGTAGGAAATTCCTGGTAATGCATTGCTAAACACTAAAGTATCGTGTTAAGGTGCATACAAATATGTCCAAAATAAAGATAAATTATTTGATGGTATCAAATGTTTTTTCCGCGAAACGTATTGTTACTTTATTAAAATCACGGAACATACGATCGATATACTTACATTTCCTTCTACAAGACGCAAATGCCTTTTCCTCACAATTCTTGTACATGGTACCATTTCCACCTTTTGCAATGTAGAAACATTGCGAGGAATTGCTCAGTGAGGAAGTTCCTGTGAGTATCAGATAACAGCAATTTTTATTAGAGTTCACATGTGTTGGACATCAACATACGCACAATGATCAGAGCCTGAATATCTATTATTTGGCTACAAGGAATAGCATGCGGTCATATTTTTCAGATCTAGTCATAAAGATTTTTGCAATTTCGAAATTGGCACGACAGGCCACAACAACAGAACCACTTATCGGCATACTGGAACCCATGTAATATCTTAGTCCCTTTGGCTTCATGTATGGCAGTGTCAAGCGACTTATGATATGGGCACTCCATTTCAACTGTATACTAATGGAATGGAATAAAGGGCAATATTTGAACCTTGAAAAATATACCCCTTTGCTATATAACATATGAGGGAAATTGTGTCAGTAATTTATTACCTGTTATAGATTTTGGCGGTGTGATCGCTCTATTAAGCGCTATCCAGAAGGTTGGTTTGGAGGAAGTTATGTTCAGTTCATTTGCGATTCTTTTAAGTACTTGCGTTTTCTCCGAAATATCAGCAAGCACGCCACCCTTTCTCAGGCAGAATTTATTTGAAACTTTCCATGACATTTTCTTCAATTCATCACTAGCATTGACGAACAACTCTATCGTAGCGTCTCTTCCTTTACCTACAGCAAACACAGACACATTTACAACAGTAGTAATGGTAGTGATAAATTTGTACGGGGAGTTCTATCATCTTAGCAATTAATAGCCTCCCCTATTCCCAAGCTGTCTTCGGTGTAGGAGGGGGTGATGATATTTGTGTTATTGCAATATAATAACAAAACAGAAATACCAGTCACGCTTCATGCCAAACGACCCAATAGTAAATTAATCATTAGAAATATATTATCCTATAACTGCGAATCATTCTGCATTAACGAAATTAAATCTATATGTTATGATATCAGTAAGGCCTATGATGGAGTTTGTCAGGGGGTTCATTTTATAGATTAGAACAGTATGGTGTAACAAGAAACGTTTAACAGTGGTTTAAATATTGCCTTTCGGGGCTCAGTTGTTGAAAAGGTGATTAGGCTAATCACAATTTAACAAGAATTCAGAATTCATCAGTCTCTTTCTGCATGTTTTTTAAAAGAATACACAACTCAGGTTTGAAAAAAAAAGAAAAGAGATTTTCACTAATCAAGTGATTAAACTAATCACCTTTTGAACAACTGGTACCAACAGAGGGTTTTTAATCAACATGTCTGCATGTAAGAACAATAGTCCTACACGGTTTGTCTCTGGGTCCAGTCTGCTAACACCCCCACTCAATGTTCTGAAAATTCAATCTATTCCCAGCTGATGTATAAACATCAACTCTCTAAAGCAATTATAGAAAAATCTGACGATGATAACTTTATTTTTAATCGAACAAGAAAACAAATGTGAACTCAGAAATACAGGTAAGAAACCTAAATTTTGATTAACATGATTACCTATATGAATCAGAAGCATGTAGTTTTAATCAGGAATTTGAAAATTTACAACACTATGTATATTTAAATATGCAATTTTTATTGACTCTAAAAGACAGTTAAATGACAGTGTAACACCAACGGCTATATTAAATCATGTCCACTACACTTATAATGCACATACTCTTTTAAATGGATGTATGATATGCACCACGAATATAAACAAAGGTATTCTTCAAACCATACGTAAATATCTATAAGTCAAACTAAGACACGTGATGTGAAATATCCCTCACAACTTGTAAATAATTATAAATGACACTTAACAACTCATTGAGTGTACCTAAGAATAAATGTTAACATGGTGTAATATAGACAATTAATTGAAACTTTTCACTGACTGGACGGAATGGACATTTTGAAAAATGTTTACTTTATAATGTTGATATATTTTAACAATACCTAATTTTAGGAGAAATTCAAATGAACATTAAAACCTTCCCACATAATTAATTAGTCTTAATTTGACATATACGATGAAAAGTAGATTAACTTATTTACAACTCTATATGATGAATTATAGATTTGTTTTCCAACGGAACTCATACAAGACAACTTGTCATAAAATGTGCATCAGTGCTATGAATAAATATAATATTACGCATAAAACATATGCT